>NC_084828.1:84530477-84833508 GCF_033115175.1 Lepus europaeus
AGGCTCAACGTGGAAGGCAAGCATTCAGCCCCAGGGGCAGCGTCTCCTCCCCTCTGCGTGTCCCGCGTGGGTAGCGCTGGGATTTGTTCCCTGGTTGAAGTGGATCAGCCAGATCCCGCTAATGTAGAGTCACCCCTGCCTTTGAAAATGACAGCTAATGTGCAGGAGTGGGAGGGGCACAGGGCTGGGGGAGGATGAGTGACAGCTCCTCCTCGGAAGGGGGACCCTGGGCGGGGTCCTGGAAAGACCAGTGGGCTTCCTGCCGAAGGGGAGGGTACTCCAGGCGCAGGACAGCGCTGCCGCTCTGGGGAAGCTGGCCTTCTAAGGGAGCCCTTGTCACCAGGAGGGGCCGGAAGAAGGGGAGGGATGGCCAGGCCCCACCTGCGGGTGGACTCGGGAGCCTGGGCACACCCCACTCCTTTGTTGCTATGACACAGAAGTGCTGGTAGCGCTGCCATCCTGAGTATGTGACCTTGGCAAGGCCCTGCCCCTTTGTGGCCCCTCCTTTCGGGGATGGGCGTGAACCCGTGGCGCTGGGTCCTGCGTGGCTGCCCCGCTGGTTGCCGCCCTCCCTCTCTGCCGGGGCCTGTTCAGGGCAACCCGGTGCGCAGGTCCATTTCCTGCCAGGACCCTTGAACCAGAGCAGGCGGCGGAGGGACATCCGGGCTCTACTGTGGCTCTGGCACCCTTGGGTAAGTGACTTCCTCTCTCTCTGGGTTTCAGGGTCCTCATCTGTGGGCAGGGGCAAGGCCTCCCTTGGTCCTTCAAGACTTGCTGCAGGGCTTGAACCCAGGTCCGTGAAGTGGGGGATGAGGACTGTTACTTTCCCCCGCGGTGGAGTCCTCAGGGCTCTTTGTCCCCGCAGGGGTGTGGCCCTGTCTGTGTGGAGTCCCCCCCCCCCCCGGCAGCCCCCTCCCGCGCTGCGGGCCAGGTTGGCCGTCCCTGCACAGGCCAAGGATGCACCTGACAGGACCGAACTCTGCTTGTCTCCCTCCTTGGAGACCCAATGCGAGCGGGGGCGGCGGCTCAGAGGAAAGCGATGCCCCCAGCGGAGGAGGGCTTGCTGCACTTAGTGCTGATCCATTCAGCACACGTCCACGGAGCACCTGCTGTGGGGCGTCCTCAGCCCTGGAGGGACTCGGGACTGAGTCAGCCCCGCCGCGCCCGGCGCACAGGAGCTCACAGGGCGGCAGCGGGATGCAGAGGGCCATGATTCAAAGTCAAGGCGAAGACAGTGGCGATCCGGAACCCTCGGAGCCCCACTTCCTCACCTGCAGCTTTGTAACCAACACGTACGGGGCTCTGCAGGAACCGTAACGGTGACTAAAGCGATGCATGGGAAGCAGACACGCATGCCTGCTCCGGGCACGGAGACAGGCAGCTCCACCATGCACCGTGGCCAGCATTAGCTTGGCAGGGGAGGAGAGGAGAGGGAGGGGCCGATCCTGAGCAGGAAGCGCTGAGCCTGTGTCTTGGAGGAGGTTGATTTGCTCCGTGAAAATGGTATTATTTAATGCCACGGGAAGTCCAGATAACAAATGGCTTGCACAAAACACAAGGCTTTTTTTTCCCTGTAGAAATATCAAGTGGGGGCAAGGGAAGGAGAGACAATAGAGTGGGAAGTATCATTATGCTCTTAAAACTGTGAATATGAAGTGTGAAATTTGTTCTCTTTACAGAAATTTAAAGATTTTTAAAAATATAAGAAATATCAAAGGGAAGCTTCATGGGGTCAAGGACACACCATGGTTTTCTGTCTTATCTCTTTTATAAATATGGCTTCATTCCAAAGATTACTTCATGGTCCAAAATGGCTGCTACAGTGCCAGTCATTGCATCCACATTCAGCTAGGAAAGAAGAAAAGGGAAGGAAAAAGGTTTTGCTAGCCCTTTAAGAAAATGTCCTTGATGTTGCACTAAACTGTTGACAGGGCCACATCCACTACAAAAAATGCTGGGGCAGGAAGCCTTTATTCTGAGTGACCACGTGTGCTCAGCTGAACGACCTACAGAGGAGAGAGCAGGTACCAGGGACCAACCAGCAGTGGCTGCCGCGTGGGCGGGCTCCGGCTGCCTGCACACGGCCTGGCCAGCTTCATTTTGCTTTCAGGAGGCCTCTTTTTGCCCCCTCCATCTGGTACCCAGGGGAGCTGGCTCTGACCTCTGACTGCCCCGGGTGGGGGGGGGCGTGGCTTAGACCACTGCAGCTACTCCCAAGAGAGCTCTGCCAGGCGCGGAGACCACACCGGTGTCCGCGCAGCCTCTGCGGGAATCCGTTCACCGAAGACCTGCCCAGCACGGAGGGGTCCCGGGTGTGGAGCCGGGGCCAGTGAGGACCGTCCTGCTCCCGCACCCAGGGCGTCTCCAGAGTCTGCTTTCCTGCCCCAGGTCCTGCCTCCGTCGGGTGTGCAGTCGCTGACTGCCTGGGGACGGGGGTCTTGGTTCTTACTGCCCGGGCACCCTGGGCGTTAGACGCTGCTGAGGAGCCCAGGAGGGGTCTCCCGGGGCCACAGCAGCCTGGACTTCCCTCCTCGGCCGGCCCTCCATGCTGTCTCCCTCTGCCCCTCCCCCGAATGTCTGGGCCCCATGCACCATGGTGGGCGTGGAGCACCCTGGAAGGGACCTCCCCCACCCCACCACCTGCTCACCCCACCGGGCCCACCTGCTGCAAGAACTCCTGACCCCCCCCCCCCCCAACACACATTGGCTTCGGTTTTCCTGTTTCCTTAAAGCAGGGTTGGTAACTCCACGGTGCAGCCCCACGTCCTTCGGGCAGGGCAGCGCTCTGTGCGTGGCTGAGGCCGTGGGCTCACTCCGCCTCCTCCTCCAGGCTGGCCCTGACCACTGCCCAGGGTCCCCCTCTCCCCCAGTGGTGTCAGCACACAGGACAGCACCAGCAGCTCCCTGTTCTCGGGTGCAGGGGTGCTCCTGAAAGGCGAGGTCTGGGCCGAGACCCCCGCAAAGGGGCAGAGCCAGGCGTGGAGTCAGAGCGGCCTCTGCCTTCCGCTCGGCTCCCAGAGCTGCGTTTCTTTGGGGTGTCTGGGAAAGCAGCACCTCTGCCTCCCGGGGCCCTTCCGCCTCTGCGGGGATCAAGGACGTTGGCGCTTTCCCGCTCCCAACGACGTGCAAATGCCGGGTCCAGCCTCACCCCTGCATGGCTGGGGACCCTGGTGCCGGAAGTCCATTTGGCCAAGGGCAGCCCTGGGCAGGCCCCTCCCTCTACAAGGCCTCAGTGTCCTGGGTGCCGAGGACAGGCGGGGCCTGGGCCACCCCTGGGCCCTGCATCCCCTCATCCGAGAGCTTCTGACCCGGTAGGGTCCGGGAGGAGCTGACGGCCATGTCCTGCGCCCTGCGCCAGCCGTGGGGGCAGACACCTTCGCTTCTCCCCCTGGGTCCCTCCACCTCGGGAGGGGGGTGGCCAGTTCCCCCTGCTGCCTTCCTTGGGGGGCCAGGGGTTAGGGACAGGAGTATCTCCTTGCGCAAAGGCCCCCTGGCCTAGCTCAGGGCCTTGCCCTGCCCCTGCCTGCCCGCCGCCCATCCCCGCACAGCCGCAGGTATAAAGGCCGCTCCCACCGGTGCTCACACCCCTCCTCCACTCGGTGCCTGCCCCCTCCCTCTGCCCTCTCTCCCTCCCGTTCCCTGCTTCCACCCCTCTTGCACGTGGTCTGCCCCACCTGGGAATCCCCTTTGCACCTGACACACGGCCCTCTGCACAGGTGCAGCCAGCACAGACTTCCCCCGACAGGCTCCGCTTGGACTCGGGTGCAGGTGTCCCGAGCTCTGTGGGGCCACCTCTGGGCGCTCAGTGAGGACTCGCAGAGGGAGCAGTGGTGGACAGAGCTCACCTGGCCTCCCCGCTGGAGGGGTAGAGCGACTGGGACTTCCAGGGGACGTGGACGGACACGATGGATGGACCGCGGGTCGGCTGGCACCCAGCACCCTTTAGGCCTTTGCTGCCTGGAGCGTGCATGCTGAGTTCCCCCCGGCCTGGGGTCCAGGTCACGGGCAGAAGCTGTGTCAGGGGGTGCAGGGACTGGCTGCGCCTCCAGTCTGTGTGGAGAGCGGCGGTACAGAGAGAGCACAAACACTTCTGCAGCGGGGGACCTGGAGGGGACACAGGGCAGCTGGGCCTTTGTCCTTGTCCTTCTAAACCACAGGAGCCTGAAACCGCAGCCCACGCCACCCCCAGGGGACAGAGAACACCAGAAATCCTGCGGGGGCTGGGCTCGCAGCTGTTTCCAGGGGGCCCCTCTCTGGGCCCTGGAGGTCAGCACACAGTACTTCCTGAGCAGACGTCGGTGCTCCGTCCATCGTGAGGTTCCGGCAGCCAAGGGCCGCCTCGCCCTTCCCTGCGAAGCCTGCTGCCTGCACGGTTACCCCGGGCTGGCTCAGAGCGCATCTGCCTCGTGCCTCCCCAGGCCGGCAGACCCACGTCCTGGCCAGCCTGGCCGCGGTCCCTCAGCTCAGCCTCCCCAGACCTTTGTCCAGCTCCGCTGCACTGAGAGTGCCACACACTCGGCCTCGGGGAAGGTGCACGCAGGACTTCGACAGCCTCCCCTCGCTGCTGTGGAAAATTCAGGCTTCAAAGGGACCCGCGTGAGGGCCGTCCCCGGGGACTGGAATCCCAGCGTGTGCTCAGCCATTTCTGCAAGCACACTGGCCAGGTACGGGTCCCTTTCATGCTGAGGAATGTGTTTGATGTCTGCTGTGTGCCCGCGTCCACTGCCCACACAGAACCGGACATGGCAGCGTGCGGCTCGTGGTGGCACAAACCACACGCACCTGTGTAAGCGCCCGGCTGTTTTCAAAGTCCGGGTTAGGAAAGTAATATTCCATTGCAGCTGTAGGTAACGGACCGAGCTGGGCTCCACCCACCAGCCTGCCCACAAGCTGGGCGGGAGCTTTAGCCATCTAATGGGGGTGGGGGTGGGGGGGTAGCCCCCGGAATGAGACAGAGGGGCGGGGCTCAGATGCAGCCCGCCTGGCACCCACGTGTTCCCTCCTCCTCTTTCCCTACCTGTCCTCCAGCGCAGCACGGCAGAACCTTCTCTCCAGCCTCCCTGACGAGCCCAGAGGGTGGGACCTGTGTGGACAGCAGACGGACGACAGAGGGACAGATGGATGGATGAATGGACAGACGGACGGACTTGAGGGCAGCAGGTCTGTAGTTTCCTGCACGTGCAGGTGTCCCCAGAGGGCCTCGTGCTGGCCACCCAGGCCCCTCCGTGTGTTGTCCTGGGGTCAGGCAGCAGGCGTGGCCACCTCCTGCTTGCCGGGAACTTCCTCAGCCCCGGGGAGACCAGGGTCCCACAAGTCAGTCCCAGGCGTCTGCTCCCCACCCCCACCCCCTGCATCCCTGGGACACTTCACAATGCGAAACCAAGGACGCTGGTGCAGGGGAGTGACGCCAGCCCCTGAGAGGGGCGGAGTCCTGGCATCACGGTCAGTGGCCCTGGAGGAGACGCTGGGTCTCAGGTGGCAACTTCTCGGCAGCACTGGGGAGTTTCACTATCGGCGGGGCGCGCAGGTGCCTCCCGAGCACAGATCCTGCACAGAGAAGGTGTACACCTTGCTCACAGGGTGCGTGTAGCCTTGTCGTGGAGACTCGGCCATCTGGCCTCAACTGAGCGGCCAGGCACTGCAGGCCCTGGTAGACGGGGCCAGACGCCCCCTGCCCTCCGGAGCGCACGCTTTGCCAGGAGCACCATCTGCGCGTGCAGCCGCAGGCAGCGCCATCTTTGCTTAGGGGCTGACACGCCAGGTTTGCGAGCTCTGGAGACTTTAGTGAGGATTACAGCACTTGCCGATTCCCGGTGTTTCAGGTAGGACACCCGAGTCCACGAAGTCCAGGCTGGGGGGCGAGGCCTGACCCAGTCCTCCGTGTCCCTTCCCTGCCCCTCCCCCACGCACCATGTCCCTGCTCCTGTCCTGAAAACTGCAGCTCCAAGGGGATGGAGAATGCACAAGGGTGACGCGCTGGCCCGGTCACAAAGGGCAGGTCGCCACGCTGTGGGCAGCTGATGGCTGTAAGGACTCAAGAGAGCGGGGCCCAGGCACTGCCCCACCCTTCCAGTGAGCCCTGTTCTGGGGCCCCCCAGGGGTCAAGTCCTGCTGCATGCGTCCGTGTGAGGACACAAAGCTGGGGACTGGGTTTCAGGTTTACCTGGAAACCAGGCAGCGTGGGGAAGTGAGTGGCTACGCCGCCCAGGCTTTGCCAGGGCCTCCGGTTGCCCGGCACGCTCACGTCTGGACGTGCCGTGCTGCTGACGCTGGCTGGCTGGGGATGCTCCAGGCTTGGTAGTGCTGTCTGGGAGCCACGCAAGAAACCTCTGGGTGGGCTCTGCAGGCCCAGCTACACCGAGGCGAATCACGGCCTGAACCAGGCACACGGGGCTCCTTTCCCCGCCCCCACCGGACACTGCTGGAGGGGAAACCACATCGGATGTAAGCGTCTGAGCTTGCTCTGCGCGCCTCGATACCGAAGACGCCCTCGGCTGCTTGGGAGCAGAGGCCACGTTCCCCACACCCTGAGGTGCCCCACAGCCCAGGGGCTTGGGGTGCTGGCGCAGGCCCTGCCCGGCAGTCTGGCTCCATGCCACTCATGCAGGCAAAGAAATTCCAGGCTTGCCCCGAGCCCCTCTGAACTGCTTGGAATTCCATTCTTTGACCTGTCCAGGCCGGCTCAGTGCTGGGAGGAAAGGAGATAAATAAATATCCGTCCGTGTGATCTCAGGCAGGGCTTTGATCTCTGGAAGGAAGCTTCCTGAGGAAGACCAGCGGAGGGGGTTGGGAGGAGAGTGCGCGGTGCCAGCCTCGGCCTGTGTAACCGCACTGTGAGTGGTGTCGTGGACGCACGGCCGGGCCCCTGCTGAGCCCCAGCACGCACAGGTGTCCCAGGTGCTCTTGCAGCACCAGAATCCTATATCACAGTGCAGGTTCGAGTCCCGGCTGCTCCACTGCTGATCCAGCTCGCTGTTAAAGGTGCCTGGGAAAGCGGTAGGAAGATCGCCCAAGTACCTAGGCCCAAACCGCTCATGTCAGAGACCTGGATGGAGCTCCAGGCTCCTGGCTTCGGCCTGGCCTAACCCTAGCCAGTATAGCCATTTGGGGAGTGAACCAGAGAATGGATGATTCTCTCGCTCTCTCGCTCTCTCTCTCTCCTACTCTGCCTTTCAAATAAATAAGAAATATTTAAAAAGGAAATGGAAACTACCTCCCAGCTCTGCCCTCTTCCTCCTCCCTTGCCACTGGGCTCCACCCTCCCCCGCCAATGTGTGAGAACATCAAACCACACCGTCTCCATCTTAGTCCTTCCTGTAACACAATACCTTGCACCAGGCAATTTATAAACAGCAGGAATTTATTTATTTATTTATTTGACAGATAGAGTTAGACAGTGAGAGAGAGAGACAGAGAGAAAGGTCTTCCTTCTGTTGGTTCACCCTCCAAATGGCTGCTACAGCCGGAACTATGCTGGATCCGAAGCCAGGAGCCAGGCGCCTCCTCCTGGTCTCCCATGCGGGTGCAGGGCCCAAGCACTTGGGCCATCCTCCACTGCCTTCCCAGGCCACATTAGAGAGCTGGACTGGAAGAGGAGCTGCCGGAACTAGAACCCAATGCCCATATGGGATGCCGGCACCATAGCCAGAGGATTAACCAAGTGAGCCACGGCGCCGGCCCAGGAATTTATTGCTCATAGTTCTAGAAGGCTGGAAAGGCTGACATCAAGGAGCCAGCATATCCCCTGTCTCCTGAGGGCTGGCTCTGGGCTTCCTAGGCGGCACCTGCTTGCAGTGTCCTCCCGTGGTGGGCATGCAGACGCTGCCCAGGTCGCTTTCCAAGGGCACGTGTCCACCCCCATGCCCTAACTGCCTTCCAAAGGCTCCAGCTCTTAATACCAGCATGGTGGGCTGTGGGCTTCAACCTCGGCGTTTTGAAGGGACAACCGTTTCAGGTCACAGCATCTCCAATCCGTTCATGCATTTTAAATCAGAGTCCAGGCAATGAGCCGGTGTCCCAGAGATGTCCTTTGTGACCAATGCATTTCAGTCGATTTGGTTACATTGATCCCTATTCATTCATTCATTCATTCATTCCGATGTGGGATGGACAGGCAGCTAGATAGGTCTGCCGGGCTGGAAGTCGCAAGTCCCATGAGTAATTCTACACTACTTGTCAATCAAATCACCCCCTTCCCCAGGATGCACCTGCTTTATCTGGGACCTAAAGGGGACACTATGAAAATACGGATATTGAGCTCCGTGTGGAACTTGTGGAGGGGCCATGTAATTCCCAGGTGGCTTCACACCTGCAGAGGCACCACCCCCTACCTCTTAAAGAGACTAACAAATTGGGGGTGCTCTCTCTCACCACAGACCACGGCTGGAGGTGGCATAGATGCCCAGCTCCCATTCCCCACCCTCCTGCCTTTGGTCTGCTCTCCACTCATGCCGGGTATTCTTTGAGTGGGACAACCCACGTTCACGCGTGTATGTGAGCTCACTTTCTTACCTTTTGCTATCACATTTTGCACCTTACACGTGTCTGCACTTAGAATGCTTGCCTTGGCACGAGACCAGGACCTGGAGTAAAAATTAAAACCCCCAGGCGCACAGCAATTCCAGATCCCCCTGAATTGAGCCTGAGGGGCATCCGGGCTGTGCCTGCAGGGATTGTTGGGTATGTGACCAGCACCCACACGAGGAGCAGGCAGAGGTCTGAGCTGGGCTACCAGCAGGACTCTCAGCAGCTTCTGTGCCTAATTCACACCCACACCTGCCCCATTCATCAACAATCTGGACAGATCTGAGCAAGAACACAGGCCACCGCATCGTGCTGAGGACAAACGGGCAGCGATTCAGGATGCGGGAACACTGAATCAAATGAGCTCAGTGAGCATCATACTTTTTTTTTTTTTTTGACAGGCAGAGTGGACAGTGAGAGAGAGAGACAGAGAGAAAGGTCTTCCTTCCATTGGTTCACCCCCCAAATGGCCGGCACACCGCGCTGATCCGAAGCCAGGAGCCAGGTGCTTCTCCTGGTTTCCCATGGGGTGCAGGGCCCAAGCACTTGGGCCATCCTCCACTGCCTTCCCAGGCCACATCAGAGAGCTGGACTGGAAGAGGAGCAATCAGGACAGAATCCAGCGCCCCAACCGGGACTAGAACCCGGGGTGCCGGTGCTGCAGGCAGAGGATTAGCCTATTGAGCCGTGGCGCTGGCTTGAGCATCATACATTTTCAAAAACTGCAGCTCATTCATTCAGGAAGCTTGAAGGAGACCTGCAATGGGGTCAGCTAAGGAGAATTCCAGTGGCAGCAGCCCCTGGAGACCCGGGGCAGAACGTGGCAGACCCCGTGCAGAGTGCATTGTGAACCCATCACATGACCTCCTCGGACCACACCATGATGTATGGACTCCGACTGCTCCCACTCTACAGGTGAGGAGACTGTGTCACAGGAGATGTGGTTTGCCCGCAGTCCCGGAAGTAGAGGCAGGACTCAGTCCCAGGTCCGCTAACTGGACACAGAGAGGATGCTGCCGGCTGCTGGTCCATCAGTGCACACTCACCCACAGGGGGATCCAGCCTGTGTGCGCAGGGATGTTTATTTAGCACCTACAAAGCAGGACAAGCCGGTCCACTTTTTGCTGGTGTTCTGGGAACTGGCCGGTGGCAATTCCCAGTCTGGCTTTATCTCAGAACACTTGGTGACATCTCAGCCGTGTTTGCCTTGCCCATAGAGTGGAGTGGACTGGACATCAGGTGCATGGCCTTGTCATCCTGGTCTTGCAGGTGATTAGCAGCGCGACCTTGGAGAAGTCACCTTTCTCCAGTTGCAATTGCCCCGTTGGAAAAGGAAGGGACTGCAGCAGCGAGGTCTGTGGTGTGGAAGTTGCCCCAGGGCGCTCCTGGTAGCGGCCGTGTGAACCTGAAACTCTGAAGCCCACACACAAAAATGGTAAATGCATTCTGTGTGATAGGCAGCTGCCAAGCTGGCCGGAGAGCCCCGCCCACCTCCGGGTACCGTCCCGCATGCCATTCCCTGCCACGCAAACCAGATCTGATCCGTGGGATCAACAGCACGTGCAGAAGTCCTGGCTCACACGCCTGAGCCTGCGTCTTGTGTTCCCTCTCTCTGTGTCTCTGATCTCTTGCTCTGGAGAAGCTGCCTTGTGGTGAGCAGCCCCACGGAGAGGCCGACGTGGCCAGGAACTGAATCCGCTTGCCAGGAGCCGTGTGGGGCAGCCACGGGGGCTGCTGACCTCTTAACCCCCTGGTTCACCTGCAACCTCATGAGAGACCCTGCTGCAGAATGACCGGGATGAGCTCTCCCAGGATTCTTCATCTCAGAACTGTGTGAGACAGAAGTTGATAAATTGTCGAGGGCAATATGCTACACAGCCATAGGTCATGAATGCGCCCCCTAGTGTCGAATATTATGCAGCAGTCACAAAAAATGGAGGAGGGCTGCGTGTACTGGCCATGGCGGGGTGGACCCTGCTTCTCTCATACCCTGCTGCTGGGAGAGTACCTTGAGATTGAACTGGAAACCTGGCTTGGATGAGATCAAGGCGATGTCAGCTATCACTCAAAATGCAAGCTCCCCAGCCTTGGAGGCCTAGCATACACGCTCGTACGTGCTCCTTCTCTTTGAGAGAAACGTGCTGGAAGCAGGGTGGTGCTGTGCTCGGCTGTGTAAGCTCTGTACTGCACGTGCTGTCCGTAAGTAAGTAGGATGGTGTGTGTTCCTTTTTTTAAGATTTATTTATTTGAAAGGCAGAGTTACAGAGAGGCACAGAGAGAGAGGTAGAGACAGAGAGAGAGGTCTTCCATCCACTGGTTCACTCCCCAAATGGCCACTACAGCTGGAGCTGAGCCGATCCAAAGCCAGGAGCCAGGAGCTTCTTCCTGGTCTCCCACGTGGATGCAGGGGGCCAAGGACTCGGGCCACCTTCCACTGCTTTCCCAGGCCATAGCAGAGAGCTGGCTGGGAAGTGGAGCAGCCGAGTCTCGAACCATAGTCCATACGGGATGCCGGCACTGCAGGCACTGGCTTTACCTGCTACACCACGGAGCTGGTATATTTTCATTCCATGAAATACCATGAAACTATCCAAATGAATGAGCCAGACTTGCCTTAGATTTTAAGGGGAAAAATACAATGCAGAATGGGCAGAGGATATGGCACCACCGATAGACACCTGCTTCTTTCTTGATGTTTCTATAAAAAATGATAGGAAATGATCGAAGAGTCTAATGACACAAATCAAAGACACAAGGATGGGTCCCTAGAGGATGAGAAGAGATTATAATTGAGGCGTTCATTAGAAAGGACTTAACCATTATCTATAATGTTCTAATTTAGTTAAATAGTGAGATCATACCAGTGATCACTAGGTAAGAAATACATTTAAATATGCATGTGTTATTAAATATTAATTCAGAAATAGCCACTTGCCCCTGCCTAGAGCTCTGGCTGACTGCACACCAGAATCCCCAGCAGCATTAGGAACACACAGCGCTGTCCCGCCCCCACGGGGGGTCGCTGATGTAATTGGTGCTGGGGTTCTCACCCTGGTGCCTTTCACTAGGATCTGGGCGAGCCTAGTGGAGAGTGGAGGCTGAGACGCCGCCTGTGAGAGCAGCAGGGACAGAGGGCAGGACACCAGGGAGACATGGCCACGTGGCATCCTGGCCTGGCTGTCGGAGCACAGGAGGACATCGGGACATCTCCAGTTCAGCGCCCAGCGGGCGGCAGTGCAGGCCCCGCGGTCTGAGGACTGGGCCCTGGTCCCGACGGGCACCCCAGGGGCACTGGGTGAGGAGTACAGGACTCTGTGCTGTCGCTGCAAGCCCACAACTGTTTCCAGAAGAAGCCTTGAAAGGCTCCGCACATCTTGGATCATGTCCCAGGTTATATTTTAATCACTGCTCAGTATAAAAAAATACTTTGAAGTCATTTTGTGGTTTTGAGCTTTGTATTTTTACAGCATTGCGGGTGGAGGTTGGCCTGCTCTGGTGCGTCCGAGGTTTCTGGGCAAGGACAGAGGTCAAGCTGCAGCCTCCGAAGCTTCCCCAGCAGCCAGAGCCTGAGCCCCCAGCTGGTTGGGGGTGGGGGTGGGGGCGGGGGTGTGGCTTCCTGTGGGGCTAGAGGTCTCCGGCACTGAGGATGCCTTCTCAGAGTAAGCCAGGCCCTCGAAGCTCGCTGGGCCTTCGGGAAGGAGAGGGTAGGAGAGAACAGGACCTCCCATGGGAAGGAAGGGGCCTTGGAGCATTGCGGGGAGTGGGGAGAATCCCCGCTCGCTCGGGGCTCTGATGTCTCAGACACAGGTCTGACAGCATGGGCAGCCCTGGAGTGCAGTCCCCTTGATTCTGCAATCCAGGCCCTCGCTGTGAGTTCCACAGGGTCCTGCCAGCGACGCGTGTGTGAGTTTGTGTCCGTCCGGGCTGCAGAAAGCCCGGGAGTGAGATGCTGGCTCCTTGGGTCTCCCAGCTTTGTCCTGGGATGGGATGGGATGCACTTCCACACTTGTGGGAGACAGGCTTTTGCTCTGCCCGGAGCACTGGGCCGTCCTGGCTGCCTCACAGATGGATGGCGCCTTTGCTGAGATGGATGGGACGTGTTCCCCAGGGAATTGCCCCCAGCCCGCCAGGCCACCCAGGGCCCTCCTGGCCGCCCCTGCTGGCCTGGGGGATGCACTCACTGTGAGCTGGCCCAGAGGAAGGGTGCAACAGACAGCTCCCTCCCCATGCTGGCTTCGGTGCCTTGAGGGCCCAGGCCCAGGTGCTTCTGAAACTACCCCCTGTGCCTTTGGTCCCCAGCCAAGGTCAAGGACCCCCGGACGGACAGAACACAGGTGGGACAGGAACAGCGAGGGCACTGGGGGATTCATTCAGTCCCCTGAGTGTCAGGAACCTCCCCAGGAGGCAATGACCGCTTGCTCCTGTGTGCAGACTGTGGGCAAATTAAACACAGGCTCAACAAAGCCTGGCGGTCAGCCCCTCCGTGCTGGGCACTGGGGGAGACTGGGCTGCACGGCGCGGCCTCTCCCCAGCCCTCAGCTGCCCGACTGTCTGAGGAAGTAGAGGAGGAACATGGCCCATGTCCTCCCTGGCAGCCCGTCCTCCCCCAGCCCCTGCGCGCAGCGGCAGCCCAAGCGGCATGGCTGTTCTCTCTGCACAGCCTCTGCTCTGAGGTGCGAGAGCAGCAGGCTCCGGAAGGAATCGGCTGGGTGTCCCTGCAGCTCCGTCGCTTTGTGGCTGTGTGATGCCAGGCAGGTCCCATAACCGCGCTGTGTTTCAGGCCCCTCTGTAGAATGCAGATGAGGACAGACAGGGTTATGAGGCTAAATGAGCTACTGTGTGCACGTGGAGTGCTTCATGCTTTACCTGGCACAAATATGCACTCATTGTCGCCATTACCACCGAATTGCAGGGCCCACATCCTCGACTCTGAGTTGGAAGGGAGATCTCTCTGCAAACCACCTCAGTCCTCCTGGTGCTTAAATGCCCAGGGCACGCCTGCTAGCTTAGCTGCCTGGGCCGGGCACCTCGTACCACCTGCTCACAGGCACATGTGGGCCTATCTCCGTCTGCCCCCCATACCTGCTGCCTGTCTCAGCTCTCACTGGTACCCAGATCCCCTCTGTGCCAGGCCCTGCTGTGCCCACAGGCTCTCCTGCCACCCCCTTGAGTTTGTATTCTGGGAGCATCTTCACAACCCAGGGCAGGTGTGTGTGGAGTGGGCCGGCTTCCACGGGAAGGAGCTGGTGGTGTCAAGATGCCTGGTGGCTGAGGAGGGAGGGCGCTGGTGAGCCGGAGAGGCAGTGCCTTCCGCCAGGAAGTGCCGGGGCCATTCACAGGGTTGGGCAGGGGCAGGTGGGAAAGTTCCCCCCCCCCCCACCCCCTCCCCTCCCACAAGACCCCTGGGAGGGTGGAAAGGGGGAGGAAGGGTAGGAGCAGTGGAGTGGGGACATGGAGACGCCCACCCTTCCTGCCGCGGCTGACGCACGTCCCCACGGTTCCCACGCACGAGCCCTCAGACCGGGACTGCTTTGGGGGCTGATGAGGCTAGCATGGGGTTTTAGCGTGGCCCTTGCTCCTGGAGGGCAGCTGTCCTTCTAAGGAGGGGAGACACACAGAGAGACCCGGGTGGGGGAAGACGTGCTGCCTGGGAGCCGAGGAGAGCGAGACCCCGAGAAACCAAACCTGCTGGCCCCTTGACCCCGGACTTCCAGCCTCCACGCCTGGGAGGAAATAATTCCCGGGATTTATCAAACTTCCCTTATTTAACAGCCCCTCTCCGTGGTGTTCTGTTATGGCAATGGGAGCCCAGGGACCTCCCCCCCGGGTGGACGCTGGCCGAGGGCTGTGGCACTTAATGTCCTGTTGTTCGTTTTGTGTCCACACCAGGAACTGTGTAAAAATCACCCTGGCCCTTGCGGTTGTTGCCTAGATTGGGTGGGAATTGAAGGTTGCAGAGAAATGAGGAGGGGCTGCCGAGTGGTATGAAGCAGATTTTGGGGGGGTAATGAAAAAAAAATTTTTTTTTTTGACAGGCAGAGTGGATAGTGAGAGAGAGAGACAGAGAGAAAGGTCTTCCTTTTTGCCATTGGTTCACCCTCCAATGGCCGCTGTGGCCGGCGCATCGTGCTGATCCGAAGCCAGGAGCCAGGTGCTTCTCCTGGTCTCCCATGCGGGTACAGGGCCCAAGCACTTGGGCCATCCTCCACTGTCTTCCCAGGCCATAGCAGAGAGCTGGCCTGGAAGAGGGGCAACCGGGATAGAATCCGGCGCCCCCACCGGGACTAGAACCCGGTGTGCCAGCGCCGCAAGGCGGAGGATTAGCCTGTTGAGCCACGGCACCGGCTGAAAATGTTTTTTTTTTTTAGATTTATTTATATATTTGAAAGTCAGAGTTACACAGAGAGAGAGAGTGTGTGATCTTCCACCCACTGGTTCACCCCCAAACGGCTGCAATGGCCAGGGCCGGGCCAGGCTGAAGCCAGGATCTTGGGGCTTCTCCTGGGTCTCCCACATGGGTGTAGGGGCCCAGGGACTTGAGCCATCTTCTGATGCTTTCCCTGGCACATTAGCAGGGAGTTGTATCTGAAGTAGAGCAGCTGGGACTTGAACCGGCGCCCATATGGGATGCCGGCATTGCAGGTGGCGGCTCGACCCACTGCACCACAGTGCTGGCTCCGCAAGTGTTATTTTACAGCTCCCGTGGCACATCTTAGCTGAGTCCGTGGCTTTAGGTTTCACAAGGCTGGCCTCCGGGGATACCGGCACTGCAGATGGTGGCTTAACTCTCTATGCCGCAGTGCCAGCCCTGAAAACAGTTTAAAATGGATTGTGGTAGTGATTATACAACTCTGTGACTACATCAAAAGCATTGAATAACATTATTAAATGTACAAATTTCATTGTATCTCAATGAAGCTTTTGTTAAGGGGGGGGGGGGCGCTGAAAATTAATGTGCTAAGTCTATGATCCAAGAAGCCAGAAAAAGTTCTAGAGTAAAATGAAAGAACATAGAAAAAAATTAGCACAAACCAGGAAATATGAAATAAACGTGAGCGCGATCTTCTCCAAAGGTAATAAAATAGATGCACCTGTGCTCAGAAAACATGTGCGGGCTCCGGTCACCCTTATCAGGAAGGACAAAAGGGGCCGCCACGCGCAATACGGCGGATGTTGCCAAGATGCCATGAGGGTATGTATGCCAACAAACGGGACAGGGTGAATTCATCCCCCGTCTGTTCTCAGGGATAACGGCCCCAGAGAGTCAGCACTGGTCAGTTTAACTCACAGAGAGGAGGACGGGACAGAGTAAGCTCAGACGTGGGAGGAGCTAGGAAGAGCGGGGACCCACCGCACAGGCGAGGCAGAGCAGAGCTCCGTGGGGGCGGGCGCTGTCCCACCTCCCTGCCCTGCCAGCACCCGCTCTGCAGGCCACGAGGACGCCTTCTCCAGTCGGGGTTCCTGGTTCCTTCTCCGGGGTCAGGTGGGCATGCCGGCACCGGTGACGTTCCTTCCGGCCCCAGAGTTCTGTGAGTTTTCGCCGTGCTGTCCCCCAGTCATTGCAGGGATGTGAAACGTAAGCGTTGGGTGATTTTGCAGGCACCCCACAAATCCATGTGGATCCTGGACAAGATCTGGAGAAGGGATCTGGGAGCCCCAGGGCTCTTGTCAGTGGGGCTCGGGCCTCTGCCCGAGGGCCATCCTGTGGGGCTCTGGCCATGGCTGCTCAGCACCCTTGTGACAGATCATTTGCAAACCCCTGACCACCCAAGCTGCTAGCCGGAGGAAGGCCCTACCAGGGACTCCCGAGTTCTGAGGCCCAGGACCCAGGGGGTGTCAGCGAAGGAGGGTCTCACCATGCACCGTAGAGAGTGCATCTCAGGACCGGCCTGCGCCTGGTCTGTGTTTGCCGCAATTCGGGGTTTTCCATAGCACATGGTAGAATACGCCCAACATCTTACTGAAGAGCCTCAGAGGACTCCGAGCGAATCTTGGCTGGTGCTTTTGAGTGAGGTTTCTGGGTGTTCTGGGGTCCACCAAGTTTTCAATCCCAGACAAGGTTTATGGCCAGAGAGCGAGTGACTCAGGAGGTGGACCAGGGAAGACCAGGACACACAGGAAGCAAGACCACGCCCTTCAGGTCCACCTGTTGCAAAAGAATGGCTAGGTAATTAGAAAAGCAGCAGAGGTATTCTGGGGTGGGGATTCCTGAAAGCAAAGGCGCTGTGTAGGCGGGACTCCGGCAGAGGGGCCAGATGGGAGAGGGGTGAGAATGGTATAGTCGCTGGAGGTTGGACTGTGAGCCATGGACAGATGGGAAAGACAGACAGCCCTTGGCCTAAGGGTGTGGAGACACGTACCTGAGCCCTGGGCCACCTCCTGGCTGAGGTCACCATTGCCCCCTGCGCCAGGCTCCCTGGGAATGGTGATGGAGTGGGTGACGGGGTGAGGGGTGGGCAGGGGGTGTTGCACGATTTCCATGGGTCCTTCTAGCCGGTCAAGTCCTTCCCAGTGAGGACGTCTGCCTTAGCTGCAGGCTGAGCTGCCACGAAGGCTGGCAGGAAGAAGCCGGTGCAGCGGGCACTCGTCAGAGGGCCCTGCCTCAGGTCTTGCGGTCCATCCCGAACCTGCTGAGCCCAGCAGCTGTGCTCTGGCAGCTTCTTCCAGAACCCTGGGCAGCACAGTGAGGGAATCACAGGACACAAAACCGCAGTGGACGGCCTGGGCGTTTGGCCAGCCATTGAGACTCCAATCAGGATGCCCACGTCCTACATCGGACAACCTGGGTTCCATGCCCACCTCCAGCTCCTGGCTCCGCTTCCTGCTACTGCAGACCTTGGCGGGCAGTGGTGATGGCTCAAGTCATTGGGTCCCTGCCACCCACGTGGGAGACCTGGATTGGGGTCCCAGCTCCTGGCTTTGGCTTGGCCCAGCAGGGCCTGGTTCCCACTGTTGTGGTCACCTGGGGAGTGAGCCTCTGAATAGCATCATGTCTGTCTCTGTGTCTCCCATAAGTAAATAATTAATTAAAGCAACAGCAGCTGTGCTGGGCCCACAGGCCCTCGGGGCGTGAGATACCATCTGGAGAGGAGATTGGGCACCCAGGCCTGCTGGCCTTAATAATCGAGGCCACCACACGGCCTCGTTAGCTCGGCTGTTTACCTTCCAGGCAGCGCTCTTAGGGAAAAGCGCATCTATGAAATGCCCCGTTCATTTCCTGCCCGAGATGCTATCTGAGCCCAGGGCTCTTGCCTCCTGGAGGATTTGTGGTTTCTCCCCACGTGTTCCGCCCCCAGAGTGATGCCGAGGGAACGTTCCTGGAGGAACAACTCCCTGGCTGTGTGTGCTGCATGTATCTTCCGACGCGTCCCTCCTTGCTTGTTTCAACGCTGGGCATAAAACCTAGGACTGACTGCACGCAGCGTCATTACTATCACATATGTCAATGGATCCGCGAGAACACGAACGTTCTCAGAGCGGTCTGAGAACCAACAGGCTTTGTGAGAGCTGCACAGGGCCTAGAAGTGGGAGTGTCCACCTGGCCTCCAGTGCGGCCCCTGAGTTTGGGGTATGGGGTGGCTGCTGCTGCGACCTCACCTCTGGCCCAGGTCTGCTCTGATAGCCCCCAGCCGGGAGCTCCCTGCTGGCTCCATCTGTCCCAGCCGGGGACCCTTCAGGCTCCTTCCTCTGCCCTCTCTCACTTTACCTTGGGTAAAGGCAGTGTCGGGGTCCGCTCAGACCGCAAGCCGGGAGGGCGGGCACACATCTGCAGGGGACTTTGCGGGGCCCTGGCCACGTGCAGGCTCTGAGGACAGGACCCGGCCTCTGGGCTCAGGACTGCAGCCTTTGTTGCCTCCATCTCCACGTCCTTGGCACACAAGAGGCTCAGCGAATGTTTGTGAGCTGAAGGCCGGAGGCTCAGGAGGCCAGCAAGGCCATATGAGAGCTACTGGGAGCCTCACTCATGGCGAGGAGGTGGCCACATTCAGCCTGTGACGTGGGGGACTACGTGCCCCAAACCCACCCCTGTGCTCTGCCTCGACAGCTCCCGTCACCCTCCTCCCAGGTACAGAAAATTCTTCCCCGAGAAGACTGATGCCCTCTTCCAGCGGGATGATGGGCGCAGGCCAGGCATTCATTTGCTCTCTTTTGGGTGGGACATAACCAGGGGGCCAGCCCTCTGGAAGCCCCGTGTGGGAACTCACATTAGACAGAGCATAGGAGGAGCCACAGGGGACTGACACTGCATGGCCAGTGCCTTTTCTCTGCGGGGGTGGGGGGTTCTCTTCAGAGGTGGGCCCAGACTCGGGGAGGGGGGGAGGTGACAGGTGCGGCGACACAGGGCTAAGAGAACCTCTGGAGGGTCTCTGCAGTGGCAGGCCGACTGCCCTAACTTTCACCTTGCAGATAAAAATCCCCTTTCTCTACAGGGAGGGAAAGGAACCTTGTGCTTGCCTGCTGAACTGGCCTGGGTTTAAGTCTCAGCTTGATTATTATATTTTTAAAGATTTATTTATTTATTTGAAAGTCAGGGTTGAGCGCACCACGCAGACTCTCGGGGCCTCAGCTGCTTCTGGTTTGAAAGTGCTCTTAGACAGAAGAGGAGGAGATATAGAGAAAAGGTGATGGTTGTGTAGACGGAGGGGGACAGCGGAGCGATGCAGCCACAGGGAATTGAAGGCCTACACTGCCGGAGGAGCAGGAGCCACCCTCCCCTGCAGCCTGCAGGGGGACCCCTGAGGATGCCTGGGTTTCAGACTGTTGCTCTCCGGGACGGGACGAGAAGACGTCGGCGGCGGTGGTGAGCCCTCGCTGGGAGTCTTGCATTGTGGAGGCCTGGGAAGCGAGCAGCAGGTTGTACACAGCCCTCGCTGTTGGGATGTGATGGACAAGGCCAAGTTGAACACAGTGAGTTTCCACTCCTCACTTGCCAGCTTCTTTACATGTGGTCCCTGGGACTCCCTAAGAGATAAGACAGAGGAGAGACTTTCAGAACGTTCTCGTGGGACAGGTGAAGAAGCCTCCAGGCTGTGAGCTGGGGCCAGAGCCCGGCCTGGCACCTCCCCCTGCTGCTGTATCCCCCTGTGTCCCCCTGAGCCCAGCGTCGCACAGTGAGTGCTCCAGACACCAGGACTGGCAGGCTCCTCGCCTGATGCTGTGGTGAGGACAACAGGCTCCCGGAAGGCCCTGGAAAATGCCTTCCTGTGTCATCTTGGGGCAAGTATCTTCTGACCTGGGCCATGCGCTGGGGAGGAGAGAGTGAGAGGGCTTCGGGGAAAATTGCAATGTGTTCCATAGGTTCGGGGTGTGGTCTTCTTTGGGGTGTGTGTGTGTGAGAGCGAGAGAGAGAGCGAGAGCGAGAGAGAGAGCGAGAGCTGCTTGCTCCCATCCCCTGGTTCACTCTCAAATGCTTGCAACAACCAGGGCAGGACTAAGCCAAAGCTAGCGATCGGGAACTCAGTTCAGGTCTCCCAGCTGGGTGGCAGGAACCCAGTTACTTCTCTCAGCACTGCTGCCTCCCAGGGTCTGCACTAGAAGGAAGCTGGAGGCAGGCGCTCGAGACAGGTATCGACCCGGGGTATCCTACAGTGGGGTGCGGGCATCTTAACCAGCGCCCTGACCTCCAGGCCAAACGCCCATCTTCAGGTGGGGTTTTTATTACCATGAGACCACGGGCACATCAGGATCAGCTCAACCCTGGGAGGGATTTCTGTGTTCCTCGAGTCGGCTCTGCCGCCCGTGCAAGGGCTGCCCGCGCCCGGAGGAGAGGCAGTGGGCACAGAAGCTTTTACCAAAACGAAAGTGAACCAGTCGTCTTGCATTTTAATTCCACAGGCCCAGCTGCTGCCTCTGAGAAGCAGGTTTCCCCGTTCCTGTCGGAGAGAATTACGCCTCTGTGCACAGCAGTTCCAGTAACTGCTGTGCCTTCCCCGGGGCGGGTTGGGGTGGGGTGGGGTGGGGATGGGCGCCTCTCACCTGTGCTGACCTGGTCCCCAGGCTGGGCCGCAGCGAGCCCTCAGCCAGGCGACCCACAGGAGGGGCTGTGGGACGAGCCAAAGCATGGGTGAAAGCCCTTCTGGTTTGCACAGCTTCAAGCGCAGCCCATCGATCTTCATAACGCCAGCCTGCTGCCCACTGGAGCAGATGGCATGAGAGGCCTGCTCGCATTCGATTTTCGCATCTTTGCAACGAGCAAAACACATTCTGGAAGCAAGGAGCGTTGTCAGATAAATGGAACACCATGTAACATCTCGCCCGTGTGAAGAAGGGAGGATGGGCTCCGAGCTCCCAGCAGGCTGAGGCTGGAGAAAGATCCCATTCGCGCCCGAACAGACAAAGGAGCCTGCCCTCCTCCTGCCTTCAAAAAATGGCTCTCCAGTTTGCGCCAGGCACCGGAGAAGTGTCGGGGACACAGCTACAAATAAGACAGATGTGTTCTCCTCCCAAAGGAGCAGGGACAGTTAACAAATACTCAAGTAGTTTCATTTATTTACTTTTTTTTTAAATTTTTGACAGGCAGAGTGGACAGTGAGAGAGAGACAGAGAGAAAAGTCTTCCTTTTGCCGTTGGTTCACCCTCCAATGGCCGCTGCGGCCGGCGCACCATGCTTATCCAAAGCCGGGAGCCAGATGCTTCTCTTGGTCTCCCATGCGGGTGCAGGGCCCAAGCACTTGGGTCATCCTCCACTGAACTCTCGGGCCACAGCAGAGAGCTGGACTGGAAGAGGGACAGAATCCGGTGCCCCGACCAGGACTAGAACCCCGTGTGCCGGCGCCGCAAGGTGGAGGATTAGCCTATTGAGCCGCGGCGCTGGCCCATTTATTTACTTTTGCTAAAGACTTATTTACTTTGAAAGGCAGAGTTACTGAGAGAGAGAGAGAAGGAGAGAGAAAGAGAGAGAGGTCTTCCATCTGCTGGTTCACTCCCCAGATGGCTGCAATGGCCAGTGCTGGGCCAGCCTGAAGCCAGGAGCTTCTTCCAGGTATCCCATGTGGGTGGCAGGGGCCCAAGCACTTCGGTCATCTTCCACGGCTTTTTCTCAGGCCATTAGCCGGGAGCTGGATTGGAAGTGGAGCAGCTGGGACTTGAACCCACATTCATATGGGATGCTGGTGTGGCAGGCAGCAGCCTTATCTGCCACACCACAACGCCGGGCCCCTCCAAGTAGTTTTAAATCACAGGGGCGTGCTATGCGCTGCTTTGACGCTCGTGTGAAACCCAGTGCCCACATGGCGCATGCGCGGGTCACTTTCTGGGGTCTCCCTTCCACCACGTTGGTCTGAGGCTCTCGGCTCACCGGCGGGCGCGCTGAAGGCGGGGTGCTGTCCTATCACCTGGCTCTTCTTTTCCAGAATCGTTCTGCCTCCTGTTCCCCTGCACAGCGTTTCGAACTGATGAAGAAGAAGTCATGGGGCAGAAGTGAGGCGCGTGCCTTCGGGACAGGCAGGAGCATCAGACGGACGGCGGGCACGTGGTGGCGGGCAGAGGGGACAGCCAAGGTCCTGGTTCAGGCTCCAGGTTTTTCACAGGACTCTGAGAGTAGGATCTTCCACGGGCGCTGTGAGGCAGCCCACGGCTGAATGTGGGTCAGCTCTATTTATAGCTGCCCAAGCCCTCCTCAGTGTATCCGTGCTTCTTTCCCGCTCTCTTGACAACAAGCGCCTAAGTGAAGTTGGAGATGTTGGGGAGAATGGGGGACACTGCACAGGCCAGAGGTGTCCTCTCTCCCTGCAAGGTCACGGGCTCCCTGGCCTGAGCCAGGCCACATGGCCGACGGCCCAGGCCTGGGGCTGCAAGGCTGAGCTGGGGACTGGGAGGCCACCGTCCTGTCTGACGGACTCCACACAAGGGCGGGGTGACGTGGCTGCCTGTGGCGCAGAGCCCCAGTTAGTGGTCGTGGCTGCCAGGAGTCTGCCCTGCTGGGTTCGGATCAGGCTCTGCTCTCTGCTGGGAGCACCTGGGTGCACAGGCAGCAGTCTGAGCTGGTCCTGGAGGAAGCGTTGTCCCCTGCTCTCAGAGCCCCTGGGCGGCTCAGTCCCTGGGCCACACCCCATGACAGGGCGAGGCTGGTAAATGTACCATAGGAGGAAGAAGAACCCACAGCAACTTCCGCCGCGCTGGGCTCCCTCTCGCTCCCAGTGGAGATGGGGCAGGGCATTGTCTGGGCCCTCGGGAGTGGTCCGTGGGAGGAGGGAGACTGAGCAATGGGCCGGGAAGATTGGGGGCTGGGCAGGCGCCGCGTGCCAGGGGCTTGGAGTGTCCCCACTCGCACACTGGGATTCTTCCCTGCCCCCAGCTCCCCACTGCGGGACACCCAGGGTGCGTGGCACAGAGCTGTTCCTGCCAGCTGCCTAGGAGGGAGCAGTGTCCTTCGGGAGGAGCCAGGAGGACATCTGAGCGACCTGACTGGTACAAGTGAGCGCAGATGGCCTCTCCTCCCCCGAGGACACATGGTGGACATTTCGCGAGCCAGGAAGGTGCCTTTATAGCCGGTCCTTACATATCACTGCGAAACGCGATAAGATCATTCCTCTCTCCATTTACTGCGTGAGACTTGTCTGGAGTCATCATGTCATTACCAGCATTTTCTGGTCACACTGTTAAGAACAAATGGGCCCCTGCTTTGTAACTGCCGCACAGGTTCCAAAGTGGGGAGGGAAAGGGGCTGTGAGGAGGGGACGCTGGCAGCGCTCAGGGCACGTGTGTCAGGTGCTGGGACCGACGAGGGCAGGCACCTGCAGAGGGTGAGTCCCCTGCGCCTGGTTCTGGAAAGGGACCTGCTGGGTGCGTTTTCCAGAGCTGCTCCTGCTGGGCCCTTCTCCCCAGCTCTTCCCTCTCCCAGGTGGCTGGGATGGTCATGGGATTCTTTTCCCCAGAATATAATTGTAACTGGCAGGGACTGCTTCAAAAGAACACATCTGTGGCCACTGTGGGCTGCCTGCTCCCAACATCTGCATGGCTGTTCCTGAGACCCTTAATTAATTGCAAGGAACATGACATAAACTGCTATGGGGCTTGGGAATACATCTGCTCAGGTTGTACACTGCACAATTCCAGGGGGCAGCACTCGCTCACGACTCTTGCTGGGTGGTCCTATTGCAGAGTCCTGGAAGCAGCTAAGAACAGCAGGAGGCCACCAGGAAGCCCCAGGGTGGTGCCGCCTGGCTTCCTCTAGTCCAGCAATGTCAGCATGCTGCAGACTGCTGTCAGCTGCCAATGTTGAAGGCAGTGGCGTTTAGGTGGTAGGAGTTAAGAGCCATTGACTGGGTTTTATGGCCGGGGCAAAGCCAGGCAACTGTCCCGAAGCCAAGAAGGAAGAAAGTGTCTCGAGAAATGCAAATGTGAGTGGCTCAGGGAGTCAAGGGTTTTTGAGCGGGCCTCCGGGACTGGCGGGAGGGAGAGCTGACAGGTGGGGTGCGTGAGGCCAGGGTTAGGGCCTGCAGACCAAGCTGGGCACCGTGCTCTCGGGCTGCGTGCTGCCACGTGGTCAGACTGCATCCTCTCACGTGCTCTGGGCCCTGTCCCTGTCTCAATCAGTGCCCCAGGCAGCTTGGACGAAGGTCCCCGTGTTAGAGAAAAGACCTCACAGCGTGCACACAGCGCAACTGGGATTTGAATTCCTGGCAGCCTCATTCCCAGCCGAGTTAACTGAACACAGGTCAGTGTTTGCTGCTTCGGAATGTGAATTCCCGGAAGGCCCAGCTAGCTGTCTTTCCCCCTTTCACATCCTTCCCCCACCCTCTCTTCTCCTTTGCCCCTCCCCTCCTGCCCCTCCATGCCGACCAGCCTGAGCCCTACCCCCACCTCTGATGGGGTGGGAGAAGGGCTGCTTCCCTGACCCCCCTTTCTCCCATGCAGTACTACGAGCGCTTCCCTTTCAGACTGGCTGCCACGTTCACCGCCCCCACGAAGCCGGCACAGGTCCGCTGCACTCACTGTTTTTATTCGCTGTCTGTTGGGCACCCTTTTTGCACCAGGGCCCACGCAAGCCCTGGGATGTGAGAAGCGTGAGCTGCGGCTCCTGCCCTTAAAGAGCTCCTGGTCTAGCTGGAGTCGCGGGCCAGCGAGTGGAACAGAGGCGAGCCCAGGTGTTCCCTGAACAGCTCCCAAGCTTACTGTGCAAATGAATCCCCTGGGGACCGGCCTGCGGGTCTGGGGTGGGCTCTGAGGCTCTTCCATTCCCACAGCTCCCAGGTGCTGCTGGGGGTCGGCTCATCCAGACCTTTGTAGGAAGCAATGCCTGGGGCTGGGACGAGGGGCGCTCCGAGAAGGAGCCGAGTGAGGCCCGAGACCCTGAGCCGTGTTCTGCTTCAAACTGAGCGGCTGGAGCTCTGTCTGCTCTCCACGGCCGCGTGGAGGGGCTGCGGGTGGATGTTTCCGTCCCGGAACACCTGGCCTACCCGCTCTGCCTTCCCTGCCTGGGAACGCATCCCTCGCTGCTGGGGAGTGCGCAGGTCTGGGCAGGGCGGTGAACCAGGGTTCCCTCCTGCCCCGGCGTGTGATGCCGGCTGAAGAGCTCCAGTTTCTGACACACTTGAGCTTGGCAGACAGAAGGGACCCGGAGGACGATGCATTTTAATCCCTTCGCTTCTGAAAGGAGGAAGCAGGTGTCGGGACGGGGGATAATTTTCCCAGATCACTTTGTGGGTGAGGGGCCAGTCCACATACCCCAGAGCTCACAGCCGCCAGGCCTGGACTCCCTCCACTGGGAGGCCCTGTGTGGCACAGTCCCTGGGGGTTCCATTCCTTTTTTGTTTTTGTTATTGTTTTTTAAAGGTTTATTTTTATTTATTTGAAAGACAGAGTTACAGAGAGAAGAGTGGGAGAGAGAGACAGAGAGAGACAGAGAGAGAGACAGAGGGAGAGAATATCTTCCATCTGCTAGTTCACTTCCCTAATGGCCACAACGGCCAGGGCTGGGCCAGGCTGAAGCCAGGAGCCGGGAGCTTCTTCTGGGTCTCCCACATGGGTGCAGGGGCCCAAGAATTTGGACCATCTTCTGCTGCTTTCCCAGGCACATTGGCAGGCAGCTGGCTTGGAAGTGGAGCAGCTGGGTCTTGAAGCAGCACCCATATGGGATGATGGCAAAACAGGTGGTGCCTTAACCTGCTTTACCACAATGCTGGTCCTGGGATCGATTTCATGTGAAACTTTCCTCCATGGGGTTGTGCCACAGGGATCCTGCCTCCCACGCTCCTGAGCTGCCATTCAGGATGACATAAGTAACTCATGCAGGAGGAGTTAACTGGGCCCTTCCATGACAAGCTGCCAACAATCAAAGTGTCGTAGCACACCACACCCTTGGGGAGGGAATTACAAAGTCTGAGTGGTGATCATCATGAAGAGTTGGGAGCAAACACACAGCCCCTTTCTCTGTTTTAGTCTCAAGTGATTGACGCCAGTGGTACAGCTTCCCTGCGCTTGAATTACCACGCAGTGCACACGGAACTTGGTTGGCCAAGTGCATTTGCTGAAGGTGGCATTGCTGTTGGGTGCTGGGGCCCAACAGCTGGACGCTGGGATGCAGATGGATACTTGCACCCACACAAACCAGCTGAGGGCCCCGACCAGCTCTTGCACACGCATCTGTCACATGAGTACACATGCACACACCTGCACACATGCCTCAGAAGTTGAGAATGCGTGGGAACACTGCCGAACCTTGCAGAAGATTCTGGTACAGTGGGTACACAATAAAGGACCATTTGAAACCTTGGAAAGCAAACCAGCACGCCCTGTAAACCGAAACTCTGTCCTTTTGGAAGTAAGCCCCGCCTTTCCCCAGAGGATTAAGCGGGCTTAGCCTGGCTGCTACTCTAATTAATACATGACTGCACAGTGGCAGGTAGAAGGCCGGAGTTTGGGCTGCATGAATGCTGAGTTTCAAACATGTCAATAAGCTTTGATGGTCACTGGGATCAGAATGCTGTGGTGAAATAAACAGGTGCAACAAGAAGTACCAATAAGCACAAGGCCCGTCAGGGGCCCATCTGCTGGGAGCAGCCATGTTTCCCTGGCTGCCCTTGGCCGCCATCCAGGCCAGCCCTGCCATGGCAAAGGGATTAGCTGTCCCTGACCTCCTCGACTCATCCAGCCAGTGGTCCCAGCCCTGCGAGCCCTCCCACCCAGGCAGCCCTGCAGACACGTCCTGGCTCGGCTGGGAGAGCGCTGAGACCCGGGAGGGCTGGGGGTTGTGAGTGAGCTGAGACTTTTGCCCTCAACAAGCCCCCAGTCAAGCTAGGAGGACAGAAACTCAAGCCGAGAAACCCAAATTCTTCCTGCAGGCTTCGTCATCCCCACCATGTCAGCCAGCGCCCAGCAAAAACCCAGTCACCAGAACTGTGTGGGCAAACGTGGTGTGGACCAAGTGCAGATTCTGTGTCCTGGGGAGGAGGGAAGGGCTGGCTTTGGTGGTCTGGGCTGGCTTTGGAGGGTGGGAGGACTGCGAAGTGCTGGAAGAGCCCCTGGGGAGGGGGCAGGCAGAAGGCGCCCGCCCACGGCGGGCAGGTGTCTGCACAAAGGCAGGGCAGAGGCTGGCTCGGGTGGTGGGCTTGCCACCACAGGGGGGGTGGGGTGGAGAGCACTGGAGGCACATCGCTCTTGAGGCCAGAGGAGAAGGTGCGTGGGTCACACGGAGCCTTGAATGGCAGGCCAGGCAGAGCGGACTGAGCCTCACTCTGGGGCAAGTGGCAGCCTCTTAGGGCAGCTTCCCCGAGCAGCGGCATGGAGGCGCAGGCGCAGGGTGGCTGGGGCATGCCTGAGATGGGTGACACTAGAGGGCTGCCCTTTGGTGCCTGGTGGTCCTGGGACATGTGCCTTGCTCTGCCTCTGCTGGCACTGACATGGAAAGGAGTGCTGTGATCAAACTTAGGAACCTGTTGGTGGGGAGGGGCGTGGCAGCCTGCACCGGGCACAGTGGGTTCAGCCACCGCCTGCACCCCACTTCCCATCCAGCCCCTGCTAATGCGCCAGGAAAGCAGAAGAGCATGGCCCGGTGCTTGGGCTGCTGCCCCCCATGTGGGAGACCCAGACCGAGTTGCTGGCTCCTGGCTTTGGCCTAGCCCAGCCCCAGCTGTTGCAGCCATTTGGGGAGTGAGCCAGCAGATGGAAGTCCCCCCTACCAACTCTGCTTTCAAGTAAATAAAAAAAAATAATAATAAAAAGGAGCACATGTCTAAGAACCCCCAGGAGTCCTCGGCCCAGAAATACTGTCCCAGCTACTCTGTTATTTCCCTCCTGATTTATAAAAGACAGAGAACGTTAGAAGTGGGCTGCAGTGTTTCGGTCCAGGTCACCAAACTAGGCTTTTGCAATTGTGTCACTGGCCAACACTGGGGGGAGGGGGCTTACGGAAAGTTAATGTCTGCTCATGGCATGCCGGTCTACCCCTCCCCCCTTTTTTATTTGACAGAGTTAGACAGTGAGAGAGAGAGAGAGAGAGAGAGAGAGAGAGAGAGAGAGAGAAAGGTCTTCCTTCCATTGGTTCACTCCCCAAATGGCCACCACGGCCGGAACTACGCCGATCCGAAGCCAGGAGCCAGGTGCTTCCTCCTGGTCTCCCATGTGAGTGTAGGGGCCCAAGGACTTGGGCCATCCTCCAATGCCTTCCAGGGCCACAGCAGAGAACTGGACTGGAAGAGGAGCAACCAGGACTAGAACCGGCACCCATATGGGATACCAGCGCTGCAGGCGGAGGACCAACCAAGTGACCCACGGCGCCGGGACCCCCTCCTTTTGAATATCTAAGTGAGTGATTTCTCCCAGTCACTAGAACCACCAGGAAGAGTTGATCTTTTCCTTAACACTGGCTTATTCTTATTATCTGTACTCTCTTAGTCTTAAAACTGGCTGCATTTCCCTCCTTCCATCGGCCGCTAGGAAGCTCAGCCGCAGAACTGGCCACTCCAATGGAGTATATCAACTCTCAGAATTCAGCTGTGGTCTAATTTTGTTGCAGTGTCCCGGATTCACTCTTCCTTCCTCTCCAATGTCCTCACTTAGAGTTTTCAAATCTTGTGCCAAATTAATTTTTGAAAGCCACCAAGTATGAAGTGGGGCACACAAAATAAAAATGAAGCAAGCATCCTAAACGCTGCATTGGAAGACATTGTGAAGACAGTGTGGTCTGTCCAGCCCTTTCAGGTACGGGAAAGCAGTGGAGACTCAGAGCGGTGACGCCTCCGTGCCTCCGTCAATGTGGGGTGTAGACGGTGGCCGGACCTCCGCCCAGGTGCCCTGATCTGACCACTCCTTCCCACTGGCTCCCTGGACCACCATCTTCGAGAAGGGCTTGCCAGCCCTTTGCATCGAGTCCCAGGAGGACGTCTCTACTGGGAATAAGGAAGGCGTGCTGCTATTCTGCCTTCCCCTAAGGCAGCTAGCTCAGCAGGAGCTGGGTCAGCAGACCCCCGACGCCCCTACCCCACGCCAAGCTAAGGGGAGGGGCTCGACAGAAGAACCTCTTTTAACCAAGATGGTGCTGCACCGATGAAGCCTCCGTTGACGCTTTCACTGCCCGGGGAAGGGCAGGCGGCTGTGAGCCAGCCCCTCCCCTCACAGCAGCAGTGTCACAAATTGAGGGAGGAAGAGGCGGTGGGAGGGGCAGCGCTGACAGGTAGGGAGGAGTCTTGCTGCCTCCTCCCCAGCACTGGTGAAACCAGATCACAGGGCGTCTGCACCTGAAGCCAGCCAGCAACAGCGGCCGTGGCGGGGGTGCCCCGGGGCTCCTGCCCGCGGAGCGTCACGCACACCCAGCCGTGTCTTTCTGACTTGGCCTGCTCTAATGGTGTGGGATGAAATGGTTCATTTGTCCTTGTGCCGCGACACATGTAAAACCATGTGGGCCTCTTGGGCTGGGAGGCTGGGGAGTGGGCCTGGGCTTGTGTCGGGGGTCCCAGCTCCAGCAAGCCCTGTTGTCCTCAGCTCTTGCCACCGACTCAGAGCTGCACTGGAGGGCTGGGGGATTCTGGGAGGCCCTGAAAGCGTGCCTCATTCCTGGGTGGGGAAGCCTGCCCTGAGCTCCCCAGACACAGCTCCTTTCCAGTCCCTGTCGCTGTTGCAACTTACACTGACCTGGGGAAGTGTCCATTTGGTGTTTGTCCACACTGCAAGCTCCACGAGGGTCCTCAAGGCAACAGTATCAGTCACTGACTCTTATGTGCCCAGCTCAGTGCTGCCACACCCAGGCTGCCCCGTGAATGCCTCTTGGCCGAGTGGATAAATGACCGCACGAGCTGCTCTCTAGGTACTTTAAGCATCCCTTGTACTCCATCTCTTGAACCAAGCCCCTCTTGAACAGGGGAATGGGCTGGGCTGGGCTGGGCTGGGCTGGGGCTACAGCTCTTTCCCTGCTGTTAACTCTCAGGCAGGGATAATTCCTGGGCAGCTGGGCCAGGGGTGTCGTGGCTGTAGTCATGGTTGTGAGTCTCAGCCCAGAAAGCGTGGCCCTGGGAGAGGCCGGAGCCTAGGGCCCGAGGCAGTGCCCAAGGAGGATATGAGCGGCGGGGCACCATGCAGAGCCCTGGGCCAGGTTTTCAGTTCATAAATGAGCTATTGAGGCAGATGAGTGCAGCTTGAACTTTTGTGTTCAACATTTTTTTTTTTTTTTGACAGGCAGAGTTGGACAGTGAGAGAGAGAGAGACAGAGAGAAAGGTCTTCCTTTTTTTTTATTGGTTCACCCCCCAGATGGCCGCCACAGCCAGCGCTGCGCCAATCTGAAGCCAGGAGCCAGGTACCTCCTCCTGGTCTCCCATGCGGGTGCAGGGCCCAAGCACTTGGGCCATCCTCTACTGCCTTCCTGGGCCACAGCAGAGAGCTGGACTAGAAGAGGAGCAACCAGGACAGAATCCGGCGCCCCAACTGGGACTAGAACCCGGGGTGCCGGCGCCGCAGGCGGAGGATTAGCCTAGTGAGCTGTGGCACCAGCCTGTATTCAACATTTTTAAATCTGTTTTTATGATTATAAAATTAACGAAAGAGGAAGGCGCTGAGTGGCTCAGGGCTATGCAAGCCTCGTTAATATCATAGCAATGCGAAGTCAGACAGAAATGAGATGCCGTCTCTATCCACCAGTTACGCTGACGGCCCAGCAGTGCCGGTGCTGGTGCAGACGGGAGTAAGCGCGGAGCTGCTCTGACAGCCGTCCAGGGCCCACGGCAGACTCTGAAGTAGCATAGCCAGCGACCCGTTTCCCGACACACACTCTGGTCTAGAGCCAGGCTTCTCACCCCGCAGACTGCATCCAAACCACCTTCAGGGTTGACAACAGAGTGGGGCCCCGAGCCCCGGGGTTTCTGATTCCGGATGGGGTGGGCCTGCGGAGCTGTCAGGACCCCACTTGGAGTGGCCCAGGACCCCACTTGGAGAACCACCGCTCTGGCTCTGACTCCTGCCGAGCGTGCAGGACAACGTGCTCAGTGCTGTCCACTGTGTCTTTTCTGACAGCAAAAAGCAGAACCCGCCCGAAGAGCCATCGGCGAAGGAGGAACGGCAGGAGGGGGCTTCAAAAAGTTCGTGGAAAATGGAATTAAAGGATAAGCTTATTTGGGTGCAAAACCCCTTCAAACCTGGTTTTTCCCCCACAGAGTGCATTTTCAGGATCTTTTTTGGAACTCATCATGTATTGTGACATGTCACCTAGTAAATATTAATTGCACAGCAGTGCAGTGAATAAAATATATATACATATATATTTTAAATTATTTATTTGAAAGGTAAAGTGACAGGGGAGGGGGAGTCTCTCTCTTTCACACACACACACATACACATACACATACACATACACATACACATACACATACACATACACATCTTCCATCTGCTGGTTCACTCCTGGGCCAGGCTGAAACCAGGGGCCTGGAACTCCATCCAGGTCTCCTAAATGGGTGTCAGGGACCCAAATCCTCAGCCATCCTCTGCTGTTTTCCCAGGCCATTAGCAAGGGGCTGGCTTAGAAGTGGAGCAGCCAGGACTCAAACCTGCACTCATACCGATTGCCGGCGCTGCAGGCAGAGGCTGCTGTGCCACAGTGCCCGCCCCAGAAGTATGCATATCGCAGCTCAGGTAGCTGGAGACCGTGGCAAGTGGCGGGCTGACGCAGACAAGCTGGCACCATTTTATCGGCAAGTTTAGCAATCATTTTTGAATGGCAATTCTGTGGAATGGATATAGGTCCTAAGACGTGAGCTGGCTCCACATCTACAGAGTCATTGCATACCCGGGGGCGCCACCTCCAGAGAATTCCATATGTGGATTCCGGCCAGGCAAGAGCTCTGCCCTTGCTGGGAGCCTGCTGCTACACTGCTCCAAGGCAAAGCAGCTCTTTCCTTCTCCCCTCTGGGGCGGTGGATGCCCTACCTTGGGAGCTCGGGGGGGCTGCCAATTCCCCAGGCTGGCAGTGGGGACACCCTGCAGCTGTGCGCTGAGGGCCTGGAGGCCTGCCGGAGAGGTGCAGAGCCGCTTCAGCCCCCAACATGGTCCACCTGGTCCTGCTGTGATGGTCCTCAGGAGTGCCACCCACCTTACACCCCGACATGTTGCACCCGGGAACGACGGTGGTGTGAGCAGGTCACAGGTATCCGCCTGTCGGCTCTTCCAGAGGGGGTGTTGCTGAAGGTGCAGATTTTTTTAAACAACATAAAAATCCCCAATCCCCCCAACTTACTACAAGTTAAATGCTGAGACCCAGCACAATAAAACACGGAGCCACGGTGAGCCCCTCCTGAAGACCCCCCACCCCCGCACCTGCTACACCTGGAGGCCAAGTCCTCCCAGGCTTGTGTTACGTTTATGCTTTGACTTTGGTGCCACTTTGTGGGCTTCCATGAAATCCCCAGAGCAGCGGGAGGAGGTGCTGTACTTCACTGCCTCAGCACCAGTCTGGCTCTCACTGGCCTGGAAGACCTGGGGCCCGGGGCTGCTGCTCTGCCTTAGGCTCCAGCTGCATCTGGTCCTGGAACCAGTTTTTCCCTCTGACCTTGAGCTCCAAGAACAGCACTCTCCGCTGTGTCAAGGAAGTGTCTCCCTGGAGCCAGAGGCTCCGGCAAAGTACTGCTGCAACATTCCCGCAGGATAATTCTATTTCTCCAGAAGCTGTTCCCACCAGCCGGGATTGACAAAGAGCCCCGTATTCATCTCACACCGTCTCCTCACCTTGAAGTTCACAGAGCCTGGGAGATTGTGCAAATGGACTCTTCTTTTCTGTGCCTTACATTTTCCACTGCATTTGGCTTCAGCCCCAAAGACAGGCAATTGGTGTGTGTGTGTGTGTACACGTGCATGTGTGTGTGAGACACTCACTGGGCAGGCTCGGGGGGAAGGGCCTTGGCTCTGTGAAGTCCGAGGAAGGCTCTGGGGCTGGAAGCTGGAGCAGTGGGGGCTGCCAGACGGGAGGACTCAGAAAATAGCCCTGTGCTGGCCCGGGGCTTACAGGTGGGGAACTGGGGCAGCAGCTCCCTGGGCTTGTCCAAAGAGGGCTGGGGGGAGCCAGGCCCCGAGCTGAAGAAACGGGTCCCGCTGGCATCTCCAGGTTCTCTGTAGAGGGATCTCATGCGCACGCCTGTGAATTCTCCCCTAGATGCTGGAAGTTGGGTACCAGCAACCCCGTTCTGGATCCCAGAGTTCAAAGAGGTGAAGTGGGGCAGGTGTTTGGTGCAGCGGTTAAGACGACACCACTTGGGACTCCAGCATCAGAAGGCGCAAACTGGAGTCCTGGTTCTGCTTCCGATCCAGCTTCTGGCTCATGAGGACCCTGGGGAGGCTGTGGGTGAAGGCTTCTCAGAGAGAAGGAGAGGGAGAGGGAGAGGGAGAGGGAGAGGGAGAGGGAGAGGGAGAGGGAGAGGGAGAGGGAGAGAGAGAGAGAGAGAGAGAGAGGTCTTCCACCTGCTGGTTCACTCTCCAGATGGCTGCAATGGCCAGAGCTGAGCGTATCCGAATCCAGGTGCCAGGAGCTTCTTCCAGGTCTCCCATATGGGTGCAGGGGCCCAAGAACTTGGACCATCTTCTACTACTCTCCCAGGCCATAGCAGAGAGCTGGATCAGAAGTGGAGCAGCCGGGACTCGAACAGGCACCCATGTGGAACGCCAGCACTGCAGGCCGGGGCTTAACCTGCTATGCCACAGTGCTGGCCCCCAAAACTTTTCAAAAAGAGACAAATGACCTGCTCAAAGCCATGGAGTTGATGAGCCCCAGGGCAGGGGGTGGAGTGCGGGAGCTCTGACTTCAGTGTCTTGGCACCGCCCACACTGCTGTTCACCTGTGGCGCAGCTGGCACAGTCGAAGGTTCCGTGGCAGAAGTAGAATAGTAGGAGGGGGTAAAGCACCCGCTTTTCAGGGATAAACCTCCCTCTTTCCCCAGGGGACAGAGATGGAAACGAGGGAATTTTCCCAGAGTCCAGTGGAGATGGCAAGGAGTCTCTGCCCTATTGCCTCTCTCCCAGGGCGCGTTCAGAGGTGGGAACTGACCCCTGCGTGCTCACGGGTCCCTTCACACCACAGGGCTTGGTTTCCAGGGAGGCCCAGTCCAGCCCTGTACTCATCCTCCATGAGGGGACTGGAGGCAGAGCAGGGACAGCCAAGGGTCTGCACAGGTGTTGGGCAGCAGGGCCAGCAGGACCTAGAAATGTCAGGAGTTGAGATCCCAGGGTGGATGCCAGCACCCTGGGGCAGCCGCAGTCACAGACAGGGACCCCTGCAACCTGGGGAAGCCGTGTAGGAACCCGGACATCCCATGGTGGGATTGGACGTGGTGGGATTAAGGACACTGAAGCTCTGATTCTGGGCTTCCCAAACGTCTAGGCACTTTTCCGTACGCGGATCTCCTGGGCTGCACCTGGGCTTCCTCTACCCCTCGCCACCTTGAGAACAGGAGGCTCCTCACCCTTCTGGGATGGGGAAACCTAACCCCCCGAGGCCCTCCAGGGAACACAACCTCGCCAGGCCTTCCATACAGTTCTGTTCAAGGCTGCAGCATGTATTTAGAATCAGGAAGTCTGGGCTCAGGCTGGGATCTCTGGAAACTGACAGCGGAGTGAGGTAGTGACAATTTTTGTCTAAGAACGGTAACTCCTCTATCCCCCACCTGTGATTGTAATGTTTTCTGGGACTGTCATGTGTCTTAAGAGAGACTGACAAAAAATACACATAAAAATTTTATGTGTGGGGCCGGCGCTGTGGCGCAGCGTGTTAAAGCCCTGGCCTGAAGCGCCAGCATCCCATATGGGCACCGGTTCTAGTCCCGGCTGCTCCTCTTCCGATCCAGCTCTCTGCTATGGCCTGGGAAAGTAGTAGAAAATGGCCCAAGTCCTTGGGTCCCTGCACCTGTGTGGGAGACCTGGAAGAAGCTCCTGACTCCTAGCTTTGGATCAGCGCAGCTCCAGACATTGCGGCCATCTGAGGAGTGAACCAGTGGATGGAAGACCGCTCTCTCTGTCTCTACCTCTCTTTGAAACTCTGTCTTTCAAATAATAAAATAAAATCTTTAAAAATATTTTATGTGAAGCCTTTCTATTTGTGCACATTTAAAAAAATTAGAGAGGCAGAGACAGAGGAAGATTTAGAGATTAAGATAGAGAGAGAGAGAGAGAGATATATATATACAGAAACAGATAGCTCCTTTATCCTCTGGTTCACTCTGGCATTTGGGGCCAGAGCCGGACCCAGGAGGCAGGAGCCCGAGGCAGCTTCCCACACAGGTGGCAGGGACCCGGTCACTGGAGCCATCACAGCTGCTCCTGGGATCTGCATTGGCAGGAACCTGGAGTCAGGGGCCAGAGCTGGGAACTGAACCCGGGCTGTCCTTCCACCACCATCCACTGATGTGACTGGCATCCCTCAGTACTCAATCTAAAAAGGAAAAAGAAAAGTAGCTACAGAATTGGTGCAGAGCCCCAAGTCTACTAAATCACATTCAACAACTGATATATAACTTAATTGAAAAAAGCCAACCCCATTTATCTTGCTAAGAAATGTGATGAAATTTTGCTTTTAAAGCTTCATAATTATTAAGCTTTATATATTTCTGTCTTGATCATTACATACTACCAATAATTTCAATGATAATCCAGAATTAAAAACTTTAATACTTAGAACAGCTCCTGCACCCTTGGAAGTCTGCTGCCATGGGAATGAGCCTACTGGAGCTGCCGGGTGGAGGAGAGGCAGGATGCCCCAGCAGACAGCAGGCTTAGGGCTGAACACGGGCGTGAGGCTGTGCTGGCCATCCCGGCCCAGCCGAGCTGTGGGCTCCCTGCAGCTGCAGAGGTGAGCCTGGGAGACAGCAGCAGACCCGGCTCTGCTGATCTCAGCCCGGGCTGTTGCCTTGCAGCCCTGGGAACCAACAGGTACCACGTGGGCCGCTGAATGAGGGATGACGTTAGCTGTGGCAGAGATGGCTTTCTAGGTCATCTTGCGGGTCCAACATTGGGAGGGGGAGGCTCCCAACTCCCTCCAGCACAGATGTGGCCGCTGTGTCCGTGGCTCTGCCAGGGCAGAGTGGGTGGAAGTGGCGTGTGGCACCGCAGGGCTGAGGCTGCGGGAGTTCACGGCAACTCTCCGCTCCCCTTTTCCCCTTCTGCTGGCGAAATTCAGGGCTTCTAGGTCCCGGGCGATGGTGGAATTGCAGACCTGTTAGCCTGAGTTCCTGGTCACCGTGCAGCAAACTGCCCACCAACAAGGAGCGCCAGTGTGGCCCTGTTAGCAGAGTGACAGGCTCCAACTGGGTCAAGATTTGGAGCTCACAGCAATGATGAATGACTCCGCTGGGCGCCGGTTCAAGCACTTTGCATTTATTAACCCACTTCATGCTCTCAACAACCCTACAGGAAGATACAATTAACCTCAGAGGAAAGCAGGACTCAAACGGACGACAGAACTGTCCAGAGGCCCGCATCTAGAATAAAGAGGGGTGGGGATTTGATCTGGAAAACTGGTGTCGCCAACTGAGCACGAGGGGCCCGGCCCCTACCCTGCCACTGCATCCCACTGTGCGCTCCTCTCCCCTCTGCTGTGTCACTGTGCGCTCCCGCCCCCTCTGCCTCCCAGTTTCCTTATCTGTGAGATGGACTGGGAGCGAGGAGGCGAAGATTCAGGAGCTCTCTGCTGCTGGGAGGTCCTGGGCTCCTGCGGGCCTTGGGTTTGCTGTCAGGGCACGAGGGGAACTCAGCAGAGCAGCGAGAGTCTTTGCTTCTCAAACTCAGAGGCCCATCCTGCATGCCAGGCTCCACCTTGTAGTCAGGAGTGGATGGTGGGAAATCACTAGGTCAGGGAGCCCTGGCTGGCCAGGCAAATGCCAGAACCGCAGTGGCTCTAATTCGGAAGGCCAGGGTTGAGACGCAGGGTGCCCACCCCTGCTGTCTCTCCAGGGACCCCTCCTCAGCATGTCTGGAAAGATTGCACTCGGTGACGAGAGGGGCCGGGTTAGTGTCCGATGTCCCTGTGACCACATTCCTGCGGAGAGGGAAGAGGCATTCCCACGTACCCTCATATTTCAAAACACTGTGAGATTCCTGCACACGAGGGGGCTGCAGAAGGCTCATGGGAAATGCATGCCGTGAATAAGCTGTGCATGGATTTTAATTTGTTCACTCCCCAAACGGCAGCAACAGCTGGGGCTGCGGTATTCGGGCCATCTCCCGATGCTTCTCCAGGTGCATTAGCAGGGAGCTGGACTGGCTGTGAAGCAGCTTGGACTCAATCTGGTGCTTGTATGGGATGCTGGCGTTGCAGGCTGTGGCTTAGCCCACTGCACCACCATGCCAGCCCCTCTACAAGCATCTGGAAGTATCCACATGTATGTATTGTTTGTGCGTATATTTGTCTCACGACATAAGGAATTTATACACTATGGTATACGTGGCGCGGCATGGTGTATGGTGTGTATACTAGGCAGTGGTATTAATGTGACCCTACAGCGTCACAGCACTTGCTGTCTGCACAGTTCCTCGCACACAGGAATGGGAGAACACCGTGCTGTTCAGGGTCATGCTCTGGCCCTGCTCGGGGAGGCGCTGCAGCCCCCACTTCTTTGTTGCTTACCCTCTCCTTGGCTCTTTGCTTCTCCAACTTGATCCTGGTTCATCCACGCTGAGTGAGCACCTAAGCTGGGCTCTAGGCACCCTCACAAACAGGTGCTCAGGAACCAGGCCTCTTGTGGTGGCAACACCGGGGCGGGGCTGCCGGGCCTGATGCGGGGCCTGAACTCGTCTTAGGTCTGAGAGGCGCTGCCTCAGCCCCCCTCGTCAGCACGACACGACACAAAGGGGAGCTGCCGGCTCCAGAAACTGGCAGGGACAAGGTGGAGCGGACGTCAGGCATGACTGGCGGAGGCCCGGACCTTGGGTCGGCTCTCCTTCTCCCAAGCTCAACCTTTCCCCTCTCTTGGCGAGGCCGGCTTGGGGGAGGGGAGCAGCCCCACAGCAGACAACCTGGTTTAAATGACCATGGCTGGTGGCTCTCACAGCCCCTCAGTGTCTGCCAATGGCGGTGGGTAGGCTCTTGGAGCTGCCCTAGACCATGGCCCCTGCCCTGGGACCCACATCACGCCCAGGCCCGGTGAGGGCAGAGGGTCCTGGCAGGAGGCTCTGTTGTCAGAGCCGGAATCAGAGGGATACGGGGAGAAAGGCCATGTCCAGTGATGGAACAGAGAGCATTTCACTCAAGAACGCTCAGGTGCAGGGTCGGGGACCAGCACCGCACATCGTGAGTGCTGTGACAAAGGCCGCCATGCCCACGGCGCAGGGAGCCCTGGGGCAAACTGACACACACAGAGCAGGGGTCCTGCGGCCCCGGGGACTCAGACTTGATGGGGGGCTGGGGCCTCAGCTCGGGCAAGGGCCTCTGAGCAGGAGATGCCAGTCCCCCGGAGCAGCTGATGGTGGCTCTGGGGGGCAGAGGGGCTGTCCCTGCTTCTCCAGAGTTGGAGAACCTGGCAACTGGGCTCAGCTGCTTGACAGCGGCCGCAGACGCGGGGCCAGGAGCCGTCTGGGATGACGCGGCCAGAAACAGGAAGTCCTCAGGAAGCAGACGGCGAACAAACAGGAAAGAGCCCGGCCTGCCTCCCGGCCGCCTAGCTCCCTCCAGCGCCCCCTGTCGCACGGCTGGAGATGGCGCCGCCTGGCCAAGCACGGCTGCTTCACGCAGAGTGAGTTGGGCCCTCCGTGAGTGGGGGGCCCGCGAAGGGGTGTAGAACCCGGGACCTAAACAGGCTGGAGCAGGCTCTGGCCAGACCTGGAGGCTGTGGCCTGAACTCCCTTGTCATCCTCACCTGCTTTCCAATAAAGCCAACAAAGGGACCCCAACCCCATGGCCCAGAAGCTTACTCTACCATGTGTAGCCCCCGGGGGCTGGGAAGAGACTTGTGGGGGTCCGCCTCCCCCCTCCTCCCCGGCTCCGTAGTAGGCCTTCCGCTAAGGCACAGGTCTGTTAAACTGCAGAAACGAAGACAAGACCCGGGACCCCTGGGACTTGCTGGGCGGAGCTGGTGGTCAGCTTCGGGCTGAGGCGGGGTCCCAAGGCGGGGAGAGGAGAAGCAGAGGAGAGGAGACAGGGCTGGCATGGGGAGCTGCAGGGACTCAGGTGTGCACGGTGAAGTGGAGGCCTGGTCTCAGCTTCCTGCTGCTTCCGGTACAGCGGGGAGACAGGCCCAGTGGGGGTGGGGGTGCGGAAGAGGAACTTAGAAGGATTATGCACCGTGTGCAAAACAGGATTAGACCAGCGCACCATACAGAGTTAATATTCAAACTATAATGCCAGCTTTTAGCTCCATGATGGCCCTGTAAATCTTCCCGGTGCTAAACGTGTGTGTTCAAGCTTTGTCGCTCTCACCGAGGCCTTCTTAAGGGAAGGGCAGCTCTGGGTTTTCTCTGGTGGGGCTCAGGGAGTGTGAGGGGCCTCTCTGGGGACCACGGTCGAGCTCTGTGTTAAGGGGGCCCCCAGGTAGAGTGGCTTTGCCTGACATGAGCTGTGGGTTTGTGAGCTAGTGTGGAGGGCACGGACGGATGTGACACCTCCCAGGGAAGGGCCCAGGAAGGCAGGCAGGCAGGCAGGCAGGGCCCTCTTTCCCAGCCAGAGAGGGGACCAGTGGCGACCCCCAGTGTCCCAAAGGCCCGAAGGCTGCCAGGTGCTCCGGCCCCTCTTGGCACCCTCCCAGCCGCTCAGCACCTGCTTTCTCAAGACCAGGAGCTCAGTGAGTTGTTGCCCCTTGGGGAATGCAGCTCTCGGATGCTCTCCTGTTCCTCCTTGCTTCTTTTCTTTGCCTTTGCCGCTGTAACGCAGCCCTCTTGGGGGAATGTTCCAGTGTCTGGTGACTTCAGCACAAGTGCCAGGTGTGGTGACATCTCGGAGCAAGCCCTCCGTCTCTGTCTGTCCTGCTCGGTGCCTGCTGGCCCATCCCTGCCCTTCCTTGGGATGGGGTGGTAGGGGCCTGGCAGGTGGAGAGGTGACTGAGCCCAGGCCTCTAAGGCTTTTTTCCTGGGGTCTGACCTACAGCAGGGGGCGGACCTGCCTCCCCTACCTTCCCTGCTTGATCAGTGTCCCTGTTGGGCTGCCCACCTGGAAGGATGGGAGCCCAGGACATGCGCACCGCAGAGCATGGCTCCGGAGGTGGCTTGCAGGTGCCTGAGTCCTGCCTCTGTGTCGACCTGGGCAGTCATTCAGCTTCTTCAACTCTCATCAGTAAAGGAACTGCCCTAAAGAGTTGCTGTGAGGCTGGGATGGGACGACCCGGTGAAGGCTCAGCTCAGGGCCAGGGGACTGGGGAGCAGTGATGTAAGCATTCCTGTGGCTGTTTCACTGTGCACTGAAGAGCTCCAAACAGCAGACCTGTTCTCTCACAGTTCCAGAGTTCCCAAGTTCAACATCAAGGTGTGGGCAGGGCCCTGGAAGCTCTGGGGGAGAGGCCACTCCTTGCCTCTTCCGGTTGCTGGTGGCAGGTGGTGTTCTTTGTGGCTTCATCACACAGTCAGCATGTTCACGTCTCTCCCTGTCTACACGGCCTTCTCATCTGGACGTGTGTGGTTCGCTCCCCCAGGAGGACACAGGTGACTGCCTTCTGGATCTATCCAGACAACCCCGGATAACACCCCACACGAGGTCCCTTAATCTAATCGCATCTGCAAAGTGTCTTGGCCATGGAAGGTAACATTCACAGGCTCCCGAGATTGGGATGTTAATATCTCAGGGCGGGGGGACTACTGAAGAGGTTCAGTTGGAGAGAGGGAGAGGGAGTTGAGTGCTCTCGGTCATTGCTTTAGAACAGGTACCCCAGCTGCAGCCCAGGACTGAGGGTTCCCCACCGTGCAGTTTCTTAGGGAAGTGCTCCCAGGAGACACTGCTTAGCCCTGGGAGAAGCAGCGATCTGGGAAGAGGCCCAGCAGGGCGGGGTGGGGGGCTGGAGCCTCAGCCTCACCCTGACTCCACAGGGCTGGACATTTGGAGAGCAGTGAAGGCACTGTGTAGGACTCCCGTCCCACATTGGAGAGCCAGGGGCTGAGTCCCTGCGCTGCTCCTGATTCCAGCTTCCTGCCCATGTGCGCCCTGGGAGGAGCAGGTGTTGGCTCGGGAACTTGGGGCCCTGCTACACACGTAGGAGACCAGGCTGAGTTCCAGGCTCCTGGCTTCAACGTGGTCGTGCCCTCGTTGTTGTAGGCATTTGGGAGGTGAACTAGCTCTGTCTGGTCTTTGTCTCTTTTTCTTGTCTCTCTGCCTTTTAAATAAAATGACAATAAATACATAAAAATTAAAAGAAAAGGAAAACTCACTGACAAAAGGGAATCTGTAATCTCACTATTGTCACTTCCAACCCTATTTTCCTAACAAAATTGTCATCAGAAATTTGGTGTATTCCTACCTATTTACCTTTTTTTTTTTTTTTTTTGACAGGCAGAGTTAGACAGTGAGAGAAAGAGAGAGAGAGAGACAGAGAGAAAGGTCTTTCTTCTGTTGGTTCACCCCCCCAAATAGCTGCCATGGCCGGCATGCCACGCTGATCCGAAGCCAGGAGCCAGGTGCTTCCCCTTGGTCTCCAACGCAGGTGCAGGGCCCAAGCACTTGGGCCACCCTCCATTGCCTTCCTGGGCCACAGCAGAGAGCTCGACTGGAAGAGGAGCAACAGGAACAGAATCCGGCGCCCCGACCAGAACTAGAACCCTGGGTGCCGGCGCTGCAGGTGGGGGATTAGCCTAGTGAGCCGTGGCGCCGGCCTCCTACCTATTTACTTTTAAAAAATGTTTATAATATAGTCTATGTCAATGTCCCTAAGCAATAGAAAGTCTTGTCTTCTGTATTTAAAAAATTTAAATAATAATACAGAGACCAAGTTGGGGTGTAGCGGGTTAACGCCCCCTCCTGTGATGCTGGCATCCCATAGGGGTGCCAGTTTCAGTCCCGGCTGCTCCACTTCCTGTCCAGCTCCCTGCCAACATACCTGGGAAAGCAGTGGAAGATGGTCTAAGAACTTGGACCCCTGCCACACATGTGGGAGACCTAAGTAGAGTTCCAGGCTCTTGGCTTGGGCCTGGCCTAGCTTTGGTCATTACAGCAATTTGGAGAGTAAACCAGCAGATGGAAGCTCGCTCGCTCTCGCTCTCTCTCTCTCTCTCTCCGTGTGTGTGTGTGTGTCCCTCTCTCTCTAACCCTGCCTTTCAAGTAAATAAATAAATCTTTAAAAAATTAAATAAAAAATAAAAATTTAAATAATAATATAGATCAGGGGCCGGCGCTATGATATAGTGGGTGAGGCTGCTTCCTGCAGTGCCATCATCCCATATGGGCACCAGTTCGAGTCCCGGTTGCTCCTCTTCCCATCCGGCTCTCTGCTATGGCCTGGGAAAGCTGTAGAAGATGGCCCAAGTCCTTGGGCCCCTGCACCCATGTGGGAGACCGGAAGAAGCTCCTGGCTCCTAGCTTCAGATCCTTGCAGCTACGGCCATTGCAGCCAATTGGGGAGTGAACCAGCGGATGGAAGACCTCTCTCTCTCTCTCTCTCTCTGCCTCTCTGTAATTCTGCCTTTCAAATAGATAAAGAAATCTTTAAAAATAACAATATAAATCAAAGACGCCTCAGTTTACACATTTCTGCTTTTTGCTTTTATCATTCAGTGTAGGGTCTAGGGATCAGTTCCTGGTGAGACAGATTTAGTTCATTGTTTTAACTGAAATTGACATGCACCACGTTTGCTTTGTGCCCATTTTCTGGATGGCGATGTGGGCTGTTCCCGTGTGTTTTAGTTACTGCAACACGCAGGTGTCTCCCTGCCCTCGGAGGAGAGTCTCCCTGGGGGTGAAGCCTGGAGATCTTGCTGGGTCCCAGAGGCAGGCGTTTCCCGGTTTCCATAATGACGGCCGCGCTGTCTCCCAGGGCATCTGCTCGTTTATCTCCCCGGCAGCGGGGCCGAACGCTCCCGTGGCTATCAGACTCTCAAGCTTGGACGGTCGCACTTTACGTCTTTTTCTAAAACCTGGGCGTTGAAACGGGGTGGCGCAGTTTGTGTGTTGTCTGCCTGCTTCTGTGCAGAGAGCGTCCTGCCACAGGTCCCCGCCCATTCCCGTTCCTTCTCCCAGTTACCCTATCGGGCTAATGCCTTTTTCTTACTGACTTGCAGGAAGTTTTAACGACTTCTTTGCTCTTTTATGTGGCAAATAACTTCTAATCTGCCATTATTTTGGTCACAGAGTCTTTGAATGTCGGTGCGGTTGCATCTATTAAATTTTAAATGGTTTGTGCTTTTTATGTCTTGAAACCTTACTCTTACCTGATATCATAAAGTTATTCCCATTTTTCCCAATAGTCTGAAAGTTGTATTTTTAATATTTAGGTTTTAATCAATTTGAAATTTATTTCTGTGCACATTATGAAATATGAACCAAATTTTATCCTTTTTAAAATATTTATTTATTTGAAAGTCAGAATTAGAAAGAGGGATAGACAGAAAAAGAGAGAGAGAGAGAGATCTTCCATCTGATGGTTCACTACCCAAATGGCCTCAGTGGCTGGCACTGGGCCAGGCCAAAACCAGGAGCCAGGAGATTCCTCTGGGTCTCCCACGTGGCTGCAGGGGCCCAAGGACGTGGCCCATGCTCTGCTGCTTTCCCAGGTGCATTAGCAGGTGTGGATTGGAAGTGGAGAAGCCTGTCTTGAACCGGCACCCATAGAGGTTGCTAGTGTCACAGGTAGTGGCTTAACCCTCTGTACCACCTCACCGGCCCCCAAATTTTACTCTTATACTTGGAAAATTTTTGTCCTCACACCATCTATATGTAGGTTCTAGATTCTCTGACCTATTAATTTATTCTATTTTTCATTGCTGTACAAATACAAAGGTACCTTAAAAAGTTTGTGGAAAATGGAATTAAAAGTTAAGTTTAGAGGCCAGTGCTGTGGCATAGTGGGTAAAGCTGACACCTGCAGTGCTGGCATCCCATATTGGCACCAGTTCAAGTCCCGGCTGCTCTACTTCTGATTCAGCTCTCTGCTATGGCCGCGAAAGCAGTAGAAGATGGCCCAAGTGCTTGGGCCCCTGCACCCACATGGGAGACCCAGAAGAAGCTCCTGGCTCCTGGCTTCAGATCTGCACAGCTCCGGCCATTGCGGCCATCTGGGGAGTGAACCAGCAGATGGAAGACCTCTCTCTCTCACTCTGCCTCTACCTCTCTGTAACTCTGCCTTTCAAATCTTTAAAAAAAAGTTAAGTTTATTTTGGTGCAAAAAAGTTTTTAAATCCATGCATGGATTTTCCACAAGCTTTTTGAACCTCCTCCCCCCCCCCCCCCCCACACTGCCTTGTTGCCTTACTTGCATTAGTGTAACTTTCTAAGTCTTTACTTCCTTGGCTTTTCTTGGAGGGATGTGTGAGATGAAGCCTGGAAACTCTGCAGCCATTTTTCTCCCTGAAAGAAGCTTGCCTGGACAGACGGAAGCTGACCATGGAAGGGAGAACAGAGATGGGGGAGAGTCTGGGTCCTGCAGAGGCCTTGTGCAGTCAGCCGCCTCTGAGGCTGATCCTGCCTCTGCAGCTTCTGTGGCTCGAAACTGACAAACCCACTCTGTTACTAACCAATTTGAGTGACATTTTTCTAACTTATAACCAAAGTTTCCTAACTGATACACCTGGTCTGTCTTTTTCTTTCTCCTTTTTTATTTATTTGACAGGTAGAATTACAGACAGAGAGAGAGAGAGAGAGAGAGACAGAGAGAAAGGTCTTCCATCCATTGATTCACTTCCCAAATGGCTGCAACTGACAGAGCTGCACCAATCCGAAGCCAGGAGCCAGGAGCCTCCTCCGGATCTCCCACATGGGCTGGACTGGAAGAGGAGCAGTCAGGACTAGAACTGACGCCCATATAGGATGCCGGCACTGCAGGCGGAGGATTAACCTAGTGCACTGAGGCGCCGGCCCCTCTTTCTCTTTTCAAGCAGTGCTAATTATGTTTGGTTTGTGTCTTCTAAGCTGCATATATCTGGCTATTTCAGATGCTGGGGCGCAGCGGGTTGAGCGGCTGCTGTCGGATGCCCCCATCCCATATTGCAGTGCCTGGAATCAAGTCTTGCCTCCACTTCTCATTCAGCTTCCTGCTAACTCGCCCGGGAGGCAGCAGATGGCGGCCCAAGTGCGTGGGTTCCTGCCACCCTTGCGGGAGACCCAGACTGGGTTCTTGGCTCCTGGCTTTGGCCTGGCCCAGTCCCATGTATTGAAGGTATTTGGAGAGTGAATTAGTGGATGGAAGATTCTTTCTCTCTCTCTCTCTAATTTCAAAATAAAAGTAAATATAGTACCTTCATAGCTAGAAGATGCTGTTAGATCAGACCAGTAGGCGTATATGTGCGTTTTTTGGTAAATACCCATGTTTAGTGTGGACAAAGTTCATTCTTTACAACAGCTACACTTTATAGGTGTCTTGGGGAGGCAATGTATGATAAAAAGTAGAGCTGGTGAATTAGACAGTTTGTAATTTTTGTTACAATTGATAGAAAAGATGCATCCTGGGCCTGGAATTGTTAAACCACCTCTGAGCAGTCGGCGTGTATCAGAACTTCCACTGGGCGGGCAGCAGAGGGGCAGAAGGAAGTACAGAGCGAGAGGGGTCCTATCTACATGTTGATGATAGCCACTGGTGGATGTGCATTTCTTTTGGCTGTTCTGTAGGAGTATGTTAAGTAAGTGAATGCAAACATGCCTTCTTGCTACTATTTCGATAGTACCAGTCTGATCACGCATTGTCTTAGAACACTCAGTATGCACCGTTGCTGTGTGTGTCACTGTAAGGCAGTAAGGGAATGCCGTGTCTTCATTGTAACTCCGCCAAAACTTGTATGTAGAGGCCTGCTGCTATTTTTGTCTTTTACAAAATTTTTGTTCCCAAGAAAATCAATTACATTTTTTCCTAACAGATTGAGTTGATGTAGTGTATTTTTGGTTATCAAAATACTCATACAGCTTTGGGATTTGGAATTGGTAAATATTCATGAAGTGTGAAAAAGCATGATCCATACATTCCCTAGCTCAGGCACATACAAGGGATGTTGTGTGTGCACGTAGGGACCCAGAAGGACTGTTGAGCTCCACTGCTTGTGATTGCGGATGACTTTGTTCTTTGCTTCTTGTGTTTTTAAGTTTCCTGTAATGCACTTATTAGCTTTGAGAAAATAAAGGTTATTTTTAAAAACCCAAAAAAATAAATAAATAAAAGTAAATAAATAACTACAGTGGACATTACCTATCTTCTAATCAAGAAAGCAAATCCGTGAATGACTTGTGTGGTCCTGTGACCTCTGGATTTCTATCCATCTTCTTATTCTGCACTCGTCATGTGTCCTGTCTTTCCCTCCTCCCTTCCCTACTTTTGGCTTTTGATGGGATTGATTGGGTTTCCAGTGCCTTTTTGCCTTTTACTGATTTTAAAGTTATGCATATGCTTTTGGTTTCCCAGTGTTTTCTTAAAAGCTTATAATACTTCTCTTTATATATTTTACAATTTTATTGTATTTTTTTTGGTTTGTTTGAGAGGCAGAGACAGATTTTAGAAAGAGCCAGAGAAAGAGAGCACATTCAACTTTTAGTTTACTTCCCAGACGCCCGAGATGGCTAGCACTGACTGGGTGGAAGCCAGGTGCAGGGGACTCAAACCGGGTCTCCCTCGTGGTGGCAGGGACCCAGTGACTTGAGCCATCCCACTGCCTCCCAGGGTGCACATTAGCTGGAATCAGATGCTGGAACTGGACTTGAACCCCGGTATTCAGGCGATGTGGGGGTGAGGGTGGGACTGGGTGGTCAAACACCCGCCCGCCTCCGTTTTTGGACTTTCCAGAGCAATGATGGTGATGATTCCATACTCAAGTCTCACTGATTTCTTTGCACTTACTGCTATGGGAAGATTAAGCCTCCTCAAAAGTCATATGTTGAACCCGAGGCATCAGAATGGAACTGTAGTTGGAGATAAGTTCTTTTTGTTTTAATTTTATTTATTTTTATTATTTTTACTTTATTTGGAAGGTAGAGAGAGAGAAAGAGAGAGAGATCTTCCATCTGCTGGCTCACTTCCCAAGTGCCCACACAGCCAGGACTGGGCCAGGCTAAACCTGGGAGCCTGGAACTCCATCTGAGTCTCCCATGTGGGTGGCAGGAACCCAAACGCTTGCGTCATCATCTGCTGCCTCCCAGCTGCACATTAGCAGGCAGCTGGATTCTGAAGCCTGGACTCGAACCAGGCACTCTGAGGCTGTACTAAATGCCTGTTCCTTGGAGATGAGAGCTTTAAAGAGTAAAGAAGTTACCATGGGGTCTTTGGGGTGGGACCTAATCCAATATAACTGATGTCCTTACAAGAAGAGGAAATTTGGACACAGATGTATGTGCACAGAAAGATCACGTGAGGGACTGGCCCTGTGGCATAACGGGTAAAGCCATGGCCTGTGGTGCCGGCATCCCATATGGGTGCTGGTTCATGTCCTGGCTGCTACACTTCTGATCCAGTTCCCTGCTAATGGCCTGGGAAAGCAAAGGAGGATGGCCCAAGTCCTTGGGCCCCTATACCCATGTGGGAGATCCAGAAGAAGCTCCTGGCTCCTGGCTTTGGATCGGTGCAGCTCCGGCCATTGCAGCCAACTGGGGAGTGAACCAGCTGATGGAAGATCTCTTTGTCTTGCTGTCTCTTTCTCTAACTCTGCCTTTCATTTAAATTAAATAATTTTTTCTTTAAAAATCACGTTAGGGACACAGTAGGGAGAGAAGCCTCAGAAAAAATCAACCCTGCAGATACCTTGAACTTGGACTTCCAGCCTCCACGATGGTAAGAACTCGAGACTGTGTAGTTGGAGCCATCCACGCTGCGCTGCGGAGTTTGTTATGGCAGCCCCAGCAAACTAACACTCTTACCTGTTTTCTTTAATAAGCTTACCACTCTCTTCTTCTTCTCATTTATTTTATTCCTCCTTGATTGTTTGTTTCTGAGACTGCTGTGTCTTCAACTGTCTCAATAGTTCTCCAATAATTATTGATTGTGCCTCCCTCTAACCGGTGCACCTGTTATAGTTTGAATGTTGGTTTTCTTGGTTGAACAAGCTGGGAGTGATTCATAGTCCCAAGGTACCCTGGATTTACTAAGCCCCCCTCCACCAAAGCCCCCTCACAGAGAGGCTTCTCCTTGGGCATCTCCTCAAAGGGACATGAGAAAGTAAAGTCTACAGGACGTTGACGCGTTGTGTCTGGACATGCTGAAGGAGATGGCAGACCTTCCACATTGCACTCCCCTCGGAAGACACTTTCAATCGCGTGTCTTGCAGTGTCTTTGTTGATGTGGAAGCTCTGCTGTTTCTCTGATATCCATTCTTCTACACATGGCCTCCCTTTCCACTAAAGCAGCTTTTCTCCCTTTTCTTTGTAATTGTGGGTTTATGTCTCTCGTCCAGCTGGGGGCTTTGTTGAGCTTATTCAGTGTAAAGCCACGTCATTCCTAAGCTCTGAAAAAAATCTCCCCCATCATCTGTTCTTTTTTTTTTTTTTAAACATTTACTTTTTTTAATAGATTTTTTTTTAAGATTTTATTCCTTTATTTCAGAAGTAGAGTTATAGACAGTGAGAGGGAGAGACAGAGAGAAAGATCTTGCATCTGCTGGTTCACTCCCCAAATGGCTACAATGGCTGGAGCTGAACTGAGCCAATCCAAAGCCAGGAGCCAGGATTCTCCTCTGGGTCTCCTACGCGGGTGCAAGGGCCAAGCACATAGGCCATCTTCTACTGCTTTCCCAGGCCATAGCAGAGAGCCGGATCGGAGGAGGAGCAGTTGGGACTAGAACTGGTGCCCATATGGGATGCCTGTGCTGCAGGCAGAGGATTAACCTGCACCACGGCGCCGGCCCCCCCATCATCTCTTTAAATATGATCTTTTCAGGATGGGCATTTGGCATCGCAAGGAAGACACGAGATAATTATTAGCTTCAACTCCTAATTCCAGCTTTCTTTTAATGCAGACCCTGGGAGGAAGTGGTGATGGCTCCAGTAACTGGGTTCCTGACCCCCCACCTGGAAGACATGGTTTGTGTTCCCAGCCCCTGGCTTTGGCTGCAGCCCAAACCTAGCTGTGTGGGCATTGAGAAGGGAGTCAGTAGATTGAAGCTCGCTTTCTTTCTCTTGCTCCATCCCTCAACACACACACACACACACACACCCCACCAGCAGCACCACCACCACCATGATACCACAGCAACACCACACCACAACACAAGATGAAAAAACATGGTCTCTCCCCCAGTCTCCAGGAATGGCCTTGGGAGAGGCACCGCTTCTGGAACTCCTGCTAAGCACCATGTGTGGCCTCCCAGTCTCTCCTGCATGTCTCCAGTTCGCCTCATATTTTATATCTCGTTGTGTTTCTCTGACTTCCTGAGCTCTAGCATCCTGTTCAGCCCTTCCTTCGTTTGGGAGCGTCTAACCTCACCAGTAAATGTCACACTGCTCGTTTCTAGCACGTTCTCCTTGGTGCTTTTCAGCCTTTCTGTTTATCTTTTACAACATTCTGTTTTGGCCCCATCATCTACTCCTGAATGCCTCCAGAAGAGTTATTTTGAAGTCCCTTTCAGACTTCGGCATAGTTCAGCTTTTCCCTTCTTCTTTTGGTTGACTCCACTGGTCACTGTTCATGGCTTAGGGCCTTGCTGTCCCTTCCTAGACGAGAAGTAAAACTGCAGCTGCTCGGCACACTGTGGTCCTATTCACAAGGAATGCTGGGAAGGACAAGACTACAGGGACAGAAATAGACCAGAGGTTGCCAGGGCGGGGTGGAGGAGGGACTTGGTCACAGATTGCCGGGGGAGCTTGGGGGTGATGGGACTGGGGAATGCTTTGATGGGCGGCAGTTACTCGGCTGTAGGCATCTGTCAGAACTCATGCTCCATGTGAATTATACCACAATCTGATTTTAAAAATACAGGACAATAAACTGCATATCCAGCTCCATATAATTTCAGATAACTTGAGAAACAAATCCAGCTGAATCTCTATTTACAGGGGGTGGTGATTCAGCCCTGATTACAGCTGCGAGTCTTATTCATTCGAACATCCACAGATTTCCTTTTTAGCTTCTGAGCTTGGAATTAATTCTCTGTTTTGTACGTAGCACTGTCAGGTGTTTGCAGAGGGAAGGGGACAGGCCATGCAGTGCAGAGCACCGGGCTGGCTGCAAATCGGACGGTCGGGGCCCAGAAATGATGCCACACTTTCCAGGTAAGCTGTGTATGCTGCTCTGGATGCTGGGTCTTTGTCTCCCTGTTTCAGTGGTCTCCTCTTCAGAACTGTGTGTGCACGCACACTCACAGACACACACACTCACTCTCTGTTCTCACCCTGATGTCCTAGCAGTGCACCTGCCGTAGGGGCAGGCTCCCCTCCTGCAGCTAGCGAGGGCGGGACGGCTGTGCGGATGCAGTCAGTGCATTGTGCATCCCGCGCGTGGAGCCCAGGTGAACGCCTGGGACTCACCCTCAGCAGCCAAGAAGGCATTGCACAGGCGTCTATTTCCAGTGCCTGCGGCTGTCCAGTAATGTGGGCAAGTAATGGCATGGCACTTGGTAAAATTAGAAGCTGTGAGACTGGACCATAAGGCACCTCCAAGAGGTGGCACTGCTCTGCCTTCATTATCCTCCTGGGCTCCTGAAATGAGCAGAAGCCACTAAGATCCAAAATGGATTAAATGAAGAATGAAATGGTTGGGAAGTTTCTGATTCCGTTCTATTCCACCCAAAATGAGCTTCCCTAGCCTCATGCAGAGAGAAATAGAACCATCCTAAAAATCATTTCAAAGTTTATAACAAATATATTATTTTCTCAAAATGTAAGAGCATGTTTAAAAATTTAGAGCAGTACAATATGTTTGTAAAATATGCGCACCAGTGATAACAGATAAGGACAGACACCCCCAACCACCACCACTGCGCTTGCGTGCACACACACACACACACAGCATGGGAAAAGAGACAAGAGAGAGGAGAGAGAGAAAGAAGGGGGAGGGAGGAGAGAGAGAGAGAGAGAGAGAGAGAGAGAAGCGAGCGAGAGAGAGAAACACTTCCTGGGAGATTGCCCAGTACAGCCGCCTCTCATTTACCTGTTAAGCAAAACTGTGGCTCAGAAAGGGGCTGTGACCTCCCCAAAGTCACACAGCTGACCGGTGTCAGGAGAGCCTGAGTCCCAAGTCCAGCACCAGTCCCGCAGGGCCTGGCTCCTGTGGGTGTCAGATGGGCTGTGCAGACGGGGACGGCTAAGGGAGCCGGGGCGCAGCAGTCCTGGACGGTGCCCTGGGGCCGAGCCTGCAGGAATGGGGCACCGGGCCCAGAGGCCAGGATGCGGAAGGCCCAGCAGGCACCAGTGAGGGTCGGGCAGCAGAAGCAGAGCGCCTTCTCTCTGCCGCTCCCTGCAGTGCAGCCGGAATGGGAAGGAGGGCGGTCAGGCCCTGAGTGTCTGAAGTTGTGTTGCTGCTCTGAGAGAATGGACAGGGGCCCCGGGGTGGCTGCAGGTGCCAAGGTGGGGACATGGTCACTATCTCTGAAAATGGCCCCAAGCGACTGTGCAGCCTGATGCGTGCCTGCAGCTCGGCGTCCCGGCGCACATGGCCTCCCGTCCTCAGCACACTCAGGAGGTGGTGTGGGGCACAGGAGGGACAGGGCCCTGTGCCCTTGGCCTTGTTCACACGGTCGGCACGTGGTCAGTACTCAGCTCTGTCACTGTCGGAAGCATTCTCCCTGTCCCCTTCCGGTGAAGGATGGCGCTCACGGCCGCCTCCCCAGAACCTTACCTTAGCACATTTTTGTGCTGCCTGCAGGCTGGGGTTGCAGACCACCCCTGGGCGACAGGGCAGCTGGGAAACAAGCCTGCCGTTTCCTGCTTGTGCGGTGTGAAGGTGACACGGCGGGGGGGTGGGGGGTGGGGCGGCAGTGGCCAGGCCTTTGGGGCCGGCCCAGCTCTGGCCCAGCATCCTCATTCTTCACACTGGCAGTGTAGACGCCAGGTCTACCACACCCAGCTGTAGGGCCTGACCCCGCGTGCCGAGGTCCACCTTGACCCAGGCCAGGGGCGCAGGCGCGGGAGAGGCAGAGCTCACAAGTGTGAGGCAGGAGGCTGTGTTTTGCAGGCGGGATGTGACTCGAGACTCTGGATGTTTTCTGGGGGTCAGATTTAAGTTCCAAAGCGCTTGCAAGAAGTCAGCATTGGGAGCTGGCGCTGTGGCGTGGTGGGTTAGGCAACTCCTATGAGCACTGGTTCCGGCCCTGGCTGCTCTGTTTCTGATCCAGCTCGCTGCTAATATGCCTGGAAAGCAATGGAAGACGGCCAAATGTCCGGGTCCCTGCCACCCACGTGGGAGACCTGGATGGATTCCAGGCTCCTGGCTTCAGTTTGGCCCTGCCCTGGCCATTGTGGCTATTTGGGGAGTGAACCAGCAGATGGGAGATCTCTTTTCTGGATCTCTCTCTCTCTATCTCACTCTGTGTAACTCTTGCTTTTAAAGTAATCAATAAACAAATTTTTAAAAAACACAAAGTCACCATTCACCTGAACAAGCTCATCTGAAAATATCAGAAACAACGGCAAGTTTCCACTGGGCAATGCGACTGTGGAAACGTGACCTGAATTTAACTATCAGTGCTGCCGAGGAGCCCCGTTGAACAGACAGAGAAATCAATTAGCCCCGGAGGGCAGGTGCTGGCTTGGTGAGCTGAGCTCTGGCAACCGGCTCTTGGTGACTGGGCCCTGCGGGGGTGCCCTGGCTCACCCTCCGGAGGGAGACAGGGAGGCTGGAGTTCCCGAGTCAGAGCGCTTGGCCACCCAATCCCCAGCCCCCGCCCCCAGCTGGTGGCCTCACAGCTCCAGCTGCCCAGACTCTCCCCAGCACTGGCCAGGCTGAAGGGAACTGGCCGTGTAACTTGCAGGGATCCACTCCAGAAATACACAGCGGGGGGACACTTGGGTGATACTGGTCCCGGATGCTTCCGCAGCTCTGGAGGGGCCGGAAGCCTGAGGGTCCCTTCTTGTCGGGAAGGAAAGGAGTCGGTGACTTTGCCGTGTGTCGAGGTGGGTCTGGATGAGACCCCTGAGTACCAGGAACGGCCCGAGTGGGACGGAGATAGGAGGCAGCTGTGCCTGTTTGCTGAGGCTGGTCTGGGGGGGGGGGGGGGGAGGGGGAGGCTGTGCCACCTGCTCCTCTTGCTAAGTGCAGCCCTGGGGCGCCCATGGGGAGGAGGGGAGGAGGTTCTGGACCAGGAGCCTCTGGAAAACTCCCACATTATGGAGCTAACCCAAAAGGCTCCTCACGTCCAGCCCTTGTTAGAATGAAGCCCCTCACTACTGCTTGTAGAAATAAAAAAAAATGGTGTCATGTTTGTTTATTCTGCAAACAATCACGTAGTGTTAGGTGTGGCACGTGGGGGGGGGGTAGCTGGCTGTGGTGGTGGAGCGAAAGAGGAGGTTTTGCTAGTTTAGAGCATTGCCAAATGGGTCCGTTTCTAAAAACAAACTGCGTATTTGCTGATCGACTGGTTGTTAATTACAGCTCTGCCTGCCAATCTGTACAGCTCCCGGCCGGAGGACTGGGTGCGCTCCATCTCGGCTGGTGTTTTTCCCAGTGCAGGGCTGGCGGAGTGCAGGCATTGTTAGCATAGTTCTTTCTGGGTAAAGCTGGCTCCTTGGGCCGGGGATGGTGAATAGCTTACAGCACACAGCCCTGGAGGGGTTTGCACAGCCTCCAGTGTGCTGTGACGGGTTAAGGGAGACTTTTATGAACTGGTTGTGACTTTGGGATGGGAGCAGATTCAGGGCTGTGTAGATGTCTAGGGCCACGCAGGTTCTGGCCAGGCCTGAGACCCTGGCCGTTGATGCTGTGGCTCCCTGCTTGGCATTTAGTCATGGGATTTCCTTCAAAAGCTCCCCCTGGAGAGGAACATGCCAGCTCTCCCGAGGAACACACCACGCTGGGAGGCGTGTCCTGAGACACACAGACTGCCGAGTGGAGTGGCCCTGATGTCCAACCAGTGGGATTTATTGGGTCTTCTCAAACAAGAGAGCAAGTGTACAGGCTGTTAGATGGCATGTTGCCTGTCCAATGTTGCATGACAGGTCGTCCAACCCTTAGAGGCGTAGCACGGCGGTGGTCACTCTCCCTCGTGGCTCCTCTGGGCAGTGAGCCTGCAGGTGCTGCTTGGCTGGGCACTGTGGATCGGGGTCTGTCCTGAGGGTGCTGTCAGCAGCCACGCTGGAGGACCATGCCCCAGATGGCCCATGCTCATGGCTGCCGAGTGGGTGCTGGCTGTCGGCGGGAGCCTCAATCCTCTCCATGTGGCGTACCCCTGGTGTCTTAGAGTCTTCCCCAGGGACCCAGAAGGCCAGAGGAGAAGCTGCAGCACCTGTCATGACCTCACCTCACCTTACCTATCTCACACTGCACTATCACTTCTGCTGTGTCTATTTGTCACCCAGGCCAGTTCTGATTCCGCAGGAGAAGAAACCCCCGCAGAACTTGGAGAGGAGGAGGTCAGGGCATGAGCGGCTGCTCTGGGGGCTGCTCACTCCCATTGGTGGAAAAAGCAAACTTGCGCCCGTGCTGTACTAGGTCAGTCTCAGTGTTTGGTTCCACCGGCCCACGGAGCTGATGCTTCTGATGCTAGAAGGGTCATATTTTGTTTTTATTTTTTTATTAAAGTCTTCCATCCACTGGTTCACTCCCCAGTTGGCCGCAATGGCCGATCCAAAGCCAGGAGCCTGGAGCCAGGAGCCTCCTCTGGGTCTCCCATGTAGATGCTGGGGCCCAAGGACTTGGGCCATTCTCCACTGCCTACCCAGGCCATAGCAGAGATAGGAAGTGGATAGGAAGTAGAGCGGCCAGGTCCCAAACCGGCGCCCACATGGGATACCAGTGCTTCAGGCCAGGATGTTAACCCACTGTGCCACGGAGCCAGCGCCATGAAGGGTCATATTTTGAATTCATAATCAAGGTCCGGTTCCACCACACACAAGAGGCTCCCTTGCTTCTCTGTGTTCTCTGCACAACCACAAACCTTTCTCACCCAGGTTTTGTCTAGGCTGGTGCACTTGTTGGGCACACTAACAGCCACAGTGCTTTGCTGGAGATCAGTCAAGGCCCGCATCTGTTTGGGCCTCTTGCACTAAATACAATCCCGGGTTGTTGTTATCTCTCGAGAGTCTAAATGTCCCATTACATCCAAGTCAGTGACAGAGGAGACAGCCCTCAGGAAAAGGATCGTTGCCTTTGGCTGGCCAAACCTGTGCAATGGCAATGGTGGGAAGCAATTTCTGCTCATTTAAACCCAAAAGAGACTTCCTGATATCTAGTGCTTTTCCACCCCCACTGGGAAAGTGGGGACACAGAGTTTGGAAATGGGCTGGGACAGAAAGGCTGGGAGCAGTCAGCCTCACAGCCAAGCCACGGTGCAGACACAGCTGGGGAGGCTTTGTGGTCACAGCTGCTGGGAAACACAATGCCTTAGCTGGCATCCCGGCCACCCCATGGCCACCACCAGTCTGGGACATGGGGTGCTCGTGACCGCCGTCCCAGGAGCCACCCCTCGACTCGATATCACAGCCACGGATTCTGCCGTTGCTGAAACGTTTCTCCTGCTGATGCTGAAACGCTGACCCTACAGACGTTTTCCGTTGTCAGATCCTAGCTCCAGTTTGGGGCAGGTGGGAATCTGATTGGCTGGGTCTCAGTCTTGTGCTTATATCCTCACTGCCAAGGAGGCTGGAAAGACACAAACCTGGGCTTCTTGGCTTCTGAGGTGAGAGGAGGCCTCTGCTTCCTCGGGGATTCATGGGTGGTAACGTGGCAAATAGTAGAAGGGCTCTGGCCACCAGCAGAACAGCAGTAAGCACCACGAGGCGGAGAGCCGGCCGCTACAGTTAGCTCCGTCCTGCAGAACAACTTGGATTTGCTGTTGTTGTTTTATACCAGGGGTGCGTGCGAGAACTTGACCTGGGCTGACTGATTTGTCAAAAGACCAAAGGAATGTCTGCAAAAGAAGTCCGGTGAAAAATGGTGTCAAAGCAAGAAAAAATACTTGCAACTCAAACAAAAGAACAAACAGCCCAATGTACAAATGGACCAAGGATCTAAACAGACATTTCTCCAAAGGAATGCACGTGGCCCCTCAGTACACGACAGATGCTCAGTGTCATTGACCAGGAGGGAAATGCAGTTCTAAAATATAGTGAGAGGCCACCTAATGTAAGCGATAGGCAATGACAAGGGGTGGCAAGGATGTGACTGGGGCATGTAAGATGGTGCTGGATTTAGGAAAAGAGCCTGGCCAGTCATTCTTCAAGAGAGTGAACATGAAGTTACCCATGACTCAGCGTTTCTCTTCCTAGATATATACTCAAAGAAATGAAAATCATTTTGGACCAAAACTTATACATGAATATTTGTAGCAGCATCGTTCATAATAGTCAGAAGATGGAAACAACCCAAATATCTGTAAACCAACGAATGGATAAAAGATGGCATGCCCTTGTCACGGAATGCGAGATGATACAGGCTGTGACGTGGACAAACCTTGAAACAAGGGAAAGAAGCCAGAACCAGCAGGCCCCGTGTTGCCTGGTTCCATGTATACGGAATGTCTAGAACGTGCAAATCTACAGAGAGACAGTGGATTAGCGGCTGCTTGTGGTTGGGAGGGGAGTAGGAGCCGTGGATGACGGCTATAATGGATAGGATTTCTCTTAAAGAGAGAGTAAAATGGCTCTAAAATTGACTGTGGCAATGGTTGCACATAATTGTGAATCTACTAAAAACCACTGAATTGTGTACTTTAAATGGGTGAATTATATGGCTTGTGAATTATCTCTCAATAAAGCTATTGTCAAAAAAGAAGAAATGTTCATTACAGAAAAGCAGAAAGGAAGAGAAAAATAAAACTCAATGCAAACATTCGGGGTCATGTCCTTTCATTCCTTTTCTAGGAAAAACCTTAAAAAAGTTAAACATACATTTTCAAAGATTTATTTATTTATTTGAAAGGCAAATAGAGAGAACAGGAGAGACAGAGAGAGAAACAAAGAGAGAGAGAGAGAGAGAGAGAGAGAGAGAGAGAGAGAGAGAGAATCTTCCATCTGCTGATTCACTCCCACATGGCCCCAAAGACTGGGGCAGGCTGCAGCCAGGAGCCAGGAGTTTCCTCCAGGTCTCCCACAAGGGTACAGGGAACCAAGCACTTGTACCACCTTCTGCTGCTTTCCCAGGCTCATTAGCAGGGAGCTGGTTCAGAAGTGGAGCATCTGGGGACTCAAACCAGTGCTCATATGGGATGTTGACATCACAGGTGGCAGCTTAACCCAATGTGCCATGATGCCAGCCCCATAAATTTTAAGTAGTTTTGAGGAAAGAACATATTTAATTTTACCTGGCTTTTCAATTTAATGTAAATTTCCCCATGTTTTTATTACCCTCCATAAACATTGTTTTTAAATGATTGCACAATGCATTTCACTTAATCACCTTAAACTCCTTAAACACCTCCCACTGTTGGACAGTTTAATTATCTCCGTTTTTTTATAGGCTCTGATGAATAACTTTTCTCATGAAATTTATTTGAGATGTTAAAACAGTACCTGGGCCGGCTCTGTGGCTCACTTGGTTAATCCTCTGCCTGCAGAGCCAGCATCCCATATGGGCGCCGGGTTCTAGGCCCGGTTGCCCCTCTTCCAGTCCAGCTCTCTGCTGTGGCCCAGGAGGGCAGTGGAGGATGGCCCAAGTGCTTGGGCTCCTGCACCCACATGGGAGACCAGGAAGAAGCACCTGGCTCCTGGCTTTGGATCGGCGCAGTGCCGGTCGTAGCGGCCATTTGGAGGGTGAACCAATGGGAGGAAGACCTTTCTCTCTGTCTCTCTATCATTGTCTATAACTCTACCTGTGAAATAATAATAATAATAATAATAATAATAATAAACAGTTCCTTAGGATAGAATCAGATAGAAGGATTATTAGGCTAAGGAATATAGATGCTTCCAAGACAAGAATACCTAGTGCCAAAAATCCCATTCTCTACCTAAACTAGGCTCTCTGTTCTTTTGATCTGTGTTTTTCTTGTTCCTCCTCATTTCTCTGGGGGAATGCATTTGCCTGTGATATATGTGGTCAATACTGGAGTGTGTTTCCCTTTAGGTCTGTGAGTTGACGGCTGTCTGGTCACATGTAAGACAGCATGTTGGATTTTTTCAAGGCGTAAGTGGACAAGGACAGATAGCACAGAGAGGAGGCAACAGCCAGATCTGGAGGCTGAGAAGCAGGTGGACAGTTTCAGAAAGATAGTCTTTATTGGGGCCGGCACTGTGGTGTAGCCAGTATAGCTACCGCTTGTGGTGTTGGCATCCCATATGGGCACCGGTTTGAAATTCGGCTGCTCCACTTCTGATCCAGTTCTCTGCTGGGGCCTGGGAAAGCAGTGGAAGATGGCCCAAATACTTGGGGCCCTGCACCCTTGTGGGAGACCTGGAGGAAGCTCCTGGCTCCTGGCTTCGGATTGGCACAGCCCTGGCAGTTGTGGCCATCTGGGGAAGTGAACCAGCAGATGAAAGACCTCTCTTTGCCTCTCTCTGCCTCTCCTCTCTCTCTGTGACTGTGACTGTCAAATAAAATAAATAGATCTTAAAAAAAAGATACTCTTTATTGTCTGAAATAGCTTCTTTTCCTTTATATGTTTAGGAATCGATGTGAATTTTTCTAAATCTTTTGACAGCATGTACTGAGAGAGATGCACATTTGATTTTTCCCTGGACTTACTGATGCATCTTGTCAAACAAAGTAAATGAATAGTGTTCCTTCAGTTACCATCTTTCGAATGACCTAATGGGACCCAGTAGTGGGACCATGAGATGACACAGGCCCCCTCTCTCCTGCCTCTTCCCAGAATCTGCAGTGGGGTGGGGGTGGGGTCATTCTAGTCTCTTGTCACTCAGAGTGTGGTCTTTGAACCCACGACATCAGCATCCCCAGGGAGCTCTCGGGCCCCACTCCGGACCTGCTGACCCAGAAGCTGGTATTTACTGAGACTGCCCTGCCAGGAGATGCGTGTGTCCCTCAACGTCTCAGAAACATGGCTAGCAGAGGGCTGCCTCCTCTGCCATCAGGGAGCTCTCTGGTCTCACACAACATGGCGAGAGAAGTTCTAGACTGGGCAGCTGTGTGTATGAGAGAGCAGGAGAGACAGAGGCAGCTAGAGATGGGGGGGGGGCAGGCCTGGGGTGGGGTGAACACACTCACGGATAAACCTTGTCAGGATCCTGGAGCACTCACAACAGTGATCTGTGCCTATGTGCAAGCCAAGCTGGCAGTGTCGTGGCTTGGGGAAAGAAGTGCCCCCTGGGTTAGTGTTGGAAGGAGGGAGGGAGGGAGGGAGGGAGGGAGGGAGGGAGATAGAGATAGAGAGAGAGAGAGAGAGGGCAGTAGTTTTTCTTAGAGCCACCAGGGATGTACATTAACCACCTGCAGATGGGAGTCTTAAAGTGCCTGGGTGGCGGTGGAGGGGATGCTGGTGACGAATGAGCTCCAGACCTGGCCGTGGCAGCTGCTGAAGGCAGGATTTCCCTTCGTTTTCTTGGAACACTATGCGTTTCTTCTTTGGAAAGTGTCCCAGCCTCTGTACCGGCTTCCTCATGTATAAAACAGAGGCAGACACCCTACCTCTGAAGCAGGCTGCAGGTGGGGCTGGGGGTGGGGAGGCAAGGAGGGTCACTGTATGTTCCGTTCAGAGGGAATTGATGGTGACCCAAAGGTGTCTTCAGGGGTGGGCGTTCAGCCTCGAGATCAAAACACCGGTTAATATGCCCACAGATGGCACTGGAGTGCCTGGGTTTGGATCCTGGCTCTGGTTCCCGACTCCAGCTTCCTACCCAGGACTCAGTGGTATTGGTCCCAATGACTGAGTTCATGCCACCCATGTGGGAGACCTAGATTTCCAGGTTCAGCCTGGCCTAGTCCCAATGGTTGCAGGCATTTGGCGGGGGAGGGCAGTAAACTATTGAATAGAAGATCTCTGTCCCCGCCCCCCCCCGCCTGTGTGTGTGTGTGTGTGTGTTATGTCTCTGTGCCTCTCAAACAAAAACAAACACAAAACCCAGGTGTCTTCGACATGAATCGCAGCTGCACGATGATGTCATCCGTACCTGACATGGCGCTGACTTCTCACGTTTCTCTAGGGAGCTCACGGAGAAGCAGCGGAGCAGAGAACACAGCTATCTTTTCAACCAGCACTCCAGGTTCCTGGGAGAAAGTGCCACGATGCAGAACATCTTTGTAACTCTGGGATAGAGATTGGATCTGCTTCAAAGAAACAAGCATATCAAACACATTTGTATTGAGTTTTGCGAGTGAGAGCAAAAGCCGTCACGTAAGACCGTGCTAGGGAAGGTGACTCCATGGTCCAGCTCTTATCCTACAAAGGATGTGAATAACCAGCTGCTCCAGAGACAGGAGAAGAATGGAGGTCCAAGGGAATCGATGTGCTGAGACTCGCCTGCTCCCGGATGTGGGAAAGATGGGGAAGGGACGCCTCTGCTGCTGGCCAGCGCTGTGCGGGTGCTCCACGGCCATGTGTTATGGCTGCAGTGTGTCCCCTAGCTTGCCCTGGTGTGGGGCTGTTGAGTTGGTGGAATTGTTAAGAAGTGGGGCCTAGTGGGAAGTTATTAGGTCTTTAGGGGCACTGCCCGGGGAGGGACTAATGCAGTTCTCATGGGACCGTGGTTAGTTCCTGTGAGAATGGGCTGTTATGAAAAGCAGAAATCTGGCCCCTGACTCCCTCTGCCGTGCTGGCTTCCCGTGGGATCTCTGCCACATGAGCCCTGGCCATGGTGGCGCCATCTGCCACCCAGCCCTCATCAGACGGCTGAGACCGCCTGATGCTGGACTCTCAGCTCCAAAAGCTGAGAGCTAAATCAGCCCCTTCTCTTTCTAAAGAACCCAGTCTTGAGCATTTTGTTAGAGAAAACAGACTCAACCGCTGTTTCCCCAACTTCAAGGTGCCCATGAATTAGTTAAGTGACAGAGTTGAGATTCAAGTTCAGTTCTATCAGGCTCTGGTGAGCGCTCTCTAATAGAGCACCTTGCCTTATAATCCCCCATAAGGCAGTCTCCTCAAACTTCAGCGTGTGTATCAGCCACTGGGGGGCTTATTTAAATGCAGGTTCTGCTGGGAACACCTGGGTAGGCGAGAGTCTGCATGTCTAACACGTTTCCAGCCGGTGCTCACACTGCTCACTTGCAGACCCTAATGCCAAAGGCAAGGCCTTAGAGAGCGTCTATTCCACGGATTCACAGCCTTGGACACACACTGCCTTTACCTGGGGTGCCCAGGCCCAGGTACTTTCCCCAGGTTTCCAAGTTGATTCTAATGAGGCCCGCCAGCTGGGTGATCAGTGATCTGCGCCAGGCGCTCTAAGTGTGGGCTGGAAAAGGTGTGTAGGTGGGGGTAGGGCATGACCTGTACGGAGCCGCACTTGGGGTTTTCTGAAGCTGTGGGAGGCAGGTTTACCTCCGGATGGATGTGGACACTTTCCAAACTGTACACGGCCTCTCTTCAGAACTTCAGGTGTTTCCCAAATTCACTACGTCTGCCGCCTTCCTCTTGCCTTCTGAGGGGCCCTGAAGTCATGGGTCTGGGCTGGCCACACCTGGAAAATTAGGTATCATTGAAGAACTTAGCCACAGCCTACTTAGAGAGCCGTCAGTGGTGTCCTCAGAGAGATCAAGAGGTTATTGCAACCATAAAGCAGGAGTAAGCTGCTGTGTGAAAAGCAGTGTGAGAACAAGAAATAAAAACTTCTAGAATTCAAAGCATGCTTAGCGAAATTAAAAATTCACTGGATACACTGAATAATGTAATAGACAAGACTGAGAACCAAACTGGCAATTTGGAAAGGCTATCTCCGGGACGCAGAGCAAGAGTACAAAGACAATCTCAGGAAAAGTCCAGAGAAATAGAAAACTGCTCGGCGTTTCCATCTGCCTAATAGGAGTTTTGACCGAAAATGGAAATAAGAAAATAGAAGAAGTATTTCTTTTTTAAGATATTTACTTACTTATTTTTAAAGATTTATTTATTTATATGAAGGGCAGAGTTACAGGCAGAGAGGGAGAGGCAGAGAGAGAGAGAGAGATCTTCCATCTGCTAGCTCGCTCCCTAAATGACCACAATGGCCAGAGCTGGGACAATCTGAAGCCAGGAGCCAGGAGCTTCTTCAGGTCCCCCATGTGGGTACAGGGGTCCAAGCACTTGGGTCATCTTCTGCTGCTTTCCTAGGCCATTAGCGGGGAGCTAGATCGGAAGTGGAGCAGCTGAGACATGAACTGGTGTCCATATGGGATGCTGGCGCCACAGGCAGAGGCTTAACGTACCCTAATGTACCACTACCCCAGCCCCTGTATTTATTTATTTCAGAAATATAGGTAGATGATAGATAGATACATAGATATATAGATAGATAATGATATATCTCAACTACTGGTGCACTACACAATTGCCTACAATGACAGGTGGCAAGGGGCAAAGCTGGGAACTAGGAACTCAATCCTGTCTATCATGTGCTTGCACCCACATGGTGGCAAGGCCTCAGCTGCTTGGTTTATCACTTTCTGCATCCCAGGGTCTGCATTAGCAGGAATCTAGAGTCAGGTAGTGAACCCAGGGGTTCTGACACGGATGCGGGTTCCAGCATCTTCACCCCTAGGCACCCACTCTGAAGAAGAAGCAGCACTTCCCCAATTGAAGAAAGCAGGAGTCTTGAGATTGGAGCCGTGCGCCGAGGATCAAGGATGTATGTGCTACAGACACATTCGGACTCAAAGGATAAAGATCAAAAGCATACAAGCTTGCAGAGCAGGAAAAAATATATATCTTGAAAAATAACAAGGTTCAGACTAACAGGATACTTCTTATCTGTTTACTGGCCACGGGGAGCCATGGTGCAGTGTCCCCTGTAGGAAAATGGTCTTCAGTAGAAACTGCACGCAAGGGGGCGGCGCCCAGAAATCACTTTCAGACATGCAAGAAACGACAACGACGTTCCCGCTACTGTTGTAACAAGAGCTGAAAACCAAAAGCTCCTCTCTCGCCATTCTGGAGGGCAGAAGTCGGAAATCACTCAGCCCAAATCAAGGTATTGGCAGGACCATGTTCTCTGCAGAGGCTGCAGGGGGGGACCCTGGCCTGCCTGTCCCAGCTCCTGGCGGCTGGGGCATTCCTTGGCTTGTGGCTGCCCACTCTGCTTTTCAAGACCAGCATCTTCATGCCTGTCTGGGGGCCACCACGTCCTCTAGGTCTGGGTAAGAGTTCTCCACCTGCATCTCTTTTACATGGACACTTGTGATTGCATTTAGGACTTCTCAAAATCCTTAACATTGTCACAGCTGCAAATACAGGGTTTTGTGTGTGTGTGTGTCCACTTAAGCTAGAATTCACAGCTTCCATGTTTCAGAACATGGCTCTCTGGCTGATACTGTGGCTTAGTAGGCTAAGCCTTCACCTGCAGTGCCGGCATCCCATATGGTGCCAGTTCGAGACCCGGCTGCTCCTCTTCCAATCCAGCTCCCTGCTATGCCCTGGGAAGGCAGTAGAAGATGGCTCAAGTCCTTGGGACCCTGCCCCTGCATGGGAGATCCAGAGGAAGCTCCTGGCCCCTGGCTTCAGATCGGCATAGCTCTAGTCATTGCAGCCATCTGGGGAGTGAACCAGTGGATGGAAGACCCCTCTTCCCTTCCCTTCCCTTCCCTTCCCTTCCCTTCCCTTCCCTTCCCTTCCCTTCCCTTCCCTTCCCTTCCCTTCCCTTCCCTTCCCTTCCCTTCTCTCTGCCTCTCTGTAACTTTGCCTTTTGGATAAATAAATAAATCTTTTTTTTTTTTAAAGAAAGAGAACCAATTCACCTTTTTTTAAAAAAATTCTTTTATTTATTTTTTTGACAGGCAGAGTGGACAGTGAGAAAGAGAGACAGAGAGAAAGGTCTTCCTTTTTGCCATTGGTTCACCCTCCAATGGCCGCCGTGGCCAGTGCGCTGCAGCCAGCGCACCGCGCTGATCCGAAGGCAGGAGCCAGGTGCTTCTCCTGGTCTCCCATGGGGTGCAGGGCCCAAGCACTTGGGGCATCCTCCACTGCACTCCCTGGCCATAGCAGAGAGCTGGCCTGGAAGAGGGGCAACCGGGACAGAATCCAGCGCCCCTACCGGGACTAGAACCCAGGGTGCTGGTGCCACAAGGCAGAGGATTAGCCTGTTGAGCCGCGGCGCCCGCCCGATTCACCTTTCCTCTTTTCCTCTGCCCTTTTGTTCTACTTGGGCTCCCAGCAGAGTAAAGGCTGCCCCTGCCCGCCCCCGGTGGTGAGGATGATCTTCGCTCGGTCATTGACTCAGATGCTCCTGTCTTCCAGAAGTGCATTCTCAGCCACGGGCGTCATGGCACAGTCCTGATGGATTCTCCAGGCCAGACATTCAGGCAGACACTGTGCTATCCCAGGGCCGTGACCATGAGCCATTTGTCAAAGCAGCTGTTACGTAATTGTGCCACTGTCCTTGCAAGGACATGATGGGCCACGGAGCTGAAAACCTGAACCCTACAACCCTAGCCTCCCAGCAAACATCGGGTTGGAAGAGGAAATAAAATGTACTCCTTAAGCATCCAACTGTGAGCAGCTGCACGTCCCGGTCTGTTCCGCATGTGTGCTGCTCTAACAGAATACCCAAGACTGGCCAACTGGCAATCAATAGAAATTTATTTCTCAGGTTCTAGAGGCTGGGTGGTCCAAGGTCGAGGAGCCTGCATGTGCTGTCACCTTCTTGCTGCGACATTCCATGGCTGAAGGCCCGAGAGCAAGAGAGCGTGCATTCACGCACGCACAGGTTCACATGTGCAGAGACAGGAAGGGAGGGCTAAGGGGCTCAGGGCTGACCCCACTGTTATAACAAACCCTCTCGTGCAAAAACAAACCATGAGATCTGGGGACTTACTGCAGAGATTCCACCCCCTGGCTTGTTCTTATTGAGGGCTATGCAGACAGTCATCTGGCCTCCCACGTCTTGCAGCTGCCCCTCCCCTCGGTCACACCAGACCACCCTGCCTAGGTGTCAGTGGTGTGTTGCCAGATTGGAGCGGGTGGAGGACAAAGACCTTATGTCATTGTGGTGTGCCCTTCCCCCACCCCACCTGGACCTAAGCCAGCAGCTGACATACAGTTCACCCAGTTAGGGTTAAGAGTGAACCAATGTTAGGGCCAGTGCTGTGGCGAAGTGGGTAAAGCTGCCGCCTGCCATGGCCAGCATCCCATATGGGCGCCGGTTTGAGTCCTGGCTGTTCCATGTCCGATCCAGCTCTCCGCTGTGGCCTGGGAAAGCAGAAAATGGCCCAACTCCTTGGGACCCTGCACCCATGTGGGAGACCCAGAAGAAGCTCCTGGCTTTGGATCAGTGCAGCTCCAGCCATTGCAACCATTTGGGGAGTGAACCAGCGGATGGGAAACTTTCTCTCTCTCTGCCTCTCTGTAATTCTGCCTTTCAAATAAATAAATAAATCTTTTTTTAAAAGGAAACTGTTTTTTAAATATTTATTTTATTTATTTGAAATACAGAGTTACAGAGAGAGGTAGAGACAGAGAGAGAGAGAGGTCTTCCATCCAATGATTCACTCCCCAGATGGCCGCAACGGCTGGAGCTGCGCCGATCCGAAGCCAGGAGCCAGAAGGCTCCTCTGGGTCTCCCACATGGGTACAGGGCCCCAAGGACCTGGGCCATCCTCCACTGCTTTCCCAGCCCACAGCAGAGAGCTGGACCGGAAGAGGAGCAGTCGGGACTACAACCAGCGCCCATATGGGATGCTGGCACTGCAGGCCAGAGCTTTAACTCGCTGCGCCACAGTGCCGGCCCAATAAATAAATCATTAAAAACAAAAAAGAGTGAACCAAGGCCCGCAGGTCTCCCTTGCATGGCCTTGCATAGCACAGGGACAGGGCGGCCCAGGGGCTGCTGAATGGCAGCCGGGAGCCCGCCTTCCTTTTTCCTCCCCAGCCGCACGCTCCTTGTGCTCTCCTCTGTGTCCTTCAGAAACTTAGTAAGACCTGACGCAGTGGATAGCGACTACAACATAAAGGCTCCCCCTTTTCACCGCACTGGGTCCTCACACAGCTGACCCCATCGGGTAACTTCTGGGACTCGGTGTCGAACAATTTGAGTGAGGTGGTTAGAGTCGGCAGCTGGAGGTGCTGGGACTCACACCCAGTGTGCCTCACCCAGTGGCCCCTCACCCTTCTTGGTCATTCACTCAGCCTGGCTCACTCCTGCTGCCTGGCCTGGGGCTGGCCCTGGGTCAGGAGAGCTGTCTTCTCTGGCTGCCCCTTGGGCTCGTCCTCTGCCGGTGTCATCCTACTCACTTGTCCTTGCCTTCGGTTGAATTATCTGGGGACGGTGAACCCTGAAAATGGATGTGTCTGCAAGAACGTTCCAAGGCTCTTGACTCAGACAGAGCTGGGCTCAAATCCAGTTCTGCCTTCGTTGGGCTCTGCAAGTCAGCTGAACTCCCGGCACCTCCGTTTCTCATCCGAAGTGGGTTGTGCAAGGTCCAGAACCATGGCCTGCTACAGCAGTCAGCGCGAGGCTGGGAAGCGGAAGGGACTCAGTGGGGAGAGCTAGACCCGCCCGTGGGACCACCGGCCTGGGTTTGTAAAAAACCCAGCTGCTGAATTAGTCCATCCTTCAATTTCTAGGCTTTTCGTGAGCTCACTGAGCCTCCTCTTTGTTATATGCCTCTTTCAGCTAAAATATTAAGATAATTAATGGATAAAGTGTGTGATCATGAGTTAGGATTTTAAAAAACATTTCTCATCTCTTCTACTAGAGATTACATAAATTAATTTTCACATTAAAAATGGTTCATAACGTCCAACTACTGCAGGCTTGCTAACAATGTCCAGTGCTCCAAGCCCACGTGCCAGGCAGCGGTGAACAACCCCGGCTCCAGAGTCAGACAATACCAAGTTTAAATCCTGGCTCCACAGCCAAGGACCACATGGCCTTGACCATGATAGCGAATGGCCCTGAACCTTGGCCTCATCTGAGAGGTGGGTTAGTACCAGCACAGTTCTCGGTGTCTCTGAGAAGGTTCAGCCCCCGGTGAATGGTGGCTGGGTGGGGGACTGAGCGGAGGGATTTGGGGCGACTTTTTACAAACTCCTTTCCAAGCTTTTGTGTAAAGCTGCACACCGCCAGGAGACATTGCTTTCAAAGTGTATCAGTAAAGGCAGTAGGAAAAATAGGTATGGCCCCAGGGGGCATCTAAATGTCTCATGTTCCCAGTGTCCTTCATGCCACCTGCTCCTCAAAAGTGGGAGCAGGGTGCTGAGGGGTGAGGGGCGGCAGCCGTGGATCTTCCGGGGCAAGGACAGGAAGGAAGGGTTGGCAGACTTCAGGTTTGCCAGGTGCTTCTGTTCGTAGGAATTCTCCCTACATCACCCCTTGTCCCCCCTGTGGTGAAACAAATGCTAAGCACAGGTTGCGCGCTCTCCTAGGATTAACTACTGGGTCCCCTGTTCTCACACACAGAGGATCTGTCCACACGAGCGCTCAAGGACAAGCGCACGGAGAAGCGGGGGCCCAGCCCAGGGCGGTACACGTGGACGGCCCATCCCGCCGCAGACCTGCCTGAACCGAGGTGACGGGAGGCTGTGCGAGGAGGGAGACTGGCCAAGACCTTGGTGCAGGCTCTGCTGTGTGCTCTCGGCCAGCCCCAGTGTCCCTGGGCACAGCTTTGACGCCACCCTGAGCTACATCCCAGGAAGGACGTCACCACTGCCTCTAGCTGCTCCTGTCCGGGGACGGCCTGGGCCATCACGGTGCCTGCCATAGCTGTGCTAGCTCTCCGGGGCGGGGCTGGCGGTCTCCAGTACCGCTTCATCCTTCTCAGCCCCGGATCCTGCGCTGGGCAGCCTGAGCTGCGGCTGGCCCTTTCTCTCTGCTCTGGCTGGAGGATGATTGAAGGGGCCTGGAGTTAAGGTCAGCACATCCGAGGATTGTGTATGCTCTTGGTTGTCAGCTGTGGGAGGAGCCACCCGGAGCACCCAGCTGCCCTGGGAGGAATGGCTCCCATAGCAAAGGGAGCCTACTGTCCTGCAGGCGGGCCGAGCCTGTCACCCGAGGCTATCAGCATCACCCAGGGGCAGGGACAGTGGCCACACTGGGTGGCTTCCAGATGGTGAGGGGCAGACCACTGGATCATCTGAGGGAGGTGGAGGGTCCTTGGGGGTGGGGATAAAGAAGAAATTTCATATGAGCTGTGCTCCAGGACTGGACGGGCTCTCTTGGGGAGAGCGTGCTGCTTATGTTCTGCAACGCTGTGGGTTTGAGCTAGAAGGTGGGGCAGGTTACAGAGAAGGGAAACATAGCTGGGTAGTAAATAGCTTACTTGCCAAAGATGTCTAAGCTGCTTTGAGAGGTGGTGATCAACCAGTTCCCAGCTGTGCTTAAGCAGAAGACAGAACCTTTGTCAAAGATGTGGTAGGAGGGGACAGGTGCTGTGGCATAGCATGTTAAGCTGCCGCCTGCAATGCCGGCATCCCATATGGGCACCGGGGTCTAATCCTTACAGTCATGTGCTGATGCTATGAAGCAGGTGGAAATGGAATCTGGTCATGGTGTATAGAGGTCGAGCGCAGGGAAGTCGTTAGAATTAGATGAAATCACCTTGGTGAAGCCCCCTGATCAAAGCCTAGTGGCCCCAAAAGAGGAGGGGAAGAGCCAGAGACACCCACACACACGCACACACACACACGCACACCCATGCGCATAGACACATGTACACACACACATGCATGCACACATGAGCATACACACATGCTCCCTGTCTCTGGCTATGTGATGCTCTGTGCTGCCTTGGGACTGTCAGCAAGAAGGCCATCTTCCATGAAGTGGCACAGCTGAAGGGGCCATCCCAAGACCCTGTGCCAGCCTCCCAAACTCTGAGGGAGCCCGCCTCAGCTATTTCATCATGGTAATGAAAATGAACGCATACAACAGGCCTAATGAAAACAGGTAAGACTCATCAGGGTGGGACCCCCCATTCCCCTCCCTGTAGCTGGGGGTGGAAATGTGGAAGGACCCCTCCCCCCCCCACAGCATTCTTCCTGCCTTCCCTCTTTTTGTCAAGCCCCTCTGAGGCCCCATGAGCCTTGAACCTGCAGATTAGCCCAGAACTCACCTTTGTTCCTTCCAAAGCCTTTGTCAGCGGAGCCAGGCGGCGGAGCCTGGAGCAGTGTCCCAACCATGGGGGCACGGACTGCGTCTCCTACTCAGTTCAGTGTCCCCTCTGGCATCGCACACCGCAGAAGCTCTCCTTGTTTGAAATAGGTTCACCTTCACTGTCCTTTCCCATCTTAAAAGCGGAAAACAGAAACGTTTACTCTTCCCCATCCCAATGTTTCTCCCTTGTTAATCGCATTCGGGACATGGAGCACCAACCCCTGATCTGTCTCCCAGCGCCCTGTGGAGCAGCGCCTCTCCGTGATGGCTTGGTGATCGGCATTTCCTGGAGATTTGTATAGAATGACAGAGAGTCCAGTCTCTTAAGGCCCAAGAAAATAATGGAATAGGGGTTGGGGTGGAGGTGGGGTGGATGGGCAACCCTAATGGCACCAGTATTCTGCATGTCCAGATTCTGCAAATGGGTCACTTCCATCTGGATTGCAGAAGTCAACTTAACAACTCATCTCAGAGGATGGCGGGAGGACCTGGGGGATCCACCTGCAGCTCAGAGCATTTTTATCCCCAATGACTTGCCATAACGTGCCCAAGAATGTTGGGAAGACAGGGGGTCCCCAGGGAGAAGCCCGAGAGTGGCCGGTGGGATGCAGAGTTAACAACTAAAGGGAGTGAAGCCTCCAAGAACAAGGTGTGCGAGCCGGCCATGAGCAGAGCCCCAGACCCATCAACGGGCAGAGCTGCGTCAGGGGGGAGAGCTGGGAGAGATCTGATTCTAGGAAGAGGCTGGGAGACCCTGTGCTTTGGCTCCTCTGACCCACGGTGCACCACCTCCTCTTAGGCCCTCGCCCCTCCCCTCTCCCCCACCCAGGACTCACAGCACTCTCCTAACCAGAGGGTCCCACACCTCCTTTGCAGCTTTACCTCGTCCCCAGTCCACTCTCCGCTCTGCTCTGATCACGCCCGGCTTCCTGATGTGCCGTCTCCTCAAGGGAACTCAGGAGACGCTATTTGAATGACTGAATGAACAAACTAAAGAATGCAGAGGGTGGGTGCCGTCCGTGGAAACACACAAAAGGTGGAGGTTTGGGCCTCAGGCATTAGGGAGCTGGGGGATCCTCCAAGCCAGGTTAGGACAAAGCCAAAGTTCCTGGGAGAGAGGAGCTGGAGAGGCACCAGCAGACCTGAGGTCCCGCCCCCACCCTAGGAGCGGAGTCCTTGCAGTGCCTGGAGTGATGGGTTCTCAAGCACTTTCCCCGTGCAGCTCTCTGCGCTGCAAAGAATCACTTGGAATGTTGGTTGTGGTCATGTTGTGGGAATCCAAACCAGACCACCTTTGAGAGGGAAGAAGAGAGAGGCTGCGGGAACCCAGCCGAGCTCGCAGCAGAGAGTGAGGGAGTGGCCCTGCAGCCCCACCAGCGCCACGAGGCTGCCTCTCCTGCACCAGCTCAGAGCAGCTGGGGTAGCTGACAACGAAGTAAGGGGACAGCAAATCCCACAGGACCACTTGCTCAGAGCCCTCGTTGTAGGGATTGGGAGTGGCTTGGCATCCAGACGGCGGCCAAGTGCAGGCCGGGACATTTCATGGCGAGTGGGTGAGCGGGGGCAGGAAGGAGGGGAAGGCTGGGGCAGCCGGAGCATCCAAGGCCTCTGTGGGTCTCCCTCCTGGATCTTACTGTATCAAGACACTGGACAAATGACACTCATTCTAGTTCCAACGAATGATAGGATCCAGGCTGAGAGCCCCAGACCCAGCTCTCTCTGTGTTTGCCAAGGACCTGTCTCCGTATCATCATCACATTATGTAAGCAGAGTTACTCATCAAGATTCCCAAGGACTTACAGATATAGAGCGTATTAAAAGCTAGTAATGCAAAGCACACTGATGAATTATAGATATACAGCTCATATAAAATCAGTGGCCATTATATATGGAAATTAAATGGTGGCTTAGAATAATGATTAGGCTAGAAATGCAAAATTGCTCTGTATACATACTTAGTGCTTGGTCAATAAGGAAAATACCTCATAACATGTTTCGCATGGGCTGAAATGGAAGCCCAAGAGGAGGAGAAACTTGCAGGTTGGAAACGGCTGGTGTCTGGGTGGAAGCACGCAGCCACACCTGTCTGGAGCTGTGGGACAGTCAATGGTGGAGCCGGGACAACTGGAAGAGGAACACGCCTGGGACGCAGGGTGCTGGGCACAAGCTCGCCAGCAATGGAGGTTTCTTTGAGGGAGTGAGACATTTGGGGAGGGCATGAAGGAGAGGTGAACCTCACAGGGGGAGGTACGGACGCCTAACATTTACGGAGTGTTTACTAAGTGACTCTGCTAAGTGAATCTTTTTTTCAAGATTTATTTATTTACTTGAAAGTTCAAGTTACACAGAGAGAAGGAAAGGCAGAAGAGAGAGAGAGAGAGAGAGAGAGAGAGTCTTCCATCCGCTGGTTCACTCCCCAGTTGGCCGCAACAGCTGGTGTTGCACTGATCTGACGCCAGGAGCCAGGAGCTTCCTCTGAGTCTCCCACGTGGGTGCAGGTGCCCAAGGACTTGGGCCATCTTCTACTGCTTTCCCAGGCCACAGCAGAGAGCTGGATTGGAAGCAGAGCAGCCAGAACTCGAACCAGTGCCCATATGGGATGCCAGCACTGCAGGCGGTGGCTTTATCTACTATGCCACAGCACTGGCAACTTTGTTTTTTGTTTTTGTTTTTGTTTTAAGATTTATTTTTGGCCGGCGCCGCGGCTCTATAGGCTAATCCTCCGCCTTGCGGTGCTGGCACACTGGGTTCTAGTCCAGGTCAGGGCTCCGGATTCTGTCCCGGTTGCCCCTCTTCCAGGCCAGCTCTCTGCCGTGGCCAGGGAATGCAGTGGAGGATAGCCCAAGTGCTTGGGCCCTGCACCCCATGGGAGACCAGGAGAAGCACCTGGCTCCTGCCTTCGGATCAGCGTGGTGCGCCGGCCACAGCACGCCGGCTGCGGTGGCCATTGGAGGGTAAACCAATGGCAAAAGGAAGACCTTTCTCTCTGTCTCTCTCTCTCACTGTCCACTCTGCCTGTCAAAAAAAAAAAAGTCTTAAAAAAAAAGATTTATTTTTATTCATTTGAAAGACAGAGTTACAGAGAGTGGGAGAGACAGAGAGAAAGGTCTTCCATCCGCTGGTTCACTCCCCAAATGGCTGCCACAGCCAGAGCTGGGCTGATCAGAAGCCAGGAGCCAGGAGCTTCTTCCAGGTCTCCCATGTGGGTGCAGGGGCCCAAGCACTTGGACCATCTTCACTGCTTCCCTAGGCACATTAGCAAGGAACTGGATCGGAAGTGGAGCAGTCGGGACTCAAACCGGCGTCCATACGGGATGCTGACTTAATTTGCTGCATCTCACACCGGCCTTTGAGGGGGGTGGTGTTGCCATCACCACTTCTGCCTATGGAGGAAGAAGTGGGGTGGGAGGCAGAGTTTCTGAACCTGACGGCCTCACTCTAAGGCCCAGATGACCACACGGCGTCCTCTGCTGCCCCGACCTCTCCTCGTGCTGATCTGTGCGTGGCGTCCCACCAATCAGAAACTGCTCTGTCCACGTGTCCTCCATCACACTGTGCCCAGACCCTGACTGGGGGCCACAGGTGCGGGCTTTATCTCTGCCTCCATGTTGCTGGCTACGGACAAAAGGTGAGATTGTGTGCATCGGCACTGACCCACCCTCACTGGGGCACCGTGCAGGGTTTCAGGAGGAAGCATGGCCCCTGTGCCAGTCTCCGCTCACCCTGAGCCCTCCCCTCCTCCTCACAGCCCACCTGCTGTCTGCTAGGAGAGAGGCTGTGTGGGCATTGGGGTCACTCAGAGCTGCCACCCTTCTCTGTTCTACCTGACTCTTCACTTCTGCCTCCCCTCCTCCTCCTCTCCGGCCCTGAAATCCTGGGATGCTCCCTGGGGAATCACTCCGTGTTTTCTGTTTTGCATATGGCAGTGAGTGTCATCGACCACGATGGGAGCGGTCTGACAGGCCCAGCGCTCTTCCTGCGATGAAAATTAAATGGTGGGATGGTAGAGAAAGGTGCGTGCGGAAATTTGAAAAGCTCTATAGATGTAAAGGCCAATAAAATAAAACTTCTTAGGGGGATCAGAATCTTGTTCTAAGATTTCTCTTGAAATAGGAACACTTAAATGAGAAGGAAGAAATGATGTAAATTTGTATTGATTTCTTGGGAAATCAATCTTTTTTTTTTTTTTTTTGACAGGTCTGACTGTTTATCGTGGGGCAGGGGCTCAGGAGCTCTTGGTGGGGCGGGTGCGATTCTGCTTCACCATCACGGGTTTCTGGCTGCGCAGGAGGGCGCTGGCTCTGCGGATGGCGCTGGCTCTGCGGATGGCGGCCATGCGCAGGTCGGGGCGGTACTTGTTCTTGCGAATCATGTGCCGGGTGGTGCTGAGCGTGGCCCGGGATTTCTTGTTGATGATGGTGGGCACGTACGAGGTGGCCGGCTTCCGCTGGCCGGATCTGCGCTTCATGACCCCCACGACGCCCTTGCGGTCGGCCGCCGGCTCCACGCCCACAGTCTTGAGGTGGATCAGCCCGTTGTAGCGGAACGAGTTGCGGGCCTTCAGGTTGTTGGGCTCTGTGCTGTACCTCTGCTTGTTCCTCTTGATCAGGAAGCTGGAGCACTGCAGGTGCGCGGACATGGCGGCGGCTCCTCTCGCCGAGGCTGCTGGAGACAGCCTCGGGATGCAAAGGAGCACAAAGGCCTCAAGCCGATTGGCCAGGGGCCTTGGCTGATGCTACACACTGAGTGAGGACTTGCTAAGTGCCTCTTCTGGGGAAATGGGGACAAGACAGGCGTCGAGTCAGGAGGCCCCATTCCTTCAAATTGCAGTCAGGTTCAGCAGCCCAGTCGCTCCCCAACCAGTTTCTGCGCGATTCAGAAGGGATTCTCAACAGATCGTCTCCAGCGTCCTCCCAGTTTTGCTGCTCTGGCCTAGAATAAAGAAAATGGTTGAGTAAGATTTCAGGTGGAGCCCGCCAGGCTGATTGCCTCCTGTGGGACTCACCCGCTGCGTCCTTGGGCCAAGACTGCCTAGGTTCAAGGTTTCACTGAAATGGCCCACAGCACTCAGGGAGACACGGTTTGCACTTAGCAGGTTAGGTTGAAGGCCCAGTGCAAGAGCAGCCCCATGGAGGAAGTGTGCCGGGCCAAGCGAGGCAGGGCCTGGTGTGAGGGCGGCACGGGGCTCCCTGCCCTTCCGGGGCTGCCGCCTTCCCAGCACATCAATGCAGCCAAGCCGGAGTACACCCCGGTCTGCAGCCTGCCTCCCCACCTCAGAGGCCGAGGGCTGCATCTGAAGGTCCCCACCCTGGAGCCACCTGGGGACCCCACTCTGAGTCACCTGGTTAGCCTGGACTCAGGTGTGGCTGAAGGGGGCTCATTATGAATAACAAAAAAATTGCCGAGGGTTTTAGGCGCTCTGAGCCAGCAGCAAAGACCGCAGGTTTGATGCCCAGTAGCTGACCTCAGTGGGCATCAGGTCACTCCAAGGACTGTCTTCCCAAGGTCCAGGGCCAGACGGAGAAGGGTAGAGGGTCTGGAGAGGCAAGGGGAGGACACGCAGTGCACCTGTGTCACACACACCTGCTGTCTAGCGGACCCCGTCCCCTCCACCTTCCCACAGGCCAGAAGAGGGAGGGAACAGCACGTCTCAGCCCTAGCACAGCAGAGGCAGCAGCAGCCCTCCAGCCCAGCCCGAGGTCTGCTAGGGCCACGTGGCTGGCTGCGGACCGCCCCCCCCCCCCCTCGTGGCTGAGGTCTGGGCCAGAGCCAAATGATCATGGCGTCCTTCTGCCCTGCTTCTCACCACCAGCCCTGCACCCATATCTCATTCGTTCCTGCCTGGGCTGCTGCCACAGCCTCCCCGCAGGTCCTCCTGGGGCCAGCCTCTCTTAGCTAGCGATGGCACTCGCAGCCACCCTAAAAATCGCAGCTCCTAGCTTCCCACCCAAAGCTGTCACTCGTGTGCCCTCATTTCTCGGTTTCCAAGCACAGCCTGACTCTGCCATTCGCTACATGCACCTGTGCTACCTCAGGCTTTGCTGCAGCTGCTACCCTTGCCAGCAATGCCTCGCCCCACCCCCACCTATCACCTGCCAGCTTCTCAGGGTGCCTTTCCGATCCCCTCAGCCCTGGCTAAGGCCCAAACCCCTTAAACGTTCTCAGCGTTCCAGCTGCAAAACTCCAACTGTGACCTTGCCTGCATTCGTTTGCTTCTGCGTGTGCTTTCCCAGCACTCGTTTCCGGGCTCTTACTCTGCCAGGAAAGGACCCGTCCTGCTCTCAAGGAGCTGCGGTCTGCCCAGCTTGGGAGACCTGCTGCAGTCACAACAGTCGTGCAGGTCACTGTCAAGTTCAACGGCCACAAGTGCTGCGGAGGAGGGAGCGTGGGCCCAGGGATTCAGTCACGGGGGTGGGAAAGGTCCTCCTGGGAGAGCACGTGGAACCAAACACTGAGGGGAGAGCAGAGAAAGCCCGCTGCCCAGGTGAGGGGCGGACAGTCCAGACGGGGGACTGGTGTGGGCAGAAACTCCTGTCCTCCCTCTGCTCCCTTCTTAAGCCTCGGACTGCCCCACTTGACCTGTTGAGGCAAAGTCTGCTTCTGGTTTTGTGTAAGCCCAGCCCAGTACCTGGTTCTTACAGGTGCACAGTGAGTCCTTAAGTTGAATTGAGCTGGGGCTGGGGCTATGCTGAGCAGGAAGCTGGCATTCCATATGAATACCAGTTCATGTCCTGGCTGCTCTGTCAGATCCAGCTCCCTGCTATTGCACCTGGGAAAGCATTGGAGGATGGCCCAAGTGCTTGGGCCCCTGTACATGGGAGACCCGGATGGAATACCTGGCTCCTGGCTGCAGCTTCCCCCAGATCCTGCTGTTGCAGCCATTTGTGGAGTGAACCAGTGGATGGCAGATTGATCTTTCTCTGTCTCTCTCTCACTGTCACTCTTCCATCTAAATAAAAATAAATCTTTAAAAAAATTTGAATCAAGCTGGAGTCCCTCTCCCCAGTCAGGCCACCATTGACCCTGCAACAGCACGGCCCCTGTCCTCCGGAGCTTGGGCACCGAGCAGAGAGAATGTTCAGGGGCTGCCACCAGCACTAGTGGCGTTTGGTCTCCCACTGGAGTCCACCCAGAGCCCCTTGGCCAGCAGTATCGGTGATTCGTGCACTGGCATCAATGATTGGAAAGGGCACAGCCGACGACGGGATCAGGGGACTGACCAGAATGACCTGTGCTCTCCAGAGGCTGCCTTGAAACAGGGACCAGAGCCAGCCGTGTGGGGGAGGCTTTGCTTACCCAGGCTTCAGGGCAGCTTCTGCTTCGAGTGGAGCCTCTGACCCCTGACCCTGGGCTGCAGGACCAGAGACAGCGTGCCAGAGTCCCAGGGTGCCAAGCAGGGCCTAAGGCCCTGTGGCAGCCAGAACCATGGTGGTGGCAGGCATGGGGATCTGAGGGCTGGGGACTGACTGGCCATTGTCACTGGCGTAGGCCAATCAGTCAAGTGAGACCGCAGGTGAAAATTGGAGCAGACATCTCCCTAAATAAAGCCCGTGGGGCGTGGCCCTCACACTGAGGGGTGAGGGCAGGAAGTCCCCGCCCTGGGGAGCCCTGAAGTCCTCCAGGGATGTCAGTGTGCTCTGCTTGTGGCACCTGGACAGCAGCCAGTGAGCCAGGCCTGCCAGGGAGACCGGACTCGCTGGGCGCCAACGGATGCCCTGCACTCCCGGATCCAGGCAGCCCCAAGCTCCCGGCTTCTCCCCGTCGCCTTCCAGAGAACCCAGCTAGCACCATCTCTAATAGCTCCTTCAGACACCGACACTCTGGCTGCCCTGGGCTACATCCTCCTCTCCCGCACAGTCCTGCCCCCTGCTCTTGCAGCCTGCAGAGTTTGCACTTCCTCCCAGCATGGCAGAATTCCACCTCCTCTACCAACCATCCAGCATTTCTAGGGCTGGAAGCGCTGTTGCCCCTGTCTGCTCCCCAGCCCATGTGTGCAGGTGCGCTCACCTGGCAGCCCCTCAGGGCCCATTGCTGAGCACAGGAAGCCTGGCCCCATCCCCCGCCCCGCGCTCTCTTCTCCACCCCCACTGCACCCTGCAGCTCCATGCTGAGCTCCAGGTCCCCTGGGGTGAGCACTGAGGGCTCAGCATGCACTGGGGACTCCGCCGGCCCAGCAGCACTGAGGACGGTTCCAGAAGTGCTGTCCTCGCGGTCTCCCAGAGGAGGCAGAGCTGGGAGGATGTGCAGTTCTTCGGGCTGTCAGCCCTCCCAGCAGTCATTAGTAATCCCTGGAAAGGCTGTGCTTTGGCCATTTTCCAGAGAAAAATGTGTAACCGGACGCAGGCAGGCTCTCGGGAGAGGCGGCAGCCAGAGATGCCAAGGGCATCCGTGATGAGGGGGATACAGCTGAGAAATCCTCTCTGCCTGTTCTCCCAGATGAGCAGCCCGGAGCTCCCCTCTCCAGGTTCCCTTGCTTTCCGTTGGCCTGCAAATGTCCCCAGTCTGGGCAGACACTGAGCCTCCAACCTCCCTGCTCAAGTCAGACGGCAGGGCGGAGCAGGCGGCCTGGGTCACAGGTGCCCACAGGAGAGGGCACACCTCCTGCAGGGCAGGGCTCATCTTCCTTCCCACTTAACAGGCCACCTTGTTCCCTGGCCCTGCCCAGGGCACCCGAGTGACATGGGCACCTGTGAGAGTCACAGCCACAATTGCCCTGCGCTTACCGCAGCCAGGCCCTGTGCAAAGCACTGAACATTCAGAGTTCATTTTAATCCTCCCAGTGATATCACAAAATGGTTTCGACTTTCATCTCCACTTAACAGTGAAGCAATCTGGGGTAGGATCTGAACCCAGACCACCAATTCTGAGTTTGTAGTTGTCCTGTTTCTGTTCCACTGCCACGAGGTGGGAAAGGCGTGTGCGGCCTCGCACAAGTCACCTCGCCAGCCTGGGCGCTTCCCTGCCAGTGGAAAGGAGGGGATGCTGTCAACAGGACCCTGAGAAGTCACTGGGGGCATCTGGCAAGGCATTCGGAGACCTGGAGGAGAGAGCGAGCCAGAGGCACCTGCACAGAGCTGGGCACGGGCAGGGCCTGCACCCTGCAGGGCTGAGACTTCCCCAGGGGCCACATCCATAAAGGGAGAGTTGACTGTGGGGCTCCTGCCAGGCCAGGCCTCCGCGCTGCTGACCCTCGGAGGTGGCCTTGGCTCTCTCTGCCTGGCGGTGCTACCTCTGGCGGGCTGCCTGTTCTTGTCTCTCGGTCCTCGCGTTCAGTTCCGGATGAGAAATCAAGTTAGGCAATACAATCAGGGGGTGTGCACTTTGGTCGCACTTCCCAGGAGAGGGACCAAACTCCCAGCCTTCTGTAATCCGCACCCAGCACCTCACTGTTTCACTCGGGTTCTATGGCCCAACCTGGCTGGTGGCTCTTTTTTTTTGTTAATATTCCAATCCCAGGCCTTGAGTTCCTTTTGAATTCCCCTGGCGTGGCGGCTGGGGGTGCCAGCCATAGCCAGGGTTCATCTGGGAAAGCATCCAGCCTGGTCCCTCGCTGTCTTCCTGCCTGTAAGACACAGCTGTAGTCAGTTTTGGTGATGACTCCTTAGCCTGGATGTACACATTTAAAAAAAAAAAGATTTATGGGGCTGGCACTGTGGCACAGCGGGTTAACGCCCATATGGGCGCCCGTTCTAGTCCCAGCTGCTCCTCTTCCGATCCAGCTCTCTGCTATGGCCTGGGAAAGCAGTACAGGATGGCCCGAGTCCTTGGGCCCCTGTACCCACCCGGGAGACCCGGAAGAAGCTCCTGGCAGAGTGACAGAGAGAGAGAGATAGAGAGGGAGAGACAGAGGAAGAGAGAGAGAGAGACTCCATCTACTGGTTTACTCCCTAAATGCCTGCAATAGCCAGGGCTGGGCCAGGCCAAAGTCAAGGGCTTGGGACGCCGTCTCCCACACGGGCCGCAGGGCGCTGGGCCACCTTCCACTGCCTTCCCAGGCACATTAGCAGGCAGCTGGATCCGAAGCAGAGCAGCTGAGGTTGCAGTCGGCACTCCGACACGGATGCTGGTGTCATAAGCCGAGGCTTCACCCACGTGTCACAACACCCATCCCTGGATGAGGCTGTGCAGGCCAGGTCACTGCTTTTCTAGACGACAGCTGGGCCCTAGCCACAAACACTGATTCCCGGGGGATTTCGAGCAAGTGACTTGTGGGAGGTCCGGCGTGGAGGAGAGCCCGACCCAACGTGTAGCTTAGCCTTCGTTGACGTTTGACTCTTTCCCTGTAAATGGTTGCCAAGGGTTTTCCTGGCCTTCCCGGATGGAACTCACTCCAGCTCCCGGCCAGGCCAGCAGGAGAGGCCAGCTCGTCAGCCTTTTCACAGTCAGGCCCTGCCTGCCTCACGGCATGTCCCTGCCACGGACTCGGGACCAGGGAGTCGGGACCACTGCTCAGCTCGTCGTGTGGGGCTCAGCAGCAGCCCCACACCTGGCAGGTGTGCAGGGACCCATGGCAATGACTTGGTCTCATCGCCGGATTTTTACAGGGGCAGAAACAACTCCCCTAGGAGTAAGTCTTCGGTGGCAGGGGCTTATTAACTATTAACGATGTTGACAGCTAACACTGGCTGAGGCCTCCATACCTCCCCGGATCTTGGACAACTGCTCTGTGCTGCACAGTCTCCTTGCATCTGAGCTGCTGGTAGGCGTTCTAAGATAGACTTTACTCACTCAACACATGACATGACCGAGGTTCAAAGCAGCGAAATATTTTGTTCCGAGTCACCGCAGCTAATTACTGGCAGGGCCAGAATTTGAACGCAGTCCTGTCTAACCATAGGCTTTAACGTCTACCACGAGCCTTGATGGCCAGTGCCCAGCTTCACACTGGGTGACAGTGTGGGATTTTCTTCTGTGGAAGAAACTGACTGGGATGCACCAGTAGGGGTCTGAAGATTCCTGGTAGGCTCTGAGTCTGTGGAGGCTGGGGCCACGATAGAGACCTGGTTCAGCCACTTGGCTGAACACACAGGCTGGTTCGCATGTGTGTTACTGTCTGCGGGCCTGGAGGGCACCTGTGATTCTCATCAGGAGAGTAATTTGTTTCATTTCCTGATGCATATGATCTCCAGGTGAGATCATGAGAAGTCAGAGATGCTTAATATTTAGTTTACGAGCACCGAGATCCAAAAAAGATTTTACGAAACTGGAGCGGAAATTACCACTCAGCTGGAAAAGACGTTAACGTGGTCATATTTAAAACAATGGAAAGGACTTTTTAGCAGTTGTTTAAAATTAATTTTCCCTAAGGTGAAGCCTTCCATCGGCGCTGCGGTGTGAGAGTTAGCTGTGGGGATGGCTCTATTAGGGAAGGAGCCTTTGGGTACCTGGAGTATTTTCAGTGCTTATTTAATTAAGCTCTTCCAGAGTCCCACGGCACTTGTCAAAGCTCTTGTTTCTCCTCCTGCTCCCTCCCAGGAAAGGCAGGAGGGGAAGCTGGCTGAAGTTTCTGCATTTCCGGTCGCTTCCCAGATGAAATCTGCTGGTTGGAAGTTGGCCTTTCTTACTGGTCTGCAGGCCATGTGGTCTATTCATTCTTCACATTTTCCTGGGGTCAGATGGGGCTTTGCTGCCAGCTTTCCTATGCTCTCCGATGGGGCTGCCTTTGAGAACAAGGGAACCTGCAGGTGCAGAAGCAGCAGCTCGCTTTTTCCTTCTCCAGCCAGACTGGAAGGACCAGGACCTTGCACCAAAACACCATGGTACCTCCTCTCAGGGCTGGGGCTGAGAGGCTGGGGGCACAGTGGCTTTGACCATGTGCTTGGCCCAAGCTGAGGCATTTTTTAACACCAATTTGGAAACAGAAATGTAACAGGTTGGTACATACCCATGGGCATATATTCATGAGCATTTAAATTATTTCAGTGAGCCTTTGGACTCTACAGGGTGTGTTTGTTGGATAACCTATCTAGGAGTGAAATGGATATCGAGTGGCACTTGGCTTTAGTGATTTTGATATGTGTCAAACTGCTCTCTACAAAGGCCACATCAGTTCCCACTCCCGCTAAGTCTCTCACTCTAGGGCTTGCTTTCCCACGCCTTTGTCAACCCGGGGTGTCATCAGACTTTCATCTCTGCCAATCAGAGCGGTGACAAATGGCATTGGCTTGTTCAAATTTCTATTTCCCTAGTTAGGATTGAAGACAAACATCTTCCACGCAGTCATCGGTTGTGGCTTTTAGTCTTCCAGGCTCTGCTGCTCATGTCCTTTGCTTTTGTTCATTCTCATTGGATGGTAAGAACACTGATCCACGCAACTGCTGGGTTCAAGTGTAGCCACCGTCCTGCCAGTCCCTCTCGGGGGCACAGACGGCATCTACGGACCTGAAATCCAAACAGGCAGGGAGAGCATTTTGGTGTCGCTTCCTACACACTGCCTTTGAGGCTCGAGACCCTAGGACCAGGAAAATGCATCGGCGACTCTGAAGGCAAGCAGCCGGCTGTGCTGTCCCCCCTCAGTCCTGGGCAGGCCCCTGTGTGCCTGGATGTGGGGACTGGAGCTGTCTCACCGTACCGCGTGTCTCAGGCTGTTTGTGCACTGAGGAGAGCTTCCTGCCCGGTCACCTCCACTCGGGGGCAGAAGACCTCTCACCAGCCGGCTCCACCATGGAGCTGCCACTGTGCAGAGGTTCTCCATCCTTCCCCCTCACCGTGTGTGTGTGTGTGCAGGGAGCAGCAGCCTTTGGCTTCCCCTGCCGCTGAAGGCCCCAGGAGAGAAGGTTCCGGACAGGACGTGGACCGCCCCTGCGGTGTTAGCGGCTCCTATCTCTATGAGTGCACCGTGGAGGGAGGCCTCTCCTGCTGTGCTGCCTTCCCTCATCGCTCTTGAGAGCATCGTCTCGGAGAAGAGAGGCGTGGTGTGTGTGGCCCCTTCTCCTGCCTGCACCTCCCACGCGAGCCCACACTCCAGTGTTGGGGCTTTCTTTAGCGCTGCGGAAGAAATACTCCTACACTTGCCATCTCTTCTGCCCCAGGTGAACCCACACCCACGTGGTGTCTCTTCTCAGAAAGCCCTGTCTTTTGCTAGATTTCAGGCTGCTTGGCTGTGCTGAAGCATACATTCTTCCATGAGTTCAGGCAAAGTGCTGAGTTTGGAGGTTCACTGGTTTGCTGTCATCATGAGGGTCCAGCCCCTTGGTGCAACTCAGCAGCCCCCAACCTCTCCAAGCCTCTGATTGGTCACCTGTCTCCTCTGGGGGTTCCTTGCAGTGGGGAGCAGGTCAGGGTTGTTGGCATGCCCTGAGCACTAGGCACGGAACGTCTGTGGAATGCAATGGGCTCCGGAGCTGGCGGCCAGGCGGCCAGCAAGGCAGCTAGACTCACTGGCAAAGGGGTTTGAGGAAAGGCCAAGAAAACACTGGCAAACTGCAGCTGGAAACCTCTGTGCCCTGATTCTGTGTCCGGGCTCTGCTCCCCATGGGAGGGGCCGTTTGCACTCCCCCTCCCTCAGCATTCTGAAGTCACATCTGAAGGGCGGGCTACGACTCTCACTCAGAGAGCATCCAAAGAACTTGGGTTCATTTCTCCACTGAGTGTTGATTGGGCTCCTTTGTGCCAGGCACTTCTAGGTCTCCTTGGTTGTATATCTGTTCTTGGGTCTTTACGTGATTCCAACTGGTCTCTCCAGGAGCTGGGTAACCTAACTCCTGTGACAACGATGACTTTCAGTGGCTTAGTATCATGGGTATTCACTTTGCCTCCGTGGCAAGGTCCATTGCAGCATTAGCAGGCAGTCTCCCACGATCCAGGCTCTCTCCACCTTACACTCTTCCTCCCGCTAGGGCCTCAGAGAGTCCTCTTCAAAAGAAACGAAGAAGACACTCTTACTTCTCCTCCTACCACTCCCTCTCTCTCTCCCTCCTCCTCCTCCCCAAGATTATTTATTTGGCAGGCAGAGTCACACACACACACACACACACACATATATGCACACACACAGATTTTTTTCATCTACTGCTTCACTTCCCAAATTGATGCGACAGCTGGAGCTAGTAGTGGCCAAAGCCAGGAGCCCACACTGTGTCCTGGTCTCCCAAACACTTGGGTTATCTGCTGCTGCCTTTCCAGGAGCACTAGCAGGAGCTGATTCAGAAGCAGAGCAGCCTGGACTTGAACCAGCACTCGGACATGGGATGCCAGCATCACAAGTGGTGGCTTAACCCACTGCACCACCATGTCACCCCCAACACTCTTACTTCTTAACCGTGACAACATTCCAATGTTCCATTGCTACCTCATTGGTGAAAATGAACCACGTGGGCCCTGCTGGATGCCAGAGACTCTGGGAAATGTTGTCCCTAGTGGAGAAACGGCTTGAGGCAACACCACTACACTTCAGGAGGGCACATCAGTCTTTGGCACTGGCAGCCGTCTCTGCCACGGTCCTGGAGAAATTAGACAGAACAATGTTGTTGATGTCTGGGTCCCAGCAAGGATTAGGTCCTGAAAGCACTGCACAGAGTGCTTGGTGATCATCCTGAGCTACAGGACACCTGGATGTGAACTCGGCTGATTCTGAGCGTGGGGTGGCAGAGACTTGGGTGCAAGCAAGAAGGTGTTGGAGCTGGAAGGTGTGGGCGTCTGAGCTGGCTGGGCCGTGTGTTGGCTTGCTGGACAAAGTGCAGGTTCTTCTGTCTTGTGCTTAGAGTGTTTCGCGTGCTCATCCCAGCAGACTTACCTTCTCCTGCTTCTCCTCGGCTATGCCCTGTGCTCGGGGTACCCAGCACCCCATCATCTCCCTACCAGTATTCATTAATTCCTTCACTCATTCATTCACTAAACACTGTGCCATTCTCTAGAGAGAAGCACAACAACACATCCGTTAAGTCCCTCCACTCAGGAAGTTCCGGGGCTGGTGGCAATGACCTTCTCAGAGCGAGCCTTTGCTGGGAACTCCAGCTGAAACATTCCTTAGGGAAATACCTTCTATTGCCTTACCTTTCTCTGAGTCAGTGTTTACTGTAGACTCTCGGGTCTGATTCTGCATCTACATAACCCAGAGCCCCTTCCAGAACCTTCCCAGCACTAGCGCTTATGAGAGATATGCCAAGGTCAGGGTCATCACCGCCTCCTGGCTCACCCTGGTAACCAGTTCTCTCTTTTGTGGAACTAAATTCTGCTTCCCCTTTGTTCCTCCCATGGCCCCCTGGAGTCACAAGGTCCCGATCAGCCCCTTTGTTCCCAGGGGAGCTCCTGGGAGACTGATTAGTTTTCTCTGTCCAGAGGCCTCTCCCTGGACAACACCTCTTCTTCTGAGACCTTCCAGCTCACTGCCCCTCCTCTGCCCCGCACCCATCCAGAGTCACTTGCCGACCACCTGCTGAGTGACAGCAAACACTACCTACTCGGCCCTGACCTCGTGTGGGAGGCAACCTGGAGAGACCCCTGGGGACACTCTGGCCCTCGTTTTTGATGACTTGAGGGAGGTCTTATATGCCTTTAGACATGTTCAGAGATGACCTTGCAAGGGTCCGATTGGCTTTCTGGAGGTTGCAAATACCGTCTCCTCCCTTTGCTTTGCCATTTTGAGCATCCTCCAAATGACACGCTTTGGCGGGGATGGGGGGTGGGGGGTGGGGTAAGAAACTCCACGAAATCCCACTTGAAAGCTGTAGAGGGAAGTGGAAAGAAGGCGTCCGTGTAATGGATCGTCGCTTCCGCGGCGGACGTGTGTGGGCAGTGTGTTCACAGCCAGCGTAATCTCCTCTCCCGCCTTTTGCCCCGGGGCCTGCAAGCCTGGTAAACACGCAGGCCCCAGAGAGGCCCAGGGAGCCAGCCACGGCCCGGAACCCAGGGGCCACGAGGTTAAGCACAAGAGCGCGCTCTTTCCAGGAAGGAACAACTGAAGCACAACCACGACCTTGGCTTTCAATCAGTCTTTGTCCTGGTCTTCCCGCTCTCTTCCTCTCTGCCCCTCCCCGCCCCCACCTCCTGCCCACGGCTGGCTCCGGACTCCCCGCCTGCTCTGGCATGGGCCCTGGGACTGGAGTGTCCACAGAGCTGAGTCAGGCTTCCTCCTGAGGGCCAAGAAGAATGCCTTTCCGGAAGCTCAAATATTCAGAGAATGTGGGCCACAGCAACGTGAAGGAACTGCGGGGGCCCCCCCTTCCCCCCCCCCCCCCCCAGAAGGAGTGGAGTTAGCTGTCCTTACTCCACAAGTGACTTTTATTCATGCTAGAACACCTTCCTGATCGCAACACGGCCCACTCCCACTCGTTGCTTTTTCTGACCCGGAGAGATTCTGGCTGTGGCACCGTAGGCCCAGGTGCGGCCCAGGGCTCTGGCTGTTGGAGGCAGCAAAGGGCTTTAACATCAGTTGTGGTGCCAAGCCACACTACTGCAGAACCGCAAGCAGGGTGTTGAATTTGACCTCTAGGTGGATACTGTGCCCAGTCTTGAGACGAAACTGTGGTGTTGCAGCAGTGCAGGGGCGACTCGGTGCCTCTTGTGCTATTTGGCTCCAATCAAAGTGGGTGCACTTTTCCAGAATATGTTCATCTAACTGATGTTCTTCCCGTGGTAAATGCCAATGCCTCGCCCATCAGTGCAAGAGAGATGTTTTCAAGAGTAAAATTACACAATTTGGGCCTGCCTTGTGGTGCAGCAGGTTAAGCTACCACCTGTGATGACGGCTCTGGTATCAGAGCTCTGGTTCCGGTCCAGATCTGCTTCAGATCCAGCTCCCTGCTAATGTTCCTGGGAAAGCAGTGGAAGATTTGGACCCCTGCCACCCACATGGAAGACCCGAATGTAGGTCCTGGCTCCTGGATTTGGCCTGGCCCAACCCTGACCTTTGCAGCCATTTGGGGAGTGAACCAACAAATGGAGGATCAAGCTTTCTCCCTCTGTCTCTTTCTGTCGCTCTGCCTTTCAAATAACTAAAAATTTTAAAAAGAAAGCTTTTTTAAAAAAGGATTTATTTTGTTGTATTTGAAAGGCAGAGTGACAGAGTGAGAGGGAGAAACAGAGAGAGGTCCTCCATCCACTGGTTCACTCCCCAAATAGTTGCAATGGCTGGAGCCGCATCCATCCAATGCCAGGAGCCAAGAGCTTCCTCTGAGTCTTCTATGTGAGTGCAGGGGCCCAGGCATCTTTTTCCGCTGCTTTCCTAGGAGCATTAGCAGGGAGCTGGATAGGATAGGAGCAGCTGGGGACTTGAACCAATGCCCATATGGGATGCTGGCTTTACATGCTATGCCATAACACCCCCCCCCCAAAAAAAAAAAAAAAAGAAACTTTAAAAATTACATGATTTTGCTTTGCCTGGAATGTACTCTTGGCTTAGTTTTCTTCTTTGTTGAAATAGATGTATATTTACATAATAATAAAGACACTCAGATCACACAATGAAAATAATCAAGTGGAGAGAGTGATTCATACCCTGGGCTACTGAGTTCCAAACACTTCACTACTCTGGAATTAAAAAACAAAAAACAAAAACAAAAAAAACCACCTTGGGTTGCACCAGTCATTTTTCCAGATGAAACTGGGCCGTCCAATATTTAGCAAGCAGGATTTCACTTGAAATGTGAGACCTACAGCGAAGCCCGATCAGTGCAGGGATAAGTTCAGCCTATCTGAAGCCACAGTCTGCTGGTTTTCAAGCCCAGTGCCTCCTGTGCAGTGGCTGAACCTGATGGCTACTTCACAGCGGGGGAGTAAAGCCTGGGAAAGTGAGGGTGGAAAGGAGAAGCCAGGTTACCAGTGCAGGGTCAAGGTCCTGCGAGTCTCGCCTTGCTCTTCCCCTGGCTTGCCATCGGGCTTCCCGCTGCCTCTCTACCTGGGAGGAGCAGGAATAAAGAAATCAGGTAGCCAGGGAGAAAGGGGAGGGGGATTGTGAATGAGCACCCTGAGCCCAGTGTGGACAGACGTGGAATTAAGTGATAACCTTTCTTTGACTTTGACATGCTTTTGACCTTGCTGTGCAAAATCGTGTTTTTCCAGCTTGACAACATCTGTCTGTAATGTCCAGACTGATCGCTTTACCCACCCCCACAGCCAAGTCCGCAGGAAGTTCTGTCCCTCTCAAGACTTCCCACCTTGTCTGTCCTTGAGTTCTTGGTGCAGGCTAAAGAGGGGAAGGAAGAAAGCACCATCAGGGTCCAGCCTGAGAAGACCCCGATGCCCCCGGAGCTGCCCCTGCTCCACCGCCCCCAGCCTTCCACACTTCGGGGAGGGGGAGGGGCTTTGGTTTTCTGAGTCCACATGCAAAGCTTCTCCTGGCCCTCAGAGCCCAGTCCAGTGACCTCAGCCCGCAGAGAGCTTCCGATCCTGCATCTTCAAAGGGAAGGAGTCGGGCTGCTCTTGCTCCTCCTCCCCGGAGGCTCTTTGACGGCTGCAGATTCACCAGCTCCTTCTGGGAGGCGGGCAGAGGGGCGGAGGAGGCGCGTGCTCTCACTTGGCTTGGAAAACCTCCACGCCTGTGAATAATTCCCAGTTTAACCCCACCCCTCTCCCAAGGAGAATTCCATGTTCACAGTAGGAAGCCCTCACGAGACACAGGGAGCAGGGATGTTTCTCTGTGTCACTTTCCAGAGTTTGAGGCTTGAGGCAGGTGCTTGGACGGTGCAGAATTTCTTGCTGAGAACTCTAGCTGGACCTCAGATGTTTGCTCCTAGTAGAGAGAGTAACATGAGTTTGAGGATCTTCTTGCTTAGGTGTGTGCAACCAAGTCGGGCTCTGTACCCTACCCTCTGACTACTGCTTTCTTTTCTCCAAGATTTTGTTTTAAAACTTTCAATCCAAAGTGGGCATTTAGTCTGGCTATTAGGAAGCCTGCATCTCACATCAGAGTACCTAGATTTGATCCTGGCTCTGGCTCCTGACTCCAGCATCCTGCTAACACAGACCCTGGGAGGCAGTGATGATGGCTCAAGTGATTCAGTTGCTGCCAACCACATTGGGAGACCTGGATCATGTGCCAGGCTCCCGGCTCTGGTGCGGACAGGCCCAGCTGCTGCAGACTACTGGGAAGTCAGCCAGCAGATGGGAGCTCCTGTTCTCTCTCTCTGCCTCTCAAATAAATTTTTAAAAATGAACAAAACTTTCAATCCTGTAGAAAAGCAATATGAAAGGTACTGTGATGTGCACTTATGATTATGAACTTTTCTGTATATAGGCAATACTTCATTATAAAATTAAGACTAGACTTACAAACACATATACTTGTGTTGTTCAGCCAATTTCTACTTTTTTGCTATATTTACACTCTCTTTTTTCCTTCTCCCCTACAGACATACAGAGAGGTACAGCACACACAAAATATGCATATATGGCCGGAGCCGCAGCTCAATAGGCTAATCCTCCACCTGCAGCGCCGGCACACCGGGTTCTAGTCCGGTCGGGGAGCCGGATTCTGTTCTGGTTGCTCCTCTTCCAGGCCAGCTCTCTGCTATGGCCCGGGAAGGCAGTGGAGGATGGCCCAAGTGCTTGGGCCCTGCACCTGCATGGGAGAACAGGAGAAGCACCTGGCTCCTGGCTTCGGATCAGCGCAGTGATCAGTGGCCATTGTAGGGTGAGTGAACCAATGGTAAAGGAAGACCTTTCTCTCTGTCTCTCTCTCTCACTGTCCACTCTGCCTGTCAAAAAAAAAATGCATACATATGCATGTACACATTCAATTTTTTTAAAACATTAGAGAGTATGTTACAAATGTCAAGATTCTTCACCCTTAAATACTATGCATTGCCTATAAATTCAACATTCTCCTACATAACCAGAATATCATCTTGAGGAAGCAATATTGACATAAAACTATTAAAATGGTCCATATTCAAGTTTTCCCAAGTCCATTGTAATTAAATGTTAACAATATGTAGCTGCTAATCAAGATCATGTTGTATTTAGTTGTCATGTATCTTTAATTTCTTTTGATCAAGAATAGTTCCCCTGATGTTTAAAATTTTTTATGACAATGACATTTTGGGTTGCTTTGTCGTGCTTTGCTTTATGTTGAACATTTCTGACAGGCATAGTACCTAGATGACACTGCCTACCCCATCGTATTTCACAGAGGCAGAGTGGGAGAACCTTGCATTGGCTTGTCCCGTTGTAGGTGGTGTGAAAGCGTCATCATTCATTCCATCAGGTGATGGTGTTTCGCTGCTCAGGTAAAGCGATGCCAGCCAGATCTCCCCTGCATGAAATCTGTAAAGCATATATTGAGAAAATGTTTTAAATACTAACAGTTTAAAAACTGCTTTTTGTGCCTTGCTAATGAATTGTCTGCTGCGCCTCTTGTGTGGCCGTTAGCTTCCCGACAGGTCCACTCCCATCCAGAGCGCGTCTGCGGCAGAGGTGCGTGAGGACACGTGTGCTGCTCCCACCATCGATCACCTGCCGCTGTTGTCCACACCGACCCCTGTGGGTCCTAAATCACACCCTGCTATCCTCACAGGCTCACAGGTGCTCTCTCATTAACCTTGGCCAATCTGGCCGGTGCAGGCGCTGTCTGCTGACTCTCTCGCCCCTGGGCAGGTGCTGACTGGCTGGTCTGCCTCCTGTGGAGGAGTCCTGCATGCATTTCTTTCTCCTTTCTCAGGGACTATGAATGATTGGATCAAAAGTAGACCTCCTCACCCAGGCCAATCTCATACACACAAGACTGAACATTATAGGGGCCGGCGCTGTGGCGTAGCAGTGAAGCCGCTGCCTGCAGTGCCAGCATCCCCTATGGGCGCCGGTTCGAGTCCCAGCTGCTCCACTTTCAATCCAGCTCTCTGCTATGGCCTTGGAAAGCAGTAGAAGATGGCCCAAGTGCTTGGGCCCCTGCACCCATATGGGAGACCAGGAAGAAGCTCCTGGCTCCTGGCTTCGGATCAGCACAGCTCTGGCCATTCCAGCCTTCTGGGAAAGTGAACCAGTGGATGGAAGACCTCTCTCTCTCTCTCTCTCTGCCTCTGCCTCTCTGTAACTCTGCCTTTCAAATAAATAAATAAATCTTTAAAAAATAAGATCGAACATTATTACAAACACACAGAGAAAGAGTTTCAAAGTGAGGGCTAAAGGAGGAAAGAGGGAACTTGAGGAGAGATGAATAGAAACCTTTCAATCTAAGTATCTTGGAGACAAAAATGATTAGACACAATGTACAAAGCCTCAGTGAACTGTGGGAAGATATCAAAACAGCCCAAGATACCTGTATCATAGTTCCAGAGGGCAAAGACAGGGATAATGGGGAACTGTTTTTAAAAAGCTTTGGGGCCAGCGTTGTGGCACAGTGGGTTAAGTCACTGCAAAGCTGGAGCCCCATTTCGGAGTGCTGGCTGAGTCCTAGCTGCTCTGCTTCTGACCCAGACCCTGGGAAGACAGCAGAAGATGGCCCAAGTGCCTGGGTCCCTGACAGCCATGTGGGAGACCCACATGGAATGTTCCAGGTTCCTGGCTTTAGCCTGGCTCAGACTCACTGTGGCCATTTGGGGAGTGAACCAGTGAATGGACGATCTCTATGTCACTCTGCTTCTCAAATAAGTAAATAAATATTTTTAAAAAGAAAACATTTGATGAAACAAGGACTGGAATTTTCCAAAATTTGGTGAAATGTATAATTTATATATTCCCCTTTTTTTCCAAATTACAAAGAGATCCATGCCTGGGCACACCAAATCAGACTGCTCAAAACTGAAGACAAAAACATAACCATGTTTCACTTCTCATTACACACCACTGGCACGATGGACGGTGGAACAGCATCTTTCGACACTGATTTGCGGTTTCAGTACCAACCTGTAAAGCACTTGGAAGTCAAGACCCCATGCTGACAGCAAGGAAAACCAAACAATCCAGACATCAGCAACTCTCCATGGACACATCTGAGAACTGGGTCTCAGGTGAACTGCCCCGGAGAACTCCGGAGAGACAGGTGAACGCAGAGGCACGGCCGGCTCTGCTTACCTGGATAGAAGCACTGGGGCCCTAAACGTGGAGGAACTAGCACATGGCAGCGCTGCCACTTCCCTGGAGGCGGAGAGCCCGTGTCAGGATGAGAAACTCCCTGGGGATGTCGTCTCAGATGCTGCCTACACTCTTGGGGGTTTTACCTTCAGATTTCTATAATGTCCCTATGTTTTTGTCATCTCAGAAAAAACCTGGATTTTAGCTGAAGAAGACCCAGGTTCTTTCTGAGATGACAATAAAGTAAAATAAAATAAAATAAAATAAGGGCATTATAGAAATTTGAAGCTTCTGACCTCTACAGCCATGTTAAAAAAAAAACAATAGTCCAACTCCTAGCCAGATTAACATTAAAACCTCACACTAAAAGCCTGTTGACCTCAGTTCCTGTTACTTAATACGACAACATGACTGACTTTTAATGAAAAAAAAAAAAAAAAAAGTAAAAGGCATGCTGAGATGAAGACAAAGCAAAGTCCAAAAACACAAAGGAAGCTGCGGATGTGTTAGGCAGGAAGTTAGAAATCAGCTTACATGTGTGCGAGGCCTACGGACCGGAAAGCACCTGTGGAGAGGAATGGAGAGGCTTCCAGCCGCCTCAGAGGCGTGCCTGGGAGGCAGTGTTTTACACGCAAAGTCCCGCCCATACCCAGTCACTTCATAGGAGGTCCCAGCCTTCCCCCCAAGGAAGGCACCCTAGGAGAATCCCCTCTGCCCAGCACCGAGTGGGCTACGCAGCCTGGTAACCCTGGTTCATAAAACACTGAGGGGGGAGGCGGACAGCAGAGAGAATGGACCCCATTCCCTCAGAAGCCCCAGTCTGCACACAGACTGCACGCTCGGTGTCTCCAAGATGCCTGCGTGGTCAGCAGGTGTATTTTCCGCAGCTCAGCTCTCTCAGCTCCTGGCTGTGCCGCCTGTCTGGCCTGTTGGGTGTATTCTTCTCACCAAACCATGCAAGCTCGCTTCCCCCGTCTCTCTCTCATCCGTTGTGATGGATGCCCTCCCCAGTTAAACCTTGCTACCTCGCTGCCCACTACTCTCTGTCTCCCATCCGAATTCTTTCTTGCACAAAGACAAGGACCTCTATTCCACTCAGCTCTGCTCACAGACGCAGGTGGGATGCAGACACTGGATTTGTCCATCAGGGAATTTGAAATCACTATGATTAATAAGGCAAAAGTTCTGATGAAAAAGGAGCCAATGTTCAAGAACATACAGATAATTTAAGTTGGCAGGTGGAACCTCGACACACTAGAAACAAAAAACACTAACACTTCTTTCCCAGGCCATCAGCCGGGAGCTAGATAGGAAGTGGAGCAGCCAGGACTCAAATCGGTGCCCATATGGGATGCCAGTGCTGCAGGCCAAGGCTTAACCCGCTGCGCCACAATGCCAGCCTCATCTATTCTTACAGTTGGAGACTTCAACACATTTCTTTCAGGACTTGGTAGATCAAGCTGACAGAAAATCAGTAAAGTTATAGTTGTCCTGACACCTGGTACTGTCAATCAACTTAATCTTATTGACATTTCTAGAATATTCCATGTAAAAACAGGCTACACATTCTCATCAAGTTCACCAGTAACATTACAAAGAAACATGTCCTAGGCCTTAAAACACAGCTGAACAAATTTACAAGGGTAGAAAATCCATACAAAATACGTTCTTAGACTACAATGAAATTAAACTAAAAACCAATAACAGAAAGATGGCTAAAAAATTATCCAAATATTTGGAGACCAAACAATACACATCAATCAGAAAAGAAGATGTTTTGAATTAAACACAGCTAAAGATATAATTTATCAAAATTTGTGAGATTCAGTGAAAGCAGTGCTTACAGGGAAATTTACACCACTGAATTCATAGATGAGAAAAGAAGAAAGATCTGAAAACGACAGTCTATGCTTCTACTGTGGGAACTGGGGAAAGAAGAGCAATTTAGGCATAAAGCAAGCAGAAGAAAAGAAATAAAGAAACCAGAGCAGAAATCAATGGAATTGAAAACCAAAAACAATACAGAAAGTCAATAAAATCGAATTGTTTTTTAAAAAGATCATTAAGGCCGGCGCCGCAGCTCACTAGGCTAATCCTCCGCCTTGCGGCGCCGGCACACCGGGTTCTAGTTCCGGTCGGGGCACCGATCCTGTCCCGGTTGCCCCTCTTCCAGGCCAGCTCTCTGCTGTGGCCCGGGAGTGCAGTGGAGGATGGCCCAAGTGCTTGGGCCCTGCACCCCATGGGAGACCAGGATAAGCACCTGGCTCCTGGCTTCGGATCAGCACGGTGGCCATTGGAGGGTGAACCAACAGCAAAAGGAAGACCTTTCTCTCTGTCTCTCTCTCACTGTCCACTCTGCCTGTCAAAAAAAAAATAAAAATAAAAATAAATAAAAATAAAAAGATCATTAAAATTGATAAACCTCTAAACAAACTCATCAGGAAAAAAAGAGGAAAGATACAAATTATCAGTTACAGAAACAGAAATAGAGGGGCTGGTGCTGTGGTGCAGCCTGGGACACCAGCATCCTGTCTCTGAGCACTTGTTCAAGTACTGGCTACCCCAATTCCAATCCAGCTCCCTGCTAAGGAGCCTGGGAAAGCCGCATATCATGTTCCAAGTACTGGGGCCTCTGCCATCCTTTTGGGGGACCTAGGTGGAGTGCCAAGTTCCTGGCTTCGGCCTGCTCTGGCCCTGGCTGGGACAGACATTTGGGGAGCGAACCAGCAGATAAGCAGATAGATGATCTCTTTCTCTGTCTTTCCCTCTCTCTCTGTCACTCTGTTTTTCAAATACAATGAAAAAAATCTAAAAAAAAAAAAAAAAAAAAAGGCCGGCACCGTGGATCACTAGCATAATTCTCTGCCTGTGGTGCCGGCACACCATGTTCTAGCCCCAGCTGGGGCGCCAGAGTCTGTCCCGGTTGCTCCTCTTCCAGTCCAGCTCTCTGCTATGGCCCGGGAAGGCAGTGGAGGATGGCCCAAGTGCTTGGGCCCTGCACTCCATGGGAGACCAGGAGGGAGCACCTGGCTCCTGGCTGCAGATTGGCGCAGCGCACTGGCCGTAGCGGCCACTTGAGGGGTGAACCAACAGAAGGAAGACCTTTCTGTCTCTCTGTCTCTCTGCCTCACTGTCTAACTCTGCCTGTCCAAAAAAAAAAAAAAAAAAAAAAAACCCACACTGGAAGTGGATTTATGTACTGACTCCTTGTACATTAAAGGATAATAAAGGAATACTAAGAAATTACTAATAAAAGAATTCTATGCTCACTAATTTAATAATATGTATGTAATGGACTGATTCCTTGAAAGACTTAAATACCCAAACTCACACAAGAAAAACAGATAGCCTAAATAGGCCTTTATCTATTAAGGAAATTAAATAGAAAACTAACAACTTTTCAAAAATAAAGCACCACAGTTATGTGGTTTAATTGTGAATTCTATTAGACATTTACGGAAAAAATTCCTCAAGTAGAGCACCAGTCCTCTATCATTCTTTTTTTTTTTTTAATTTTTTTTTTTTTAACAGGCAGAGTGGACAGTGAGAGAGACAGAGAGAAAGGTCTTCCTTTGCCGTTGGTTCACCCTCCAATGGCCGCTGCGGTAGCACGCTGCAGCCGGCGCACTGCGCTGATCCGATGGCAGGAGCCAGGTGCTTCTCCTGGTCTCCCATGGGGTGCAGGGCCCAAGCACTTGGGCCATCCTCCACTGCACTCCCTGGCCATAGCAGAGAGCTGGCCTGGAAGAGGGGCAACCGGGACAGGATCGGTGCCCCAACCGGGACTAGAACCCGGTGTGCCGGCGCCGCAAGGCGGAGGATTAGCCTAGTGAGCCGCGGCGCCGGCCTGTCCTCTATCATTCTTACAGAAAATAGTGGCCCATGAATTTTAACGTGTGCCATACTAATGAAATGCAAGAATAAGGCCAACTGGATGAACAGCATATGGGAATTCTAGACTCTTTGCAATTTTTCAATAAAAACTATTTTTAAAAATTTTAGAAAAAAATTTCAAGGCAATTTAAGAAAACTGAAAGTTTGGAGAATTCCTCACTTGCACTGTAAGAAAAACTAAAGAAAGTTGCTTGGACGAAAGGAAAATCTTTTTTTTTTTTTTTGACAGGCAGAGTGGACAGTGAGAGAGAGAGACAGAGAGAAAGGTCTTCTTTTACCATTGGTTCACCCGCCAATGGCTGCTGCGGCTGGCGCACCGTGCTGATCCGAAGCCAGGAGCCAGGTGCTTCTCCTGGTCTCCCATGCAGGTGCAGGGCCCAAGCACTTGGGCCATCCTCCACTGCACCCCCCAGGCCACAGCAGAGAGCTGGCCTGGAAGAGGGGCAACCGGGACAGAATCCGGCGCCCCAACCGGGACTAGAACCCAGGGTGCTGGCGCCGCAGGTGGAGGATTAGCCTATTTAGCCACGGCTCATGGCAGATCAGACCCTCAGGAAGATAGGGACAAAGAAAACCTCAAATGGTGACCATGTAGGTACACAGGGGATCCTGAGTGAGTCAGGGACAATGCACATTATTAAAAAAGCTGCATGTTTGCTTCAAAACACAAAATAGCAAACAGACTCCAACAGCACAATGCATGGAATAACTAAGAAGTTTCATCCCAGGAATGCAATTTTATTTAACATTTAAAAATAACCCAGTGTGTTCCATCATATTAACACAATGTAGGAGAGCAATCATATGATTCTTTCAATGGATGCAGAAAAGTATTTGACAAAAGTCCATACTCGTTCATGATAAAAACAAAAAACAAACAAAAAAAACCTCGGAAACTGGAACAGGTGGATTTCCTCACAGGGCTCAAGGTCATCCACTTATAATGATTTCTGTCTCGTTTTCCCCTGGGAGTGAGAAGAAGGCAAAGATTCCCTTTCTTTCCATCTTTATCTTTACTCAGCTTTGTCCTGGAGGGCCTCATCACTACAATAAGGCAAGAAAAACTAACAAAACCCACAAAAACTGGGAAAGAAGATGTGAAAGTATTTCTGTTCGCAAATGATGTGGTGGCTTATGTAGAAAATTGTAGAGAATTTACAGAACAACTATTAGAACTAATAACTGAATTCAGCAAAGCTGCATGATAGAAAGTCAATATACAAAATTAAAGATATGTTTTGTGGTACCAGCAAATAGTTGGGAAATGAAATTAAAAAACAATTTCATTTACAATAGTGCCCCTCAAAATACCCAAAAATTACTTAGGCATTTATCTAACAAAATAGTCCAAGACTTACACACTGAACAGTAAGAATCAATGAGAAAACTTGAAGAAGACTTGAATAGATGAAGAGATACATTACACTGGAGAACTGGAAGACTTAGCACTGTTAAGATGGCAGTCTCCCCCCAAATCATCTGCAGATTTATCATCATCTCAGAGAAAATTCCAGTGGGCTTTTAAAAATTTTAGAACCTTAAAAAAAAGGTGACTTCTCTAAGAACAAAATTGGAGGCCTTATGCCATGCAGTTTTTAAACTAATTATAAAACCCTAGTAATGAAGATGGGTCATATGGGTAGAAAGATGCGTGGAAATGAATTCAGAAGCAGGAGGACACTGCAGAAAGCGCATGGAAAGATAGAATTAAAAGGTGCGTTTATTTTGGTGCCAAAGAACGAAATCCCTGCATGGTTTCTTCATAGTGGGCATTCTCCATGGCTGTTTGGAAGACTCCTTGAAGATCAAAGGAGCTGAGCTCATTCAAGAGGGAAAGAAACCTTGTTAACAAATAGGAGCCAGACAAGTGATGACTGCTCCAACACGTAGATTTCTACGTGGCTCTCTATAGCACCCTACGTAGAATCCGTGTGAGCTACACCCAGATCAAAGACCCGGATACAGCACTCTAAAATGCAAGACGACTCGGAGGAAGTATCTGCACCCTTGGGAGGAGGCACAGGTTTATCAGAACACAGAAAGGGTATTTCATGAGAGAAAAAATAGGAATCAATGGGACTTCTTCAAACTCGCCAGTGTTGCTCTTTGAAAGACTAAAAAACAAGGAGAGCCCAGAATGGGTGAACTGCTCTCGCGGAAGTTCACTCTCTGTGTCTGTGGGGAGGCCTGGTGGGCTGGAGAAAAACGGGGAGGGCGACACTGAGGCAAAAACTCTCAAATGTCTGCAAACGGAAAAGGCGCGAGGGGCGCACGCGCACCGATGCTCCGGTCCAATGCAGGGACAGCCAGAAGAGGAGTGGCTGTGGACGCCCACGGTGTGCACCACTGGAGGAGTAGGTTCCTAACCAGTGCCGGGGACCCTTGGCCGTCCTCCTCTGGGAGATGACCACACGTGGGGGTGACGGGGGGGCGAAGTCTGTAAGGTGGACGAGGAAGTCCCTGCCCTCACCATCCAAGTTCCAGGGCAATCCCTGGGCAAGCTCCTCTCCCAGCCGCCCCCCACTCCCCACTCCCTTCCCACCTGCTGTGCTCTGTGTGGGCCCCTGTGCTGGAGCTGGAGCCACATGTTCTCCTTGTGTCTGCTCTTTCGTGTGACTTGGGAGGATGTGCCACTTCAGCGCCAGCACACGTTCCCGTTGCCAGGGGCTGGCTGGTGAGTGGCCGTGGGACCGGGTGCTAGCCAACAAAGCCCCAGGGAAAGGGGCCGCGATAGAAGCCCACGCCTCCCCCTGAAAAGAACAGCTTGGCTCTCTCTTCATTACCGTTTGGACTGCAAATGAATTCGCCCGGTGGCCTGGGCTTCGAGAGGTCCAGCTCAAGTGAACCCCTACAGGAGGAGTGGGGAACGACAGAGGAAAGAGTTGATGGCTCAGAATGGGGAGAGGGCTCCCACTTGAGCAGGGCATACTCTCTTCTGAATGCATCAGAAGACCACAGACCCAACTGAGCACTCCAGGGGATGCTGCCTTGAGGGACGTTTCTCTCTTCCGACTGCCTGGTGTGGCTTTTACCAAATCAGGTGAACTCCGTGATGATCTCGTTTCGCGCCCCATTGTGGTAGCCACGGTTCATCGAGGTTTTCAGACGTCACCACCAGATCCCCACCGCTTCGGTTGTTTTGCCCTCGTTTCCATCTTGCTCTCTTTTACTTCCATATCTGGACCTGTAATAACCCTATTAATAATAGGGACAGTTTGATGGAGAGCAGTGGATACAGCTGTGTGCACTTGGCCTCTGCAGCCCACTGGGTGGTGCAGAGAACGGGAGATGGTATGAGGACGGCCACAGCCACAGTCTGTCTAGAATATATCGGGGGAAATGGACTCTCCCGGATCTCTCTCCAGTGTTGCCCTGTCCCCTCCGACCCAGGAGATGCAGAGGTGGTAGTGAGGCTCTTGGGGACTTTCTCTAAAGCAAAGAACATTAAGATCAAAGTGGAGAGCCTATGACACAGCTGACAGCGCTAACTCACACTTGAGGAGAGATGAGAGCTTCCTCTTGCTCATGGAGTCCAGATACTGTGTCTCTGTTTGGGACTTGTCACCTTTTAAAACTGATGCTTAAGAACCAACTAATATGGAAATACGTGCTCCGGCCCTCCCAGGCAGGCAGGCAGTCCCTGTGGTTCCCTGCCAGCACTGATGGGCAGGTCAGGGGGGCGGGGCTTGCAGTCCTGATCTGGCCCCCGGTTCTCTAGGGCCCCAGGGAAAGGCATCTTTCCAGCTTCCAGGGAGAGAGGAAGACTGTTCCTTGGAATTGCTAGCTCAGGCGCAGATGGGGAAGGGAAGCGCAGCATGGAAAGTCGTGCTCTGAAATTCCATCCAGGCGGAAACCCAGGCAGCTGGGCAGCTGTTCTGGGAGCAGAAGACGCAGCAGTTCCGAGAGAGAGAAGAGGAAAGCTTCAGAAAAGCTCTCCGCTGCTCATGCATTCGGCGGCTCTTGGGTCGGTCTCAACCCCCTGGTGCCTCCAGGACCTCAGCCGCCCCTCCCTCTGGACAGAGCGCTGCTCCGGAAGTCGGCGGACACTGCTCCTCCAGAAGTGGACTCCGGGCGGGCTGGGTTCCGGTCTGTAGGCTCTGGGTCGTGACAGCTGCTTCACCTGGTTGTTAACGGGGTGAGGGCCGGCCACCATCCAGCAAGCACTTACACAAGGCCCTCTGACTTGTGGTCAGGGCATCTGAAGATCAAGGCAGGATTGCTGCCCTCCAGGAATGTCAGGCTGGGGGGGGGGGCCCTCTCCCCATTCTGAGCCATCAACTCTTTCCTCTGTCATTCCCTACTCCTCCTTAGGGGTCCACTTTTGTGTCTGCCAACTCCAGAAGCTGTCCCTCACGTAGGTGTCCCTTCACTCCCCGACATGTACTCTGCTCAATCTCTCCGTCGTAACAACAAACACATCTGGAATTACCCGTTCGGTGTCAGTTTGTTTCCCTCACTGGATCATAAGACTCAAGAAGTTGAGGACTGTCTCAACCACTTTTTTTTTTTTTTTGAAGATTTATTTATTTATTTGAAAGAGTTACACAGAGAGAGGAGAGGCAGAGAGAGAGAGTGGTCTTCTGTCTGCTGGTTCACTCCCCAGTTGGCTGTAACGGCCGGAGCTGCGCTGATCCGAAACCAGGAGCCAGGAGCTTCTTCTGGGTCTCCACCACGTAGGTGCAAGGGCCCAAGTGCCATAGCAGAGAGCTGGATCGGAAGTGGAGCATCTGGGATTTGAACCAGTTTCTATATGGGATGCCAGCACTGCAGGAGGCGGCTTTACCCGCTACACCACAGTGCTGGCCCCTCAATCACTTCTTGAGACACTGAGCAGTGCCTGGCACAGTGGGCACTTGAGGGCGATCCATTGAACCAAATGTTGAGATGAGTCTATGGTTTGGATGAATTCTGTAATTCAAGTGTAGAAACTTACTGACCAATGGGATGGCGTCAAGAGGCAGGGTTTCAACAGGTGATTAGGTCTTGAGGGCTCCTTCCCTGAAGAAAAGGATTAGGGCCCTTATTAAAGATGCTTCATACAGCACTCAGCTCTCCTGCACCTCTGCCTGCTGCCATGCGAGGAGCCACAGACAAGCCAAGGTCTTTGGGGAAGGTGTGAAACTCAGCGCATTGTCATAGCACACTTGGTCGGGCTGCTGTTTTACGAATAGTGAATATGTATTACAGAATTATCACAGGGCAGATTTACTAGAGGTGGGAAGTAACTGCGTTTTATGAAAAATAATGGCTGCCATCATGTAGATATAATTACTTGCAGTGCTTTGCCAGGGCTGCTATCCAGTTTTATTTATGGGCAATTTTTCTCACACAGTTTAAACTACACCCAGAGTATAATCGGTCTGTTTTAACTGGTCTCCAGGTTGCCTTTTCTGGCTAGATCTGGAAGCGGACCTGCTGTGTGGCTGCTGCTGCAGCTGGCCCTGGACGTGGCTCCAGAGAGGAGCCCGTGCACCTGAGTGGCTGTGGACCATCGCCCGCGGAAGCTGCTCCTGGTTGCCCTTCACTGGAGTTAACATTCTTTGGGATGCAGGGTCTGAGGCAGCAGTTGATTGTAGAGTTTTGCAAGGAAAAATAATGGCAGTAGAATAGAAAGAAATAGGCTTGCCTGGATCAATGTGCCAATCCTGGTTCTACTGATTTTGCTCCCGCTACTTTAACTTACTGGGTTTTAGTTTCTGTTTCTGTAAGAAGCGATACCTCATTTGCAGAACTGTGGAGGGAATTACAGGGGGTGATATAGAGCAGCCAGCTCAGAGTCTGATCCCAGCAGGCACACGGGTAAATGTACTTGCAGGTGGAGGACGGGTCAGGAGAGGTGAACGGCCTCTGTGCCAGAGCCCTGGAGTGACTGCTGGCTACGGCCCTGGCAGGGGGCAGCCCATGGCTGTGCCTAGCTCAGAGGGTCCCATCTGTCACATGACCATTTCTCCCTGCAAGTCTGAGAGGGCTTTGGTGGGTGCCTGATCCAACGGCAGCCCACCGGTAGGCGAGCAGCTGTTCTGTAAGATGGCTTAGCTTAAAGCTTGGTTCAAACCAGGTGGATGGGCAGTTAGCTGAGCCAATCAGACTCCTGTCTCTCTCTGGATGATGCACAAGGGCTAATAGAAGCAAGCAGGCACCCGAGGAGAAACAGACAGACAGGTGGACCTGGAACTCCAGCTCTAGCTAAGGCAGGGAGGGACGATGAGCCCCTGCAATGTTCAGGCTTCAGGGTCAGGCTGTGGCTGTGCCTGGGCTCCCCTGGGAGTCTTGGGTCCCTCCTTGCTCCCGTATACCTACAACAACCTTCATTGCAGCAGGAAGGTGGCTAGAGCAATGGTCCATCCCCAGCCCCAGCAGCAGGTCATGCACTGGGGAAACTGGAGCTTGGAGAAGCCCAGGGTACACTCACAACTAGGGCACCACTGAGGCTGGACACCAGGTCACCTGACTCCTACGTCATTGAGAAGGAGGAACCAATGTGGGGTTCCTCCAAGAGCATGGTTTTGTAGGGAAGGGGTAAAGCTCAGGGGGAAGCTAGAAGTCGCAGCTCTGGAATCTAGAAGCAGCTCTTCCTGGCCCTAGATCCAGTTGCTCCAAAGCGCCACCATTATCATGTGTCCTCCTCCCTCGTGCCCGCCCGCACGCTGTGTGCAGTGACTGCCTTCCTGGAAGACCATGCAGGGAGGTGCAGACTACACCCCACTGTGACAGCTCACGGCCCAGACATCGCACGGCGGCTGGTCAGCGACACCCACATGTGGTTCTGGGTGGAATAGAAGAGGGTGTGGGCTGGCGCCGTGGCTTAACAGGCTAATCCTCCGCCTTGCGGCGCCGGCACACCGGGTTCTGGTCCCAGTTGGGGCGCCGGATTCTATCCCGGTAGCCCCTCTTCCAGGCCAGCTCTCTGCTATGGCCCGGGAAGGCAGTGGAGGATGGCCCAAGTGCTTGGGCCCTGCACCTGCATTGGAGACCAGGAGAAGCACCTGGCTCCTGGCTTCGGATCAGCGAGATGCGCCGGCCGCAGCGGCCATTGGAGGGTGAACCAACGGCAAAAAGGAAGACCTTTCTCTCTGTCTCTCTCTCTCACTATCCACTCTGCCTGTCCAAAAAAAAATAATTAAAAAAATCATTAAAAAAAAAAAAAAAGAAGAAGAGGGTGTGTGTGCTCAAGTGGGTCCTCCATGGCTACTCAGAAACGGAGGAGGCTCTGGAGCCGTGGCTGCCGTCTCTCCTCCACTGAGTGCTGGGGGCTTCGGCAGACAGTTCAGTGGGGCCTACCTGCTGGGTATCCCTGAGGTCCAGCTCACCCCCTTCCAGGGTGATTTCAAACCCTTCGCTGGCCACTTCCCGCTGCCCTCCCAACAAGTGACCCTGATTTTTACTTCGTTAAAGGCAGAGGCATTCCACGGACACATCTGGCCTTTCTAGCCATGGCTGTCGATCCATTCGCCTTCCTAGTCAGCCCGTCCTCCCTTCTCCTGCTTCCACGTGAGAACGAGCCAACCATCACTTCCTTTTTTCTTGCCCTCAGCAAACGGTCTTAAATCCCTAAGATGCTGGGGACAAATTCTTAAGAGACATTCATATTTGGAATTTGGGGATGAAAAATGGGAATTCTCAGGAATTACCAAAATCATGTTATTTTAAAAATACTTTCTAACACTCTTTACACTCAGTTTTTAAAAATATTTATTTTATGTATTTGAAAGGCAGAGTTACAGAGAGGGAGGGAGAAGGAGAGCTCTCCCATCTTCTAGCTACTCCCCCAAAAGCCCACAATGGCCGGGACTGGGCCAGGCCGACGCCAGGAGCCTGGAACTGCATCCAAGTCTCATGCGGGTGGCAAGAGCACAAACACTTGAGCCATCTTCTGCTGCTTTCCCAGACACATTAGCAGGGAGCTGGTTGGAAGTGGAGCAGCCAGATCTTGAACTGGTGCAAAGATGTGGGATGCTGGCATTGCAGGCAGCAGTTGAACCCATGGCGTCATTCTTTACACTCTTCATTTAATCACATATATATATATTAATTTAATTTAATTATGTATACATTTGTTTAATAATAATTTAATAATTTAAATAATTAAATAAATTTAATAATTTGACTAAATTAAATAATTTAATAATTATTCAATAATTTATTTAATAATTATTTAATAATATATACATTTATTTAATAATTTATTTATTTAATTATATATATATATATAGAGAGAGAGAGAGAGTGTAATAAATAAAAAACATTGTTTGGAGACCTTCATACGGTGTTTGCACTTGGTCAAGTTTTTAAAGCACTTGGACTTCGGCAATATTTGTAAAGAGCCGTAGCTTACGGCAAAGATTCAAATACTGGAAGTTGCCCGCGGCTATCACGGAGCGCCTGAACAATGCAGCCTGGATCTGCCAGCAAGGCTGATGGTACCTTACGGAGTAATCTCTGGAAATTGCCAATTTACAGACCTCCTTTCTCTCTAGAAGTATGTTTTTTTTTTTCTCTGACTAGTATCCAGAGACTGCATCATGTTTGCTCTACACATAAACATATGGATGTTTACTGCATTAGGAGGAGCAGCTCCAGCCAGCAGTAGGAGGTGCAGAAGCGCATGTCTATAAGAAGACAGTAGCCACAGTGAGGCCAAGCAGTGATGCTGCGGGTGTGGCGTCTCTCCGGGTGTCCACAGACACAGCCACCTTAGCCCTGCACTTCCTGTGTCTGGGTGCCTTACTCTTGCTTTTGATTTTACCTCGATGAATGACTTTGACCAGTAACATCTCTATGTTAATTGCTGAACTTTAAATCTCACAGAAGAATTACAATACTCCCCTCCTCGATGTCTTGATTGATTTATCTTGGTATCTGGAAAACCTAGATCTCCTAAGAAATGCAAGCAAGGCATTTCTGCACAAACACTAATACTGGGTATGTGCCGAGCGTCACAGTTGAGGTTAAGGGTTTGGGGACCCCATGTTGAAAGTCCGGATGTATTACTTATAGCTGTGTGGGTTTTGGCAAATTACTTAACATCGCAGAGCTGAGTTTTTTGGGGACAGAAGGGTCTTTTCTCTTAACATCTTTATTGAGCTATAATTGATATACAGTAGGTTTCATAAGAAATTAATTAGCTAATATTTATTTGAAAGGTTGAAGCAGTGGATGGGAATTCTCTCTTCATCTCCCATCCACTGGTTCACTCCCCAAATACCTGCAATAGCTTGGGCTGCACCAGTAACCGAGAACTCGAGCCAGGACTCCACACGGGTGGCAGGGACCAAACTGCTTGAGCCATCATTACCCCCTGCCTCCCAGGGTGTGCATTAGCAGGAAGCGGGAATGGGGAGCAGACCTGGGACTCAGACCTGGGAGCTCAGATGTGGGATGCAGGTGTCCCACGTAACATCTTAGCCACTGGGCCACATGCCTGTCCCCGACCTCAGTTTTCTAATCGGTAAGCTTCGTTGCTGTTTTAAATTTTAATTTTGTTGTTTTGAGCTTAAATGACTTGTGTTGAGGTTAAGTATGCTTGAGGGGCTAATATTGTGGCGCAGTGGGTTAAGCTACTATCTGCCATGCCAGCATCCCATATGAGCGCCAGTTAGAGTTCCGGCTGCTCCACTTCCTGTCCAGCTTCCTGCTAATGCACCTGGGGAAGTAGCAGAATATGGTCCAAGTACTTGGGACCCTGCACCCACATGGGAGACTCAGGTGGAGTTCCAGGCTTCTGGCTTTGGTCTGGCTCAGCTCCAACCATTGTGGCCATTTGGAGAGTGAACCAACTGATGGAAGATTCTCTCTCTCTCTCTCTCTCTCTCTCTCTCTCTCTCTCTCTCTCTTCCCCTCTATTACTGTGCCTTTCAAGTAAAATAAAACAAGTCTTATTTTTTAAAAGTGTTGAAAAGCACGTAACACAATCTCTGGCATATGACACGTGGTAATACATATTGTAGCTATTAAGACATAAACCCTTATGAAGGAAGGAATGAGTGGTCTGAAAGGTATGAACAAGAATGTGAGGAAGAGCTGTTTACATTTTCTAGTAACCACATTAAGGAAAGTAAAAACAATGGCTAAAACTATTTAATAACACACTTAATCCAACATATTCAAAGTGTTTTTTCAGCAGGCACTCTCTATAAAAATTATTAATGAGATAGTTTACATTCTATTTTTTGAGTATCATGCCATTAAATCTAGGGTATATTTTACATTTGTAGCACACTTTAAGTTAGGCACCAACTTTCCACTGGGAATGTTTGATCTGTCTCTAGAGTTCATGAAGCTTACAGCGATTCACAGAAGTCTATGTGTTCAGGTTGTTTCCAGCGTATCTAAAGTTTCCCAGGACTTGAATCAAGTATCTACTTGTCTAGTATCTTCTAGTCACATCTCATTAATACTCATTAATATGAATATTAATATTCATATCAGCAAAATTGGCTCACCTTTTTCTAAGAGAATCAATGTAACTTTGAAGGAGAAATCATGTTAGTTTCAAAACAGTCTGTTGAAATTAAGGAAATTGATTCTAATGCCTGGGTCAACTTCATCTTATTAATACAGAATTCAAAGGCATATGGCATAAATTGAAATGAAATGCTAAAAAAGCATACTTCAAATTTTCTTGTAGTTTTTATAGATGCTATTACTTTTAATTAAAATAATCTGCATGTTGATTCGTGTTAGGATATGTACACAACCATTATTGTTGATTTTTTTTTCTTCTGAAAAGGCTCAGTTTCAGCATAAATTTTCATAGCTGTCTAGCTAGAGCATGAAAGCTTTTCCTTTCCAGGGAACTTCAAATTTAGCTCATCCAAATGCAGTGTGACAGTATCATATTTTGTCTTTGATATTTAATGTTTAGCAAGCATTCTTTTTGTTTCAAGAAAACCTTGAATTGGAGTTAGTGCAGCCAATCTTTGTAAAAATCCCCCACCACTCAACTGCTGAGCACTGGAAAAGAACATGAAGGCACCATAATCATTGTCTTTTTTTTTTCAATGTTGCCATGAACTGGTGGTAATTCACACATTTGCATGTGTGCAGTGAATTATTGGAACAGCTCTATCTATGGCTGTTTCCATAGACTTTTCTTCAGAGAGCTAAGAGAAAAGACTCTCATAAATGGAGACACTGACCTCTTGTTTTAGATTTCCAACAAATCTGGATTTTTAATCTAACACAGCTGGGGCATCATCTATCACGACAGAAACATTTTTCATACCTAGCTGTGGTTGTATTTGACAGGTGTGAAAGATGGAAAAATACTTGTTCTACAAATTTGGTTTTGTAGGCCATAAATTGGCTTTCTTTGAAAAGCTGAAAGTCTTTTCAGACAAAATGCCCCCAAAATGTTAATTGGGCAGAGTCTTTGATATTGAATGACCTATGTAAAGCTAAAGAGAATACCTAAAATTTAGAAAATGTTGAGTCAATTGAATTTGGGTGTTATTAGTTGGTTCTTCTATTGTTTTATGGCTTAATTGAAGACCTTTCACAATTAGTAACATATCTTTTTAATATTTATGATTTTCTAACAAAATGTCCAAGCCTTAAATGGGAGTTTATTTTCTTTTTAAACCACCACTCCTTCTAAGATTGTTGTATGTTTGCAAGAATATAAACCAGTTTATAACTGGCTCAAGTTGCTGGATCAGATAATATTAAGATAGTTAAATTTCTGTTGGTATGTAATTCTGATTTCAGGTGTCTTTATATTTTTTTATTGCTGAGAGTACACTTGTCAAATTCACTATGTATTTGCTGAGAATGTATTTAACCATTCATTATATTATATCATTTTTTTTTTAAATTTATTTGGGAGGCAGAGTTACAGACACAGAGTGGGAGAGACAGATAGAATGGTTTTCCATCCTGCTGGTTCACTCCCTAACAGCCAGAGCTGAGCCAATCTGAAGCCAGGAACCAGGAGCTTTTTCCAGGTCTCCCACTTGGGTGCAGGGGCCCAAACACTGTGGCCATCTTCCATGGGTATCCCAGGCCATCGCAGAGAGCTGGATTGGAAGAGAAGCAGCCAGGACACCAACCAGCGCCTATAAGGGATGGCGGTGTGACAGGCAGAGGCTTAGCCTACTATGCCACAGCACTGCCCCCCACATTATATTTTTAAATGTTTATGAAAACAAACAACTTTTTTATTTTTCCTTGCCATAGCAAATTGGAGTGACTAATTTCTGTCTGTTTCCAATGCTTAATTTCTGCTTCTTTCAAAACAAATTACTTCATTTATGAGGGAGCATGGTCACCAGCAACTCACTTTTAGAAAAGCAAGCAAGCAAGCAAGTAAGCAGACAAACTCTTCTCTACCAGTTCCAGTTAGAAAAATTCCAGGGAAGGACTCTGATTGGCTTCTGTGGACCACACACCCACTCATGCACCAATCACAAGATGGAATAGATGGGAGGCTTTTATTGGGACTATTCTTGAGGCCAAGTAGGTGGGATCCCATCCAGAAGAAGGGATGTAAGCCTGGAGTTGTGGCCCCTAACTCACCCTAGGGGGTGCAAGGAGACAGGGAAGGATTTCCAGAGTAGGTCATCCCTTAGCTGAGTCTTAAATAATAAATTAGGGGTACCCTCAAAGGGGGAAAGGTAGAAAAAACTGGGGGAAAGGCATACAGGGAGAGGGGAAACATGAGAAAAAATACAGGAGCAAGAGAATGTTTGGTGCATTATAAGCCCTTTTATTAGACAGTAAGGTAGAGACTGTAAGCATTCATAAGGCAAGGACTCTATCTTATCCATCTTTGTCTCTGCCCACCTGCTTGGCCTAACAAGGCACTCCTTTTGTGTCTGTTGAATGACTGAGCGGTTAGTAAATAATGAGCAATGTTCCATAAATTGACCAGACCCAGGCAGGAGGAAAGAAGTGCCTCCTCCATGTCTTTCCAAGAGCACAACCTGGAGCTCAATAAAATATCAGAAAATAACTTGTTTTTCTTTTTTCTAGAGAAATAAAACTAATTACAAAAATGCTCACAGGAGGCTTGGCTACCAAGGCTTTTGTTTGCTGTTGTCAAGCCTTGCTATTCAACTGCACTGTAGGAGATTAGATCAGACCTTCATTAGAAGAACAAATCAGTATGGTCTGCAATACCAAGCTACTTCCACAATTATGAGCTATTTAAATATATCCCAGATAGGAAAATCTCAATTAACATCTCATAATTGAGATATATTTAACATATTTTTATTTTATTTTAAAAGATTTATTTATTTATTTGAAAGTCAGAGCAACAGAGAGGGACAGGCAGAGAGTGAGAGAGAGAGAGAGAGGGAGGGAGGAATTTTTTATTTGCTGGTCCACTCCTCAGATAGTAGCAATGGCCAAGGCTGAAGCCAGGGGCCAGGATCTTCTTCTTGGTCTCCCACTAAAAGGTGGGTGCAGAGGCACAGAACTGGAGCCATCTTCTGTTACTTTTCCCAGCCATTATCAGAGAGCTGGATGGGAAGTGGAGCAGCCAGGATTCAAACTCGTGCCCATATGGGATACTGGCATTGCAGGAGACGGCTTTACTCAGTATGCCACAACGTTCACCCCCTAATGAATTTTTAAATTGAAGTTTCACAAGTACATAGAGCTTGTATGTACATAGCTGTATCTCCCATTGGAAAAATCAGTACCCACTCTTACTCCACTTCACAGTATTCTGAAGCAAACATTTTCAGATCTGTCACTTGATTTGTTTCCTAATTCCTTCCACAGATGCTCATATTGTTACTGATTCTGCAGTTTGGGCATCATCTCTCAACTCTCCACTGTGGACGATGAGTGTACAGCAACTTTCTCTACCCCTTTACTACCAACACCCAGACACGTAACCATGGAGACACAGTTCCTACCCTCCTGCCCTGCTGATATGGTTGTACAGTAGTTTGGATTAGATCCATATCCGTTGTTTACATTATCCTGACTTCATAAATTCTATTGTAACTGAGCCATATCGAGTACTGTGGTGCCTTTTCCTTCCTCCTTCAACTTTCTGTTTACCCAGGAGTTAATAATTGCCTTCTTTTTCGCCATTTGATAAGTTTCCTATGTACTCAACACCAATTTAAATTCTCTTATGAACATTTTCTGTTAATACGTTCAAGCACACTAAGTATTCTGTCAATTTAGTTTTCTTGAAGAAGTTGCTCATCTATTTGATGCAATCTGGCAGTTTTTTCACTTCTCTGCAGAATTAGATGACCTCTGTTTTGAATATTATATTCTCTTCCTTCCTAATTAACTCAATAATTTTGGTAAGACATATTCTCTACTTTTTAAAAAGAGTACATGGGAAGTATTTTTGTTTTTGTTTTTGTCTTTATATATCTGAAGAAGTTTAAATTTATTATGAAACCTAATTGAGATAGAAAATATTACCTCTTAGGCCGGTGTGATGGCTCACTAGCCTAATCCTCCTCCTGTGGTGCCGGCACCCCGGTTTCTAGTCCTGGTCGGGGTGCCGGATTCTATCCCAGTTGCCCCTCTTCCAGTCCAGCTCTCTGCTGTGGCCTGGGAGTGCAGTACAGGATGGCCCAAGTGCTTGGGCCCTGCACCCACATGGGAGACCAGGAGGAAGCACCTGGCTCCTGGCTTCGGATCAGCACAGCACGCCGGCTGCAATGCGCTGGCTGTAGCAGCCACTTGAGGGGTGAACCAACGGAAAAAGCAAGACCTTTCTCTCTGTCTCTCTCTCTCTCACTGTCTAACTCTGCCTGTCAAAAAAAAGAAAATATTACCTGTTGATTTTGAAGGCACTGCTCCACTGGCATGCTTTTGATTGAGCTATGGTAAGATTGAAAACATTCTGATTCTGATTCTTGTTCCTGTGAGTGAAGTCAGTATCTCCCCACGTAAGGGTTCTCAGGAGGGACAGACACAATGGGACATAGAGAGAGAGAGATGGATGATAGGGGATTTGTTAGGGTAATTGGCTCGTATGATGTGGAGACTGAGAAGTCCCACAACAGACTGTCTTCAAACTAGACAACCAGGAGGGTAGGTTTGTGGCTCAGTGCAAGTCCTAAGGCCTTAGAACCAGGGGAGCCAACTGTTCAATTCTCAGTCTAAGGCCAAAGGTCTGAGAACCTGGGGACCTGCACATGGAAATCCAGGAGTCCAAATGTTGTGGGTGCAAGTATCTAAATTTTTAGTCCAAGCTCTTGCACCCACAGAGATAAGAATTCAAAGCAGAGGCATCAATACAGTGCACAAGTGAGAGCAGGGTTTATTTAAAAGAGACAGAGAGTGAATATACACTCACACCTGAGTGTGGGCTGGCCCACATGGAGAGACACCCGTCATGAGTGGGCCAGAGAGAGTTGTCTTTGAAGAGAGAGTGGGAGGAGGCCAGAGAAGGGCCCAAAAGCATGGTCCAGGAGGCAAGAGTGAAAGAGGGGCCACTCCAGTGTTATCACTCTCTTTAATGAGCTAGAGGCTGGGGCTCTAATTGAGTACACAAACAGGATGGAGTTTGGGGTGGAGGTTAGTGTGAGTGAGACTTTCTGGGGGTTTCATGGCACCTCCACACGGAGCTTAACTTCCATGTGGCCGTCATGGCGTCTCCTCCTTCTTGGTCCCAGATAAGACTCATGTGCATCATGGGAAAGTGAGCATGCTAGATTGACAGGCAAAGGGGTAGAGTTGCAATGCACTGTTACACAGAAATGATGAGAAAGTATTCCAGCTTTATTTCTTCCACCTAACTCCCTGCCTCATTCCCTCATAGCACAGAAGCTGAGGATGTGGAGTTGGGATGTCCAAGGATGAGATGACTTTCGCCCCATCTTTTTCCTGGAATTCCTGTTGTTTGGTTATTGGCTCTTCACCACTCATCACCTATGTTTTGAAAATGTTTTCCCTATTTTTTGTTCCTTCACTCACACTGTCACTCTTCTTTCTGGAATGGTTTTTCACTTTAGCAATCTAATTATTCTACTGAGTTTTTCTTTTCTGCTCTCATGCTTTTCATTTTTAAAAAATATTTATTTATTTACTTGAAAGTTGGAGTTACACAGAGAGAGAGGGAGAGGCAGAGGCAGAGAGTCTTCCATCCGCTGGTTCACTCCTCAGTTGGCCACAACGGCTGGAGCTGAACTGATCTGAAACCAGGAGCCAGGAGCTTCTTCAAGGTCTCCCACGCGGGTGCAGGGGCCCAAGGACTTGGGCCATCTTCTGCTGCTTTCCCAGGTCATAGCAGAGAGCTGGATCAGAAGTGGTGCAGCCAGGACTTGAACTGGCACCCATATGGGATGCTGGCACTGCAGGCAGTGGCTTTATCAGCTATACCACAGCGCTGGCCCCCATGCTTTAAATTTTAAGGTCATAATTTATCCCACTTTTATAGTATTAAAGATATAATACTTTATCTCTGTGAAGTAAGTAATGATAGTTTTTATTTTAAAAAATGATTTTATGTATTTGAAAGGCAGAGTTAGAGACAGAGAGAGAGAGGAGAGAGAGCTCCTGGCCCATGACTTCGGTCTTGCCCAGCCCTGGCCTTTGCAGCCATTTTGGGAAAGAAGCCAAGGGTCAGGAGCTTCTTCTGGGTCTCCAACATGGGTGGGGGCCCAAGGACCTGAGCCATCTTCTGCTGCTTTCCCAGGCACATTAGCAGGGAGCTGGGTCAGAAGTGGAGCAGCTGGGACTCGAACCAGTGTCCATTTGGGATGACGGTTCACAGGCAGCCTTGATAGTTTTTTTTTTTTTTTTTAAGTCTCTCCCAAGTGATTTTTTCTTTATGTTTTTTACTGATTTCTTTTATATTAGAGACTTTCCACCAAATTTTTGGTGATTCTTTTTTGCCTATGTGTATTTAAGTGGGGCCTTTGCAAGTGCTGCAATATGAATGTGTTGCCTGAATTTCAAGTGTTGGAACTTAGTCCCTAAATTCAGGTGTTGATGGTATGTGAAGATGGGCCCTTGGAAAGCTGTTAGGATTAGATATGGTCATGGTAGTGGGGTGTCCATGATGGGACCGATGGCTGTATAAGAAGAAGTCCTGAGCTTCTTCTGCCTGGCCATAAGCTGCCCTCCACCAAGTTGTGAGTAGCAAGAAGCCCCCACCCTTCCCCCCCGCAAGCCCCAGCTGCTAGCACCTGGCTCTGGGACTTCTCAGCCATCAGAATAGTAAAGGAAGCAAGCTTCCATTCTGCCTGGACCACCCAGTCTGTGGTGTTTTGTTATAGCAACAGGAAGATCAGGAAACAGGGTCTCCCCAACTCCAGCTTTCACTGCAGGGTTAGCATGGGGGCCCAGAATAGGCACGCAGTCCCATAGGGAACTCGTGCCACAGTTTCTGCTTCTAGCACTGCACCTTAACTCTATCCCCATACATGGCACACCAGCATAGCCACTTGCCCAGGGACCAGGCAGGAGGAGGCACCATGCTAAGCAAGTTGCAAGGTGGAGACACCATGCAACTCACAGAAGGCCTCACGTGCACTAAACTCCACCCTGTTTGCATATTCAGTTAGGGAACCCCCCACCCCATAAAGGGTGACCCCTGGACATGGGAGCATCACTAATTTTAGCCTTGTTGCAGTCTGTGCTGGCGGGCAGACCTCCATTTGTCGCTGATCCTCTCGTGGGCAGTATTTTTCCTCCTGGGGTTGCTGGCACTCACGCCTGTGTGTATACTCGCTCTCTCGCTTTAAATAAATTCTGCTCTCATTGCTGCACTTTCTGTATGTCCATGCTTTGAATTTTTAGCTCATGTGGGGCAACAGCCTGGAATAAAAACTGAGAAGCACGTTCTTGCAGCAGGGTGGTCTAGCAGGGGCCTGGTAACATCAACGTCTTTGGGTCTTTTCTCCTGAGCTGGCGGAAGGAGGTAACCCGGCTTGCACTATCCAGGAGGAAGGAAGTGGGTAGTCTCGAAGGACAGCTCGCGAGCTTTCCCTTGGTGGCCGTTTTCTGCGTGATGTCCCTGCTCTGGATCTCTGCGGTCCCTCGGCGTGGACCATCCCTCTCATGGCTGTGAGAGCAGCCTCCAGGCTTCAGCAGAGGCAACACCCACTGTGTGGGAGGAGGGAAGGGAACCAGAGGTCCACCTACTTCTTTTGTAGGCATTCAGCCCATCCTCCTTCACCTCACCGCCCAAGGCACCTAGCAACACCAGCTCTCCAGCCTTCTCAGAGCTCTTCCGTGTGACATCAAGACATTTCTTGGCTTCCCTTCTGTTTGCATTTTAAACACATTTTAAAACAATATTTGATTGACCTGTAATGTTAATGTATGGTGCAGTATTTCAATACATGTGTGCAGCATAAATGGATCAAATCAAGCAATGAGCATTTGCTTCTCTTTTTGTTTTGCTTGTTACCTGTCAATTCCTCTCCTCTGGTTTTTTATATGGTTTGTAATATGTTATTGTGACTGTAGCTGCCCCACTGTGTGGCAGGACACTGGAACTTTCTATTTCCATCCACTTAGATTTTGTTATCCAGCTTCCCTGTCCTTGTCCCTCCCTCGACCCTTCCCAGTCTCTCGTAACCTCTCTTCCAAGTTCAGATTGGCCTTTTGGGGTTAACTTCAATTTATGGGAGGACACTTGATGTTTGCTCTTCTGTGTCTGGCTTGTTTCTCCTAACATGGTGGTCTCCAATTCCACCCATTTTGCAGGATTTTATTCTCTTTATGGCTAATATTCATGTGTGTGTGTGTGTGTGCACCCGTGTGTATCACATCTTCTTTATCCATTCCATCCGTGCCTAGGATGATCCCATATGTTGGCTATTGTGGATGGTGCTGCAACAAGCGTGGTGATGCAGGTGTCTCTGATATACTGATGTCACATCCTTTGGCTGTTCACAGGAAGTCGGATAGCTAGGTCACAGGGTACACCTACTTTCAGTTTTTTAAGGAGCTTCCATCTTGTTTTCCATAACAGATAATAGCTAATTTGCATTCCCATCAACAGAGTGTAAGAGTTCCCTTTCTTCTGGGGCCAGCGCTGTGGTGCAGTGGATTAAAGCCCTGGCCTGAAGTGCCAGCATCCCATATGGGTGCTGGTTCTAGTCTCGGCTGTTCCTCTTCTAATCCAGCTCTCTGCTATGACCTGGAATAGGAGTGGAAGATGGCCCAACTCCTTGGGCCCCTGCACCCACATGGGAGACCTGGAGGGGGCTCCTGGCTTCAGATCGGTGCAGCTCTGGCCGTTGTGGTCATCTGGGGAGTGAACCAACGGATGGAAGACCTCTCTCTGTCTCTACCTCTCTCTGTAACTCTTTCAATTAAATAAAATAAACCTTTAAAAAAAAAGTTCCCTTTCTTCCACATATTCACCTAAATTTGATGTGTTCTGTCTTTTTGATAATAGCTGTTCTAACTACAGTGAGGTGATATTCCTCATTCTGGTTTTTGATTTGCATTTCCTTGTTGGCTAATGATATTGAGTCTTTTTTCACTTATTTGTTGATTGTATGTCTTCTTCTGAGAAATTTCTATTCTGATTTTTTGGCTATGTCTTTTTTTCTTAAAGGCAGAGTTACAGAGAGAGAGAAAGAGAGAGAGAGAGAGAGAGAGAGAGCGAGCCTGCATGTGCTGGTTCACTCCCCAAAAGGCTGCAACGGCCAGAGCTGAGCCGATCTGAAGCCAGGAGCCAGGAGCTTTATCTGGGTCTCCCACATGGGTGCAGGGGCCCAAGGACTTGGGCCATCTTCTGCTGCTTTCCCAGGCTATAGCAGAGAGCTGGATTGGAAGTGGAGCCACCAGAACTTGAATCAGTGCCCATCTGGAATGCTGCTGGCTGAGGCTTAACCATCTATGTGATAGTGCCTGTACCTTTTGGACATTTCTTAATGGGATCACTTTCTTTTGTTATTGTTGAGTTTTTTAGTTGCTTATGTAGTCTAGATGTTAATCCTTCATTAGATGGATAGTTTGTAAATATTTTCTCCTATTCTCCTGGCTATCTTCACACTGTTGATTGTTTAATTTGCAGTTCAGAGCTTCTTAGTTTGAGATAATCCCTTTTGTCTATGTTTGTTTTTGTTGTCTGTGCTTTGGGGAACCTATGCAAAGAAAATCATCTCGGCCACTGTCCTGAAGTGTCTGCCCTATGCTTTCCCCCAGTGCTTTCATATCCTCCATCTAGGTCTTTGATCCTTGTTCAGTGGATTTGTGCACAAGGTAAGAAGATGGGTGTCCACATTCAGTCCTTGGCACAGGGATACCCAGTGTCCCCAGCACTGTTCGCTGAGAAGACTGTCTTTTCTCCCGTGATGCTCAGCACTTTTGTCAAGGGTCGGGGACTGTAGCCCTCAGCTCTCTCAGGCCAGCTAAGTCAGGGCCACTCCTCCATCTGCTTTCCAGCTTCTGAAACTTGGACTGCTTTCCCATCGTCTTTGTCCCTTTGATCGTACACCTTTAATTTAATTTACTATTATTTTGTAAGTTAACATTTAGTGGTGCAGAGGAGAGTACTGTGTAGATTCAATACACCATTTTAACATGAAGATCTGATTATTTTTCATTAAAAATTTTTCACCAAACAGTTCTAAATAGTGGGCCACTCTTACATTTGAAATAATATTTGGTTAGCAAGTCTGCATTTTGTAGTCTCCAGAAATGGTTATTTTGATGGAAAGCAAGATGACCTCCTGTGGTGAAGGAGACAATTCATCATCAGGGGAAAGTGCAGGCCTGTTCTTATGAAATCTGAGATACTTAGCTTTTTTAAGATTTTTATTTCTGGGGCCGGCACTGTGGTGTAGTGGGTAAAGCTGTTGCCTGCAGTGCCGGCATCCCAAACGGGCACTGGTTCGAGTCCCGGCTGCTCCACTTCTGATGTAGCTCTCCACTATGGCCTGGGAAAGCAGTAGAAGATGGCCCAAGTCCTTGGGCCCCTGCATCCACATGAGAAACCCCGTGGAAGCTCTTGGCTCCTAGCTTTGGATCGGCACAGCTGCAGTCTTTGCGGCCAACTGGGGAGTGAACCAGCGGATGGAGGACCTCTCTCTCTGATTCTCCTCCTTTCTGTGTGTAACTCTGACTTTCAAATACATAAATTTTTTTTTTTTTTTTGACAGGCAGAGTTAGACAGTGAGAGAGAGAGAGACAGAGACAGAGAGAAAGGTCTTCCTTTTTCTGTTGGTTCACCCCTCAAGTGGCCGCTATGGCCGGCGCGCTGCGGCCGGTGCACTGCGCCGATCCAAAGCCAGGAGCCAGGTGCTTTCTCCTGGTCTCCCATGCAGGCACAGGGCCCAAGGACTTGGGCCATGCTCCCCTGCCTTCCCGGGCCATAGCAGAGTGCTGGACTGGAAGAGGAACAACCGGGACAGAATCCAGCTCCCCAAGCGGAACTAGAACCTTGGGTACTGGCGCCGCAGGCAGAGGATTAGCTGAGTGAGCTGTGACGCAGGCTACATAAATTTTTTTTTTTAAAAAAGACTTTTATTTCTATGGCGTTTCAGAAATGTAACTGGGGGTGGCTGCTGTCGCTCTGCGTGGCTGTGCTCTTTGCTGTCACCCAGGACTGACCAGAGCCGGCCACTGTTGTAGGAATAAGCCAGGGACCCAAGTCTAGCAAGGGGATTGATTGAAAGAGCCTTTTAGGCTAGGTTTTTCTTGCTTGTAAAAGAGAGACACACAGAGACGGCTCCCGTGGCTCCTCCGGACGCGGGCTCTCGAGGTTACACCGAGGCTGCTGCAGCCATCTGCCAGGAAGTCTTAGGAGTCAGGCAAAATTCAGGGCAGCACAGTGCAGAATGGAAAAAAGACCGAGTCCGTGCTGACTCTACTGAGCTGTTGACTGATCCAAGGTGGGCTCGCTCTTCTTCTGAGCGTCTAGTGATGGAAAGTGATACCCAAGGGCACTTCAAAAAGTGTGTGGAAAATGCGTTAGAAGTTTGTTTGCATGCAAAAAATATTGAAAGCATGCATATGAGGGGCTTTGAAAAAGTTCACGGAAAATGCATATCATGAGAAAACCACACGTGGATTTCAAAATTTTTATGCTTCGAAATACATTTGCCTTTTAATCCATTTTCCCACAAATATTTTGAAGTATCCTTGTAGGTTCTTATTTTTAAGTAGTGTGAGTCAGGGTCTTCGATTATTTGCAGCCAAGAAAAAAAATCCAAATTATGTATCCTGCCAATACACAAGCTACCTGAGTAGGCAGGAAAGCACTGGTTTTTCAAAAATTACAAGGAACTGTTGATCTGTAGTCTGCTAAAATAAAGCAAGTTCAAGAGTGAGTTTCCTATAAAGAGGCATGCAATAGCATCCATGTTGTGTGCAGGTTACTTATTGAATAAGCATTTATTCCATTGTTCGGGGTCTCCTATCCATCAAACAAAATTATGGCTGTCCCCGTTTACTCGAGTCCTAGTGAATATACAATAAAGTGGAAAATGAATTGCAGTGAAGCAAAGCTTCAGGAGTAATTGGAATCAATGGGTCCAGTATTTTTAATTGCACGTATCAGTTCTTTCAAGGCCCTCTTTGAAGAGGACCTTCTGTAGATTGCTCTAAAATTGTTATTTTAATTTTGATGGGTTATGAATTATAACCTAAAGGAGACATTTTTTCCTTTCCTAAAATAAGCTTTAGCAGAAAATATCTGAGGCAGACATGGTGTTGTTTGGGCCAAAAATCAACTGAGCAAATGTTTGACTGCTAGCACCGTGCCCTCTGGACGAGGGTTGAGGATTCGGGGGCCGAGAGGGTGGGTTCGAGTCCTGACTTCCCTCACTAGCTTTGTGGCTGCAGGTAGGTTCTGTAAGCTCTCTGTGCCTCTAACGAATGAGCTGAAAGATGAGGGTAATAAAACTAGCATCTACCACACAGCCTGAGGGGAGATGAAATGAAGAAACAGGTGTTTAAGAAAAAGACTCAGAAGAGTGTCGATGTCTTAGTCCACTTCCCCTTGCCCTGACAAAGTACCCATGACCGGGGACTGTATGTAAGGGGAGGAGGTTATCCAGCTCCCAGCTTGGAGGCTGAAAGTTCAAGACCTGGCGGCCCCGTCTGTTTGAACCCTGGCTGCATCACCGGGTGGGGCAGACACAGGAAGGGAAACTGCTCTGTGCAGGAGAGGCCAAGTGGGTGGGGCAGCCTCCCTCTCTCCCAGCAGCCTGCTCATGCCAGGACCCGTGGTCATCTTTTCCAAGGGCGGAGCCCCAATGCCCTATTTACCTTCTCCCTGGGCCCCACTGCCTCGAGGCCCCACCAATGCAACGCTGCCACGCTGGGGACCAAGCTTCCCGCAGGGGAACGCTGCGGGACACAGTCAAACCATACCCAGCCCAGCACGTCGCGGGTGCTCAAAATACAGGCATTGGCTGCTGTTGGCGTCGGGACTGTGCCGTTGGAGCACTCAGAGTCTGAGCTCCGGCTCGCAGCTGCATGGGTCGAGGACAACTTGAGGGACCTGGCTGCCCAGCCAGCCTGTGCTTCCCACTCCTCCCTCCCCTTCGCTTGGGGGTTTCCTCCCCCTGCCTCTCTCACCCTCCCCACATCTACCCCCAGACAGATGGACACAACTTCCATCCCAGGGCCCCTCCCCGCTCTGAGCCACCCCTGCTCCTCCCAAGAAGCGCAGCTCCCCTCCACTTCTCCGCACGGCTCTTTTGTTTCCAAAGTCACTCAGGCAGCCCCGGACACGGACACGGGGGTCAGAAGGAAGCAGGACTTGTCTTGGGAGCGTCGGGATCCCTGGAGGGCCCGGAAATCCTTGACGTCCTCTTCAAGGGGCAGCTTTCATCCCTGGAACTGCGGGGGGGGGGGGGGGGGGGTCCCAGGGAGGTGAGACACACACATACCAAGAACCACCACTGGCTTAGAAACAAGGGCCCCGTGAGAGTGGAGGTGAGCACACAGGAAAGAGCGTTTCCTTCTCTTTCTTTTCCAATTAATTAATTTACTTGAAAGGCAGAGATGCAGTGAGAGAGAGAAAGAGAGAGAGAGAGAGAGAATCTATCTGTTGCTCATTCCCCCAAATGACCACAGCAGCCAGGGCTGGGCCAGGCTGAAGCCAGGAGCCAGGAGCTTCTTCTGGGACTCCCATGTGGGTACAGGGCCCAAGCACTTGGGCCATCCTCTGCTGCTTTCCCAGGTGCATTAGCAGGGAGCTGGATTGGAAGAGGAGCAGCCAGGACTGGAAGTGGCACTCATGGGACAGCCTCCTGCACCCCACCACCAGTCCCAGGAGAGAGAATTTCTGAATTCTCAGTCAAGCGGATGACATCGGTGCCACATCTGAAGACGAGGGCCTCCGCCAGGCGGGAGGAGGCGCAGGAAGGGCAGAGGGAGGCACGGCCGAGCTACAGGGTCCTTTCTTTTCCAGGACGGGACGGAGCCGATGGGCCCTGGGCTGCGCCAGCTGTGGCCACTCCTTCGTGGTGCTGCTTATCCATTTATCCACGTCTGGGCTCTGCCTGGGTCTTGATTTCGCCTGGGGCTGCTGTAGCTCAGGCCTCCTCCTTTCAGGTTCTGAGGAAGAGCCCTGCTGTGCAGCTCCCGCGGGTGCAGGCCCATCACCAGGCTACAGACTCCATGAGCATGCCTGCCCCAGGGCTCATCCCCATCCCAGGAAGGAGAAAGGGCAGTGGGCTTCGGCGGGGTGCCTCTCTGTGCGGGTGCTCGCTGGGCCCTTCCCCCAGACTCCCTTGTATGACCCCCCGCCTCCCAAGGAGGCCACTGCCCTTTCTTTCCTCCTTGGTGTTAACCCTGCCCCTCCCGACGGGGACAGCCACCAGCCTGCAGGTCCCGCCTGTGTGCCGAGCTGTGACAATTCCTGGACCCTTGTCCCCCGCTGGAGCTGGCCATTTCGGGAGTCCAGTGAGCGCTTCCTGAGGATGTGCTGTGGTGACTCATGACCAACCCCCAGGGGAGAACAAACCAGCATCTCGCCAAAACCAAACAATAGCGGCAACATTGTCGTGATCTCCTAGGAGTGATGGACGTCACGGGCTCCAGGGGAAGAGGCGGCGTCCCACCCAGCTGCGTCCTCCGCCAGGCCACCCTTCCTCCAGGTGGGTGGCAGGGGCGCAGGACGGGCGGAGGTGTGGGTGAGAGGTGATACCACCTCTCACCATCAGAAGTGTTTAAAGGATGCTGTAGGGTGCCTGATAAAAGGCCCTCGGGCTTTGGAGTCTGTGACCTCTGAGTGTCCTAGCAGCCCGAGGCCCCTGGGTTCTGAGCTTTGCAGAGCCCCTGTGCTACCCTGGAGCTATTTCTGCCCATGTAGCAGGAGCTGACCTTGGAAATTAAAACCATGGAGCCTAAGAGGAGAGGTCATCCTTCCAGGCCGTTTCCAGTAGCTGTAGTCAAGGCTGCTCTTGATACGTGAGACAGACTTGGCCCCGACCTGACGCAGCTCACGGCTGAACATGCAAAAAGACTCTCCGGGGACTCTGCAATATTTCCATGCACCGTGGCGCGCTGCCTGGGTCTTGCCGGAGCTGGCCTCCACGGGCCGCTGGACTTGAGTGAGCCTTGCCCAGCAATATGGGGGGATGTGAGGATGTGTGACCCAAGGATGCCAGTTTCACTGCACCTGCTGCCTGCCTTCCCCCGGGCTTTTGCTCCACGAACACACAGCTCAGTGGACAGCACTGGGGCCAGAACATCTGTGGAAATGACTCTCCATCCCCTTGCCCCGGTGTCCCTATCTTGGATAGCAGCACATTTAGCAAAAATAGAGGACACCCAGTCACATTTAGATTTCAGACAAATGAATCCTGAGCAATATTTGGGACATACTTATGTTCAGTAAGATTTATTTTTTAAAGATTTATTTATTTATTTGAAAGGCAGAGTTACAGAGAGGCAGAGAGAGAGGGGGTCTTCCATCCACTGGTTGACTGCCCAGATGGCCTCAATGGCCAAAACTGTGCCAATCTGAGGCCAGGAGCCAGGAGCTGCTTCTGGGTCTCCCACGCCATCGTGGGCCATCTTCTACTGCTTTCCCAGGACATAGCAGAGAGCTGGATCAGAAGTGGAGCAGCCGGGACTTGAACTGGTGCTCATTTGGGATGCTGGCACTGTAGATGGTGACTTTACCAACTATACCACAGCACTGACCCATGTTGTTTATTTTGAGAGGTAGAGCTACTTGTCCCGGACAGCTCAAAGTCTCTCATGTGTTCGTTGTTTGTAATGATTAGAAAGTCTCACTGGGAATAGGGGTTGGGGGTGAGCTGGCGCTGTGGCAGACTGGATAGAACCTCTATCTGCAGTGCCAGCATCCCACATGGGTGATGGTTTATTTCCTGGCTGATCCTCTTCCAATCCAGCTCCCTGCTAATGCACTTGGGAAGGCAGCGGGCATGGCCCAAGTGGTTGGGCCCCTGTATGCACGTGGAAGACCTGGATGAAACTCTTGGCTCCTGGCTCTTCAGCCTGGCCCAGCCTTGGGCATTGTGGCCATCTGTGGAGTGAGCCACTCTCTCGTAACTCTTTAAATAAAGAAAATAACTCTTAAAAAAAAAAAAAAGGGAAAGAAACTCAGACCAGTGATTGGGATTTTTGAGAAGCGAGGACCCAGCCAAGACTTTATCCCCTGAAACCTTACCTTCGTGTCTTGCTTCTCGCAAGCCATCAGGACTTGAAGATGGCAGGTGGCTGGAAAAGCCAGAGTGACCAGGGCAGGAGGTTACACTGCCTCTCAAAGGCGACCTCCAATGTCAACCTCTCTCTCCACAGCTCCACCCGGATGCCTGGGGGCAACTCTGCCTCAGTGTGCTCAAAACTGCGAGCGCTGTGGCTTCCCTTCCACGCCTGCTCCTCTTCCTGAACTCCCAAGGTGAGTGCTCCCCCTGCTGTCACTCCGGTTATTACTGCTTGGCTTCCTGTCATCTGACCCCAGTTCCTATAAGGAGAAGTGTGAAAATGATGGGCGCCAGACATTCCCACACCTGCCCCCCGCTGGCTGGGGCTCGAACCTGTGACCCAGGTACAGCCATTCATTCAGACCATGCCTGTGGGATTTTGGTTCTTGAGAATGACACAAAGGTGAGAGACTGTACACAGCAGATGTGAAGGGGGCAGGTGCAGCAGGTGTCCCACGGAGGGGATGCTTTGGCCGCTCTTGGGCTGGGACCCTGGGCCCGGCCTCTCACAGTGCCTGCCTCTTCACAGAGTTTGGTGCTCCGGCCTTGCTCTGACTGAGCGAGTTCTGTTCTGCAGCCGGTGAATTCCTGTGAGATCTATAGGGTCAGTTCCTGGAGTTTGCAACTGCGAACTGACTGGTCCCCTCAGCCTTCCCCAGTCATTAGGTCCCGGAGCTGGGACCCCTTGACTGTCCTATCATGGTTCACATACCATGGTCACGGGGGCCTGCTGATCCTGCCCCATGAGGTCCCCTCTGCTGCCCCCACTGCCACCCAAGCCAGGCCCCCATTACCTTTGCCCATTCCTACTCTGCCCTTGCCAATGGCTCCTCTGGTGGCCTCTTAATCACGACCACCCACTTGTGGCCAAACTCAGAAGCCTGGACCAGGATTTTGGTCAGAGGAGGAAAAGGACAGAGAAGAGAAAGGAGCTGGGTGACAATGAGAGGAGCGGGAAGCGAGAGCAAGTGCGCAGAACACAGGTGTGTGGCTCCAGGAGCCGCGTCTGCCTGCTCCACAAAGACGCGGAGCTGCAGGGCCGCAGGGCCGCGGCTGCACCGGCTGCTCCCTGTCTGTGCTCCGGCTCCTTATTTTCTGAGTCACATCCTTGAGGACACATTAACCACTCTTTAAGTGGAACTGAGTTACCTTGAGGAGACACAGTTTTCTCTTGCTTTTCTGGGAGCCCAGCTCCCTGGGGACGCATTAATTGCTTTTTAAGTCCAAACCAACCTAATGCACTTGGCACTGTGCCCCTCAGGGGTCAGCGACGACTCCTGTAGAACAAAGGCTGAGAGCCAGCTCCTGGCTGTGCCCCTCTTTATCTCAGCAGATGAGCTGAGCCCAATCAGGAGGGCAGAAAGCCCAGCAGCACCAACCCCTGAACAATAAATAGTTAGCAACTGTTTATTGAGCTCTTACTTTACGCCAAGAACTGCACAGGACACTGAGGAGTCAACAATGGGTGAGACAGACTTGGTCCTGACCTAATGAAGCTCATGGCTGAACATGCAAAAAATACCTTCGGGAGGCTCCTCAGTGTTTCCATTTGCTGCCTGGGTCTCGCCGGAGCTGGCCTCCACATGCGGTCCAACCTGAGCGAGCCTTGCCTGGCAACATCATGGATGTGAGGATGTGGGAGACCTAAGGGTGCCAGCGTCATGCACCTGTTGCCCACCCTCTCCCCGGCTGTTGCTCTGGGAACACGCAGTTTAGTGTACAGCACTGGGGCCAGAACATCTGTGGAAATGACCCTTCATCCCCTCGCCCCGGCGTCCCTATCTTGGATAGCAGCACATTTAGCAAAAATAGAGGACACCCAGTCACATTTAGATGTCAGATAAATGAATCCTGAGCAATATTTGGGATTCAGCAATATTTTTGTTCAGTAAGACTTATTTATTATTTATTTTGAAAGGCAGAGCTATAGAAAGAGAGGTAGAGACACAGAGAGAGATCTTCCATCTGCTGTTTCACTCTCCAGATGGCCGGCACTGGGCCAGGTCAAAGACAAGAGCCAGGAGCTTCATCCAGGTCTCCCATGTGGGTGCAGGGGCCCAAGCACATGGGCCATCTTCTGCTGGTTACCCAGGTGCATTAGCAGGCGGTTGGATAGGATGTGGAGCACCCGGTACGTGAACAAGCACCCTTATGGGATGCCAGTGTTTGCAGGTGACAACTTTACCTGATACTGCACAGCACCAGCCCCAGTGTCAGCCTGCCCTACCAGCCCCACTCCAACCCCAGCTGGTTGCCTCCTGCCCCCAGTAGGCCAGGTGCCAGCTCTGAAGCCATGCCTTCCCCAGGATAGGAGTGCAGCCCCCACCCCTGTGAAGAGAAGCGTTCAAGATGAGCCTGCTCTCAGCTACTGTCCCCAGGCCGGAAACCTGACTCAGCCACCATGACCAGCACTGACGCCAAGCAAGCAGTGGCACAAGCCAAAGAGGACACAGAGGTTAGCAAGACACAGCGGCCACCGTGGGTGGCCCAGGGGCCAGCCGGGACAGCAAGTGAGCTCCTCAAATAACTGTAGTACAAGGTAGAAGAATCAGAAGAACCACCTCCATGCCAAAGACATGTAGGAGGAAAGAGATCACAGGTGGGAGTCCAGAGGGCCCTGGGGGGCGGCGGCCCTCACAATCCATCAGACGAACCCCACAGGTGCTGGCAGGGCAGGTGGTGGCTTGGGCATGGGTGTCCTGGAGCTCGGGGCAGCCCAGGGCTCAGCCACAGGGTGCATGCCCGCTGAAGCCTACCCTTGACCCACCAGGTATCTGCAGGCTGCGTCAGGGGCATTCCACAGGGCAACCGGGGGGGCCATCAGTGTCAACCTACATGGCGAGAAAGGGGCGTGGGTCGGGTAACCCCAGGACGTCTTGCCTGGCCAGGGGCTGGGGCTCCCTCCATGTGGGGCTTAGCTAGACAGGTTGACCTGAGGGTGCCACGGGTGCAGGGCAGCGGTAGGCTGAGCACCCCATGGAGCTTCGCTGCCCTTTGGAGGCGAGATGGGGTGGGGGCACCTGGTCTTCCCGGAGCTGGGCCTCTCCCACCCAAGGCCACCTGCTCTGGCTGTGCTGCCTGGGGCATGCCAATCACGCTGCCGGTCAATATTGACCCACCTGAGGTTTGCGAGGTGATAACATGTCGGAGGCTGCTTTGTGCTCGCCGGGCGCTGAGGAAGGCGGGAGAAGGCTTCTCATTCACCGCTTCTCTGTGCACATGACTGAGCCTTTCCCAGACGGGCAAACACTGCCAGCCCTCATAATGCCCGGGAGGCGGCCCAAGAAGACAACGGGCAGGTGCCTGTTTGCCAAGGGAGCAGCGAAGGACACGCGTTCCTGGGCCGTGGGAGGCCCCGCACACTGGCCCGTGGCTCCCAGAGTGCCCCAGCGCTGCGGCTCTGGGGACGCCGGCCACGGCAGGGTAATCCGTGCTCTCCACCCCAGCCAGCCAGGCAGCTGGGCCCCCACAGCCTCCCAGGGAGGAGCTGTCAGGGATGCTGTTGAGAAATGACAGTGATGTTGCTAAGTGGGTACGTGCAACAGGAGCAAGCAACCTGCCTCTCCCGGCCTCCCCCAGTGTCACGTTTCCAGGTGCTGGTGCTGGAGAGTGTGTTGGGGCCCCTCTGGGATCCATGCCCCACAGGTTCCTCTGGACCGCAAGGAAAGGAGAGGAGATACCTGGGCGGAGGTGGAGGCCAGGGCTCTGGGCTCCTCCTGCTGCTCCCGGCAGGGGCTCTGCCCAGCAGGCCCCGTCCCCTCCTGGCCCTGGGCTCCCCCCTCTGCTGAGCTGCCTCCCTTCGGATTCCTGTCTCCCGTGGTTTCACCTTCCCGGGGCCTTCTCCATCACGAGGTTTGGGAGTTCTGGCCTGAGTGTGACCTGACCTGGCTTTCACCGGGGCCCCCTCTGGAAGGCCAGCACTGCCATCCCCCTCCCTCCTCTTCCTCCTCCTCCCTCCCTCTCCAGCCTTCCTCTAGGGGGGCTGCCCTGGAGAGCACAGGAAGGGGCTGGGCTGGCCTGGCTGCTGCAGCTGAGAGCTGGGGGTGGGGAAATCAGGAAACCCAGGCTGGATTCCAGAGCGGGTTGGAAAGTTCCCTGAGCCACCGGGGATCAGAGAAAAAAAGCTGCAGAACCCTGCTTGGCAAAGGCTGTTTGAAATTGCCCTGAAGCCCCGACGCTTCCATGTGGAAGCCCAGCCTGCCAGCGAGGAGCAGTACGGCTTTTTGTTCATTCTCACACATGGAATGCACGCTCACAGCAAAGAAGCACGGGCACACAGAAGTCCCCCCAGCCCACACACCCTGGTGCCACAGTCCACCTGCTGGGGGCCAACTGGTAACAATGTCTTGGTCAGGTTTTAAAGAACCAAAGTTCAGATTGAAGCTATGGAAGCCAGCTGGACTCTAGCTGGTATGTTTGGGATGGAGAGAGGAAGTGTGTGTGTGGGTGGGTGGGTGGGTGAACCACAGTTATGAACACGGGCTCTGGTATCCGCTGCCTACTCTCCTTCTAGCTGCCTGGGCGATTTGCTCGATTTTTGGTTCCTCGTCTTTATCCTTTGTAGTTCGTGACCAATACCTGCGGCAACCTACAGATCTTGAACCCTCTGTGAACCTGCAAAAGGCGCACCCTTCTGTGAGTCCGTGCCTACCAGGCTCGCCTCCTTCCAGAGCCAACAGGAATGCTTAACAGATCCCAGCTGCAGACGGTCCCAGGTGGCTTATGCTGCACTCCACAGCCCGGGGAGGCTCCCACGGTCTCCTCTGTAGAGACGAAGAAACTGAAGCGTAGCCATCTGTCTGAGGGCCTACAGCGGCAAGAGGCAGAGCTGGGTCAAGACCCAGATCCCCAGTGGATACCTGGAGTGACCGTAGGGTCCCCAGTGTGACCAGCGGAGCTCACCAGCAGCACAGACTCCCCAGGAGCCCCTCCCAACTGCCTGATGTCACATGGAACTTTCCAAGATTCACAGGATTATGGGTTACAATGGTTTTGACTTGCAAATGGCTAACATAATTAGACAACCCCATGATTGAGTGGTTCTTAAAAGCTGCTGCTTCATTTAAAAGTCAAGTTAAGAACTCTCCTTCACGTGGAATTTGAGGAAGTGCTCAGAAAAACCAGCTTGGGCCGTGGATTTGAATAAGCCTGCCAGCATCCATTCTAAGTCTCTTTGATACTATTATCAGCGGGGAGTTTTATCAAGAAAATAAACTTGTTCTAGAGTTTCAGCAAGCTGTGACTGTGAGTCACAGAGCTTGAAGATCAGTGGGAAGAGAGCAGTTGGGCGGCTGTAGTCACCCCGCCGAGCCCCGTGTGTCGTGGGAGACCTGGGTGCCAAGGGTGATGCGAGGGCAGAAGAGGGTGCTGACTGGGCCTGTGGAGCTAAGAAGGGCGAAGGAAGCGCTCCTGGGGAACTGGCCCTTGAACGAGCGTGAGGGTCTGGCAGGCAGAGAAAGAGGTTCAGCAAGGTGCTAGGTATGCCAGGCATGGAGGCGGCTGGCTGGGTAGTTGTGGCTGGGGGTGCACAGACGCCAGCAATGGGGCTGTAGGAGCGGACTGCGGCTGGGTTATGAAAGGTTGGGCCTGTGTGCTTGCTGGGGTATTGGGTCTACATGGGTCCTGGAGATGGGTTGCTTAAGGCTTTGGCCCTTGGTGCCCCTACCCTAGCTGCCTTTGAGAATGCCTGGGCCTGTTGCAAACCAGACAGCGATAGAAGCCCCCTGCCCCCCACCAAGCCCCCAGGAAGGGTGCCTGGCTGCAGGAGGCCTGTGGACAACACAGAGCAGAGTCAGCTTTGGAGAAGGTGGAGGTGGGCCCCTCTTGCTTGCACTGTTACCAACCCCTTCAGGTTTTCTCTGGAAGGTTCTTCTGTTTCTCTCCCCAGTGTCTGTCTCCAGCCAAACTGTTTATGCATGTTAAAACACACACACACACACACACACACGGATAGCAATTAGCTGGCTGCTTTTTCCTAAGAGTTTTAATATGGGAAGTTGGGTCAGGAGGTCGCACCTGCCTTGGAGATGAGGAAAATGAAAAGTGGAGTGTCGGCAAGCAGACAGGAGCGGGGAGTGAGATCTAACCTCCAGAAGGTGTCGTTCGGTGTGAGATTCTTAGCCGGTCTCCTTCTCCTCTCTGACTCGGGGACGATGGAGGTCGAGAGGCGGATGCTGGCTCCATCCCTGGTTCCTTGAGTTCTTCATGGATGAGTTTGGCCATCTGAGTTCTGCCATGGTTAAAAAAAAATAAAATGTTCGCAGCAGCTGTATAGGCCCTGGCATCCCCTGAGATAAGAAGTGGGTCACAGGGAGACAGCAGCAGGGCTGGGCCTCTTTCCCCCGGCCCCTGTTTCCCCGCCTGGCGCCCCTCACCCTCCCACCACTGAGGAAGGGGGCCCGGAAGTCACGGAAACATCTGGGCCTGCTCTGTGCAGAGCCCCAGACCAGCTGGCCCTCTCTCTCCACGCTGCTGAAACTGTCGGTGTCGCAGTGGGGCCACGAGGTGGAGATGGCTTTCTGGGGGGGTGGGGCTGGAGGCCGGGAGGGGAGCCGGGAGCCTGGTGCTGCCAGCTCCTTTGTCTTGGCCTCTGGCATCCATGGCTGGAGACAGTTCCGGAGGTGACTTACTCAACTTGAGCTCAAGAAGGCGTGGCACAGAGATGCTGTGAGCAGGGGCAATGGAAACGTGCAGGATTTGGCCTCTCACAGGGGTTGGCCAGTGGACTTAGGAGGCCAAGGAAAACAAACAAACAAAACCAAACCCAGGAAGATGTGAGGCATGAATGCTGTAATGGTATGTCACCCACACATGCCTTCTACAAGCTTTGTTGGACCCATATGGGTGGTGAATAGAGTTGTCATTTGTTTGCTAAGGAGTTCTCCCTTTTCTATTTTTTAAAAAGATTTATTTATTTATGTGCAAGGCAGAGCATCAGAGAGAGAGAGAGAGAGAGAGAGAGAGAGAGAGAGAGACAGGGAGAGAACCTTCCATCCGCTGATTCATTCCCCAAATGGCCACAAAGGTTAGGGCCGGGCCAGGCTACAGCCAGGAACCAGAATTCCGTCTGGGTCTCCCACGTGGGTGGCAAGGGCCCAAGCACTTGGGCCATGTTCCACTGCTTTCCCAGGCACATCAGCAGGCGCTCAGTCAGAAGCAGAGCAGCCAGGACTGAAGCCAGAGCTCTGGTGTGGGAAGCTGGCGTCACAGGCGGTGGCTTAACCTGCTGTGCCACAAGGCTGGTCTGTCCCTCCTTTTTCGTGGAAAGAGAATTGAGTGTCGTTCAACTCTGGATCATGAGGGTCATGGCGCTCATGCACGTTGTGGGAGCTTGGCCAACAATGAAACAAATCCTGCACTTAAAGACCCTTGAGCCCAACTTGCTTGGTGGCTTACTAGGGGGTCTGAGACCCAGGACCGGGCAGCGTGGCTGGCTACTTGTGCAGGGTGCAGCTTGAGTGGCACTGAGGATGTGCCTGGCACCTCCCAATGGGCCTGCGTCTCTTAGCTCAGGGAGACAGTGCTCAGCATGGGGTCCTGGATCTCCAATTGGACTCACTCTTTAATGAAGTTGGTTTTTCACTTGGAAGAGTGGGATTCACTTGCAGCTCTGGTCATTCAAGGAAAATTTGAGGCTAAGTCTAGGGCCTAGGGAGCAAGAGTCCTGTTCACCTTGTCAGTGCTAGGACAACCAGAGAAGGCTATGGGACTGCTGGTTGCATTCCTAAAGGTATAGCATCCATGGAGAGGGAGGCATTGCTCAACAGAGGTGCTGTCCAGTCCTGAGCTCTGTCCCGGACCTTGCCTTTCTGAGCTCCAGGAGGAGGGCCGGGAGGCTGGGGTCCCAGAGAAGATCTTGTCAGGTGGGCCGTTGCTGCGAGACTAAGAAAGTGCACACTGGAGAGCCTCGAGGGGGTGGCGTGGAGAAGGCCTCGCGCTCACCTCGCGCTCACCACATGTCCGGGGCTCGCCTGTGGCACAGCACTTCAGCAGTTTCACCACTGTGTCCATGAGAGGCAGCAGGGCTTTGGGCTCGGACGGCAGGGTTTCAGGATGTCTGAGAGCATGTTGCGAGCCTGTGTCCAGGCCGCCTCGATGCAGCCTGGGTGTGAGATGTAAGTCAGGGCTAAGTGGGCTGGAAGAGAGAGCAGGAAGAGATGTGATTTCGGGGCTTCAGTGGGGCCACGCTCAAGTTCCTCTGTATAAAAGGGATCTCAGGATGTGTGCCCTGCCTCTCTGAGTGGCCTGATGAGGATGGGGTTTTGAGTGCTGGGTGGAACCTGCCAAGGATCTGGGACCGGGCAGATGCTCGGCTTCTCTGGCCTCTTTCTTTCCCCATGTTGCCACTGCAGAAATATCAGATCCTAGGGGCGTGTGCTCCCCAGGACAAGAGTTCCGTAATCATTTCAATTGCTTTTTTGTTTTAAAGATGTATTCATTTATTTGAAAGTCAGAGTTACAGAGAGAGAAGGAGAGAGAGAGAGGGAGGAGAGATATCGTCTACCTGCTGGTTCACTCCCGAGATGGCCACAATGGCCAGGGCTGGGTCAGGCTGCCCCCAGGAGCCAGGAGCTTCCTTTGGGTCTTCTATGTAGGTGCAGGGGCTCAAAGACTTGGGCCATCTTCTGCTGCTTCCCCAAGCGCATCATCAGGGGAGCGGGATCGGAAGTAGAGCAGCTGAGACTTGAACCGGCAACCACAGTGGATGCCGGCATCGTAGGCTGCAGCGTAACCCGCTGTGCCACAATGCTGGCCTCTCTGTTCAATTTCTTCAACTCCAGCTGCCGGGTCTGTGAGAAGCTACAGACTCTGCCTCAAAGGATTCCCTGCAGCAATGGGTGTCAGGGGCCGGGAGTGCCCCGTGTACACTGAGGCCTCCTCTGAGGACGGGGCGGCCCTTGGGGACAGAGGACTCTGCACCTAGCGACCTTTCCCTTCGGCTGCCATTCACAGCTTCGGGTTTTAAGGGAAAACTAGGAAGACATTCCTTTGAGACTCAGTCGCAGAATAGGGCCCAGTTCATTGGAAGCAAACGATGTTTCTAAGGCAGAGACAGGTAAGCTAAGGGCTGTCTGGCCCCTGGCTCAGGCCCAGCCTGAGCGCACCGGCTCCAGCAGATGCGAGGCGCAGCCGCAAAGCCGGGGGCCGACTCTGCCGGGCTCAGGGCCCTGCCCTCCCTCAAGATCAGGCCTCGCACCACGTGATCAGAACGCAGCCCCTCCACATCAGTCTCCGAGACTCATCTGCTCGCCTGGTGAACCAAGGAGCCCATCTCAAGTGAAAGCCCTGGGCACACAGGTATTTTTAAATGTGGCATGTGGTTTTAAAGAAATAATAAAATAGGTGGAGTTTTTCATTTTATTTGAAAGACAGAGAAGGAGGGAGGAAGAAAGAGAGGGAGAGAGAGAGAGAGAGAGAGAGAGAGAGACTGACCTTCTATCTACTGGTTCACTCCCCAGATGCCCACAACAGGCGAGACTGGCAAGGCCAAGGGCCTGGAACATAATCCAAGTCCCCTTTGTGGGTGGAAGAGACCCAACTCCTTGGGCTGTACTTGCTACTCATCAGTGTGCACGGTAGCAGGAAGGTGGGACTGGAGTCAGAAGCCGAGCCAGGACCAGAACCAGGCACTCCTGCGTGGACATGGCTGCACCAAGTGGCGTCGTAGCAGCCACACCAAACGCAGAGTGCTAAAGGTCTTGATTTACTTTGTAGACTTGGTTGGCGTTTGCCCTCTGCACTGTCTGATAAATCACCTTTCTCCCCTCTTCCTTTCCCTCTTCCCTCCTTGTTAGCTGACTTCACCGCCTCAGGGTCCCCCCTTCACCTCCTCTACAAGATCCAATATTTGGCTCTCATTCGCAGGTAAGCAAATATAATTAAAAGTATCCCAGGGCCACCCTTATCATCAAGTGACCCTAACCACTCAGTGTCCCTGTGTCATGATCTGTAAATTGGAGCTAACAATAGCACCCACCCCCAAGGGGTGTGAGGGATAAACGTTACAATGGAATAAAAAGACAGCGCCCAGCACACAGTAAGTGCTCAATAAAATGTTCACTGAGCTGTCTCCCTACTCCTGATGTCACCAATGCCCGTTAGAGGTTCTGTCTTCGGAGTTACTAAGCTATCACCCCACATTAAATTATACCACAGTCCTTAGTTCAGCTGATCGATGTTTACTGGAAAACTAAGGAAAGGTGGAAAGAGCTCAATGGGACTCTGTTTTCTCCTCTGGGGAATGGGAAGGTCACAGGGCTGTGTCGACATCCGATGAGAGCTCCGACGTTAATGTGAGAGGTCCAAGACTGAGCCGACGAGAGGGCTGCTGTAGTGGTGTGGGCGCCCGCCCCTGCTCTCTCTCCCCTCCCAGCTGCCCCTCCGGGGTACACACGTCCATGTCGTGGGTGTGATTGGGGGAAACCTCCCTGGTTATCTGTCTTCCCACTGCCCAAGTCACCATCCACAGCAGCCTGACGACACAAAGGGGAGCCCACCCTGGAGCCTGAACCGCCTCAACTCGCCCCATCGCCCCTCTCTTCTGTGCACACCTGCTGCCTTGCTCATCAAGCTCAGAGTGGTACCCAGAGCCTGGCCCGGCTGATGGGAGGCCCCTGCTCTCACCCTCGGCTTGCCCCCGCTTCCCTCGCTGCCTCCCCAGGCCCCTTCCCACAGTCACTCAGACGATGGGCACCACCCCTCTGCCAGGTACCTTGCTGGCTGCTGGGCACAGAATGTGCCATGGACAGACGTAACTCCCACTTGGCAGGTTCAACCTCCCCACCTGAGCCGTGTGACCTTGGGTGAGTCCACGGCTCTGGAGCTCCCTCCTTCCTTCCACGCCTTTCTCTGGCACCAAGATGTCCTCTGTTCTGTGACTTCTTGGGTTCAGCCGCCAGCCAAGGCTTGAATGTCACGGAGGTTCAATGAGCATTCTTCCTGCGTTACTGTAAAACACCACTTCCCCAGCCTCACTTACTCAGTTTCTGTGTTTAAAAAACAAACCCCAAACCTTTGCCCAACGGCCATGTAGGTCATCGGGCAAAGCCCCAACACCCCCTGCCCCCACCTGTGCCAGCAGCCCCGCCAGCTCCTCCTGGCCCTGGAAATCAGCCCTGTGACACAGTCAGACCCGCCTGTGCCTGCCACACCCGCCCCTGCTGGACCAGCGGGTGGGGTGGCCCAGGGCTTCTCCCAGGGCTGGTCCTGGGCAGGATCCCAGTGCTGGAGCTGTCAGGCAGGGCAGGTGCCCTGGGGCGTGCTCCCGTGACAGGCCCCCCCCATGGGTCGGGAGCATCCCGGGTCACGCCAGGAGGCCCATGTGTAGTGGCTTAGCCACAGGGAGGATCTTCCAGACTGGTCGCAACCTGTTTTGCTGTGCACTTTTTATTGATTTATAAAGATGGTGCGCTCACACTTTATACTCGAGCGAGGGAACAGTGTGTTCACATCTGGGATTATGACCTTACGGCTGTGCCGGGTGACCGGGAGGGTGGGAGCCCTCCTGGACATGCACACGGAAAGCAGCCCTGGGAGGGATCCCAGGTGTGGCGCTGGTGCCCGACGGCCAGTGGAAACCCCTGGGAGTGAGCGTGACCTTGGGCAGGCCTGGCATCACTCTGTGCTTTCATTTCCTGATCCATAAAGCTGGGATGAAAGTTGCTGCCTTCTCATGACTCTTGACCATCCATCAAAGGAGCCAACAGATGGAAAAGCCTCCTTGCGCAGCCACGCACTGTGCAAATGGAGGAGAGCGTGTTACTGCTTTTGCCGCCATCTGGGACCCGGAGGGAGCCAGCACTGTGGGGCCCGTGTCCACAAACCCCTACTGAGATCTTCCCGTTGCCCACCCCCACCCCTGCCCCAAGCTGAGGGCAGACACCTGGCACCCCCGGGGCTGACTTAGCAGCTCACCTTTGCTCTGTGCATGGCCACAGGTGTCCCTCTGCACCTGCCATGCTCAATCCAGTCTGTTCTGACTCCTCCATGAACCGGCAGGGAGTTTGTCCTGGGGGGGTCCAAGTGGTAAGGGGAGGTGGGCAGAGCTGAGCTTCCTTACTATGGGTCTGAGCCGTGGCCCTGGCCCAGAGTTCAAGCCTCACTCAGGGCCAGATCCGGACGCTGCCGGTAGCCATGGGGCCATGACTTCAGAACTGTCCATCAGTGACAGATCCCAAGGCACACACTCACCTGGGCAGTGGGAACACACACGGGGCTTGGCCTCCTCGGTCCTGCTCCCATGCCAGACCTGCCCACTTGAGACAGCTTCCGGGAGCATCTAGGGAGGGTAGCTGGGCCCTGGTGGGGCTCAGAGCACCTCTCATTTTTCAGACGGACCTGGGTGCCTGGGAGACGGGGCAGACCTGGGCCGTGGATGAGGCTACGGTCATGAGAGGAGACTGCTGTGACTTGAAGCCACCCAGTTTGGGCGTTTCTAGGAACCCGAGAACTTAAGATCCAGGCCAGTTCTTTCTACTGTTTCTGTGGTCCATCCCCTCACCCCTGCTCCCGGCCCAGGACCGAGCTGAGGCATTTACAGATGCCCCCTCTGAGTCCCCTTGGCGAGCGCAGGGTCCGGGGGTGGAGAGGGCACGGTTATCCTCATGGCAGCTCTGGGAGGCAGGGGACTCTGCCTCCCCTTCCGTGTATTTGTGAACAGAGTGGAATCGTCACAGGTACAGACATGTGAACGCATCCACAGGTGCCATGCCCATCAAGTCTCCTTCCAGGTCAGACCCTCGCCTGCCACCCAGGGTTCTCCTAGGGGGAGCCATGCTGACCAGATTCCTGGCGAGTCTTCCAGAACTGTAGGTAACCCTGCAAACCAGCTAGGGTAGGTGTTATGTGCTCCACAGGAGGCCACACACCTTGTTTGTGCTTACCCACAGCATCCTGATCTCAGCAGCTCTGTGCCCATGGCGGCACCCCACCCTGCCCCAGACACACCCGGCCTCCACACAGCAGCCAGCGTGGCCACCTTAGCACATCAGTGGCTGCCCCCAGCCTTTAGAGTAAAACGGCTTCTGGGGCTTGCGGATACAACTCCTGCCTGTCAACCTCAGCCGATGCCACCCTCCCCTCACCCCAGCCTCGTAGGTGTTCTCGTAGTTTCTTGGCTACACAGGGTTCTTTCTGGCCCCAGGGCCTTTGCGTTTACGCTCACTTTACCAGGTAAGCCTCCCCCCCCCCCCCCCCCCGTGAGCTCCTCCTCTTTTGAGGATCAGCCTAAACGTTGCCTTTCAAAGAGGCCTCCTGTGACACTCTGTTTTACTGTTTCCCATCTCAGTTCAAGGTTTGCTCCTTCCCAGCAGTGGGGCAATTACTGCGATTATGTCAATATAATGGGTTTTGTTTTTCACTCTGCCTCCTCCACACAGGAACTCATGACGGCAAGAGTCGTGTCTATCCTAGGTCCTGATGATCCCTGGAACCCGGCATCTGCGTGACTCCTAGTAGGTCTTTCAAAAAGACTCAGTGACCAAATAAACAAATGTCCATTTTGCAGACGGAGATACTGAGGATTAGAGTAAGTGAATAACTTTCCAAGGCCACACAGCAAGTAGACATAGAGCCAAGAACACCCAGAGGTCTGATTCTGCAGATGGAGTTGATACAATGCACCCTATGAGGTGGAGGTGGTGTTGGTGTGTGTGTGTGTGTGTGATTGTGTGCATTCAGATTTTCCTTACATAGAAACAAGGAGTAGAATCCTACTCTCTCGAGAGTGGGACCCAGACCTCCGGCAAGGCCTTGTCTCCGACCGCCCGTCCCATCGGGAAGAGCAGGGGGCGGGGTGCTGGTCCTACAGCAACTTCCTGCGGGCTTCCGGAGCCGGCTGCTTCTGCTACTGAGTCAGGACCGCCGCTTCCCAGCGACAAAGCTTTCCCGAAGCTGCAGACACGTTCAGCCTATAAAACATTCGCCTCCTTCCTTCTCACTGCATAAAGTTCAACCTTCGCTGGGTCGTTTGGCTATAAGAGGAAGCCCCTGGAGCTGACCGGGAACCCTGGGCAGCGCTCCGGTTACAGGAAGGGGGCCTGGGGGCGGCGAGCAGGGGCCAGAGGAGTTCTCCCTCCCGTGGCCGACAGGAAGTGCATTGTGTGCTGGGTTCTTCCTTCCTTGCTTCCCCGTGCCTCTGCGGGGACTTTCACAAGCCTTCCCCTCGCTCCGGAAGGGAAATATAGCTGTCCCTGCACCTTTGCTTGTTTGCTCCAGTTTTTTTGGGAAATATGAAATACCCACAGAAAATTGCACCTCCCGTAGATGTCCCGGATGAGATACTGTTCAGCAAATATTTATTCCCCGCAGGGCGGGGTGTGGAGGCGCGCGTTCCCCGCTCCAGTGGTGTTGTACTTGGCTTTGTGACTTGCTTTGGCCAGCAGCGGAGTGGGCAGCGGCCTGAGGGCGCTGGTTCCAAGCTGAGACCTTGAAAGACCTGTGTGTTTGTATTTGCCCCTCTCCGGTAGGGGAGTCCTTGCCTCTCACCCTAAGAGAACTTGCCCTGGGCAGCTGCCAGTTAAAGGAGGATGGTAGACGCTGGGCCAGTCCTGCCCTTGACCCTCTGCCATGCCCAACCTGGAACAGCTGAACTCTACCCACAAGCCTGTTACCAAGACACAGCCCTTGCTGTCTGCTCCTGGGTTGGGATGGGTGGGTGGTTTGTTACGGCAATAGCTAGTGGCTTCCTTCACTCAACATCACCGTTGGGAGATTCATCCTGGACACTCTTTGTGGCTTCTCAGTGCTATTGAGCGACTACACCATAATTGATTTTCCCATTCTATTGCTGATGGGCACTGGAGTTTCTGTTTTCATCCATCATGAATAAAATTGCTATAGCATTTCTGATGGGTCGATACTAGGAGTGAAATTGTACAAAAGCCCATGTATCTGTTGGGTAAATACTAGCAATAAAACTGCACACAAAGGATGTGTGTATTCCGCTGGAATAGATACTGCTGAAGAGTTTTCCAAAGTTCCCGCGCCAGTCTCTGTCCCCGATGACTGTGGAACTTCCGATTGCTGCACGTCCCAACAGGCCACATTCTCAGTGTGCACCTGCCTTTCTAAATGTACTTATGCTGATGGATGGCTGTGAGGTCGCAGTGTGGTTTTAATTTACATTTCTGTGAGGACTCATAAAGCAATTTTCCATCTGTTTATTGGTCATTTGGATGTTCTCTTAGTGAAGAGTCTGTTCAAGTGTTTTGCCCTTTTTCCTATGGGGCTGGCTGTCTTTTTCCTAGTGATCTGTAAAATTTCTTGATATATAGTTGACATGAGTCCCATATGTATTACAAACACCTTCTTCCACTCTGTGGACTGCCTCTCTACATTCTCGTTAAGGTCGTTCGGTACACTGAAGTTCTTTATTTTAACATAATCTAATTTATCTATTTTATCTATTTGTGGTTATCAATTTTTTTTGCCACATGTGAGAAACAGTTGTCCACTCCAAACTTAGGAAGATGTTCTCCCGTTGTTCTAAAAGCTTCCTTGGCCTGTGGCGCCGTTGGGACTGATTTGTCTGTGTGCGGTGAGGCTGGGGTGAAATGCCTTTTTCCCTTTGTGAATATGCAGTCGATCCAGGTCCATTTCATCGAGAAGGCCCTGCCGCCCTCCCCAGCACTGCAGCATCGCTGCTTCTGTTTGGGAATTGATAAAAAAAAAAAAAAAAAAAGCCCTGGTTTTGAGAACGCGCTTACAGGCAAGAGAGGTGAGGTGCACATCCCAGCTCCCACACCCTGGCGGAGTGTGTGGGCTGAGGGACTCCCCGTCTCAATCTCCATGCCCGCATCTGTATTTGAGAGCAGTGAGGCTTTTCATCTTGGGGTCTTAAGGCCGCCAGTGAGCTCGCCCGCGAGAGAGCGCACAGTGCCCTCAGGCTTGGCTGTTGCCCGGGCTCCCACCATGGTCCCGAGGCTGGCAGCATTGAGGTCTGATGGAACTTTTCTGATCTGAGGAGCAAACTTGTCATCCAAGATGGATTCTGCCTCCAAGGCCCTGTGCCCTTACGCAGGCCGGCGGTGACCTGTATCTTCCTCCCGGCACTCCCTGGCCATCCTCACTTTCACTCTGGGACCCTGACTGCTTCCAGGCTTTGTTTCCCTAGCCCCTACATGAAATCCGAGACCCCCCCCCCCATTAGTTACCACTTTCCCGTTCAGCTCATTGCTGTGCTGTGTTTGAAGCCAGAGCCCCAGCTTCCCCAGTGAGCTGGCAATGCTGCACCCGCTCCCCCAGTTTGTTTGTGACACCCGGCCAGCTGCTGGCCTGTCCAGCCGGCAACCGAGGGATGGTCTTTGAGGACAACATCCTGTCTTTGTGCGATGGCTTTGTAGAGAACCAGCTGTGAAAGAAGCCTGCTTGGGCACTGGGGTTTGAATTCAATGCGAGGCACAGATAAAATAAACATCAGCCATTTTGCACAGCGGCCCGGTTAGAGTTGTGTGATCTTGATGATGAATTCTGGTCAGCCAGGAGGGTTCCGACTCCTGCCCCAAGCTGGAGGAGGCAGATCAGAAATGTGCTCCCTGGTGTTGGACTTGTGCTGACAGAAATGTCAAGGGTTTATTTGTGTGTGGAGAAGGCTGCAGATGTCGCCATTTGTGAATTTCAAGGTCAAGTTCAGCATTTTTCTGAAAAGGAGAACCAAAGCAATCTGTGTGTAAGACATTCTGAAAGCTGGGGCCTGGGCCCCCATGCAGGGTGTGCATTTGTTCAGTCTGCACGCATAGACCAGCTTCTTCAAAAAAAGTTTATGGAAAATGAATTAAAAGTTAAGTTCATTTCAGTGCAAAAAAATTGGAATGCATGCAATTTTTTTCCAATAATGCATTTTCCAATAATGCATTTTCCATCAACATTTTGAAGACCCCATGTTTGCACAGATTTAAAAAAAAATTCACACCCAAATAAACTTCTCTATGAATTCCATCTTCCATGAACTTTCTGAAGTCCCTTTGTATGAAGTCTCCTGTTATCTCAGGTCTCTGCTCAGTGCAGGTGGTGGACAGGAAGATGTTTTCCCAACGCAGGAATCTGCTTTAGATTGTAACACTGAATTCATGGAGCTTGTGAAGACAGGCAGACACGTGCAGATCCAGAGTCGGTCTCCTCCTGTAACGTTGGATGTGGTGCCTATTTTTATCCTCTGAGTTACCACGGCATTTGCCTGGGCCTTTTGCCTTGGGGGCCATGCTGCCTGGTAAAGATTGTGTAGCTGCTCCCTGCTGAGCAGAGTCTCCATTTGGTTTAATTATTGATGTCTTCTACTTTGATTCCCACTAGGGAGCATTTCTTTAATCCCCACATTTTTAAACCTAAATCAAGAGCATATAAAGACTTCTTGGTTCTAGTTACCACAGATATGTAACAAGACGTGAACAGCTTTAAAAAGTGACCTTGAGATACTTAGAAACCATGGCTCTGTTTTATGGAGTGAACATTTATTGGAAACTTTTTAATCCGATGTCAAATTTCCTTCACTCTGCTCTTGTCATTTAAAAATAAGTATTTATTTCAAATTACAGAGTTTATTATGCCAGTTATTGGTTATATGGCTGTGGAATTACATGATTGGCTAACTCACAATATAGAGCTTTGTGGGGTTTTTAAAAAATTATGTTATATAGCCGGCGCCGCGGCTCACTAGGCTAATCCTCCACCTTGCGGCGCCGGCACACTGGGTTCTAGTCCCAGTCGGGGCACCGATCCTGTCCCGGTTGCCCCTCTTCCAGGCCAGCTCTCTGCTGTGGCCAGGGAGTGCAGTGGAGGATGGCCCAAGACCTTGGGCCCTGCACCCCATGGGAGACCAGGATAAGTACCTGGCTCCTGCCATCAGAACAGCGCGGTGCGCAGGCCGCAGCGCGCTACCGCGGCGGCCATTGGAGGGTGAACCAACGGCAAAGGAAGACCTTTCTCTCTGTCTCTCTCTCACTGTCCACTCTGCCTGTCAAAAATAAAAAAAAAAAAACAAAAAAATTATGTTATGTATTTGAGATCCAGAGAGAGAGAGAGAGAGAGAGAGATCAATCTTGCATATGCTGGTTCACTCCCTAAATGGCCACAATGGCCAGGGTTGGTCCATGCTAAAGCCAGAAGCCTGGAGCTCCATCTGATTCTGCCATGGAGGTAGTGGGGCCCCTCTTGTGCTGCTTTCCCAGGTGCATTAGCAAGGAGCTGGACCAGAAGTGGAGCAGCCGGAACTCGAACCTGCATCCACATGGGATCCCAGCACACCGCTGGCGGCTTAACCCCCTGTGCATCAACACCACCCCCACGCTTTGTGTTTCCAACAATGCTTCCTTACTCCGGCTGATCTTTAAGCCATGACGTGGCTTCCTGGGAGTGCTCTCTGCAGCGGTGGTGTCCAAGCGTCTCCTGGAGGAGCAGTCGTTTCCATCGGTACAAATTTCTGAGCATCTCTTTCCCAGGATATTTTTATTTATTTAAAACCTTCATAACGAAGAAAGCTGCTAACAGGTACAGGTCAGACCTACGATGCCAGTAAGACTCGTGCAGGGTCCATGGAAGCCCAGCCCAGGTGTCAAGCCTCTCTGTGAGGTCAGAGTTCACTGGAGCCCAGGAATTCGTGGCTGTGCACAGGTCTCTGGTTCTCTCCTCTGCTCCCTGTTGGGGAGGGGGTGGGAGGCACTAACCCCCCTCGGAGCCCAGTGAGGGGACCTCACAAAGATGGGGGTGTCGGCAAGAAAGGGGGTCACAGGACCACTCCCTTAGCTCAGTGCGTGGCTGAGAGAGAATTTTCTCGAGAGAAACTATCAAGCATCCCAGAGTATTGGGGAGGATAGCTGGAGCCCGCCGTGTACCCAGCAGGGCAGTGGGGGTGTAGCTGGGGCACCTGTGAGGCAGGATATATGGGGAGAGCAGAGTGGGGGAGCCCGCACTGCCGCAGTATACAGGCAAAGGTGGCTGTGCACCCGAGGGCCAGGCACATGGTGGAGGCCGAGGCAGCTGGAGTGACATCTCCCAAGGGGGTGACCTGTAGAGCTAATGAGATTCCAGTGACACAAAACAAGGAAAAAAACCCAGAGGTATGCAGGAGCTAAGGCAGGGCTTCTGTAAAACACATTCATTCAGAGAACACCCAGCTAGGGACGGGGACAGGGAGTAGCGAGTGGGTCTCTATGGAGAGAGATGCAGATGGAGGACATCTCCAAAGAGCATGCCAACATGCCCCATGCAACAGGCAGGATGCAGTGGGGGCCCACTTTAACAGAAGGCACGACAGCCACGGGGCAGCGGCAGCAACCAGCATGCAAGGCTTTGCCCCTCTTCCCGTCCTGGTTCCTCCCCCGTCCCTGGCCGAGAGGAGCTGGCAGTGGGAAGGGAGCAAGTGGCACAAGCAGCCTGCTGCCCAACCCCCTGTGGTAGGTGCTCAGGCCCAAGATGGGAAAGCAAAAGTACTGAGTTGGGTGCGGGTTTGGAGTTTGGATTTGGGCTGGCTGGAACTGTCACTCATCTGCACATGAGCTTCGTTCACGTTGCCACCAGTGACCAGAAAGCGAGGTATCCGTCTGGATGCCATGGAGAGTGGGAAGCGGAGGCCCACGGAGTGTGTGCGGAGGCAGCAGTGGGAGGAGAATGAAGCTGTTCCCGGCTCGTCCCCGGCCGACATGAGTGCACCTGGTAAACGGACTACATGAGCAACTGGGATTTCTGTCTTTGTGTTCAGGTGAAAATACGTAATAATGGAAGCTGCAGTGTGTTCCTCCGCTATCCTGACTGCCTGGGGTGAGCACCTGCTGGGGAGGCCAGGCCTCCACACCTGCTGTGTACAACCAGAACCCAGCCTGGACTTCCTGTGTGGACTGGGACCTCTGGACCCTTAGCAGACACCCAGGAAGTGCACCCTTGCTCAGGCTGAGCAAGTGTGGACAAGCCACCCTTTCATTCATTCACCACGCATTTTCTGCCCACCCCCAAGCACCAGCGTCGTGCTCGGCTCCAGACAGTCTTTGATGAATAAAGCAGATGAGATGCCTACCTTAATAAGCTCACACTCTAATAATAGAATGCACACTATAAATAGATAAGTATGTGTTTTAAATTTGTATTTGATGTTACAGCTGTAGCAGTAAAAAATAAGAAGCATTCGACAATAGAGCATGGTGTGCCTGTACGTGTGTGTGTGCACGCACGTGTGTGTGCAACCCAGAGGTAAAAATCCTAAACCCTTCAGCAGGTGAAAAGCACTAAAGGAAAAGCCAGTGATCACAATGCATGTAATCAGGCTTTTTATTATTATTATTATTATTATTATTATTATTATTTTGGAGGAGAATTCCTGAAAGAGAAATGGCGAGTGAAGAGTGAGTGAGCGTGTGTGTGTGTTTAGGTAAAAGATCGTGTCATCCAACAAACATTTGCTGTTTCTCTACTCTGAGCAAGGAACTGCTACGTGGTGCTGAGAGAGGTTTTGGGGGCAAGCCAGGAGCACCCGCGGCTGGTGTCTGCGGGAATTCAGGGGTGTTTGTGCACCCCTGGGTCACACGGAACCGCAGAGCAGGGATGCACTGTGGCCTCTTGGCTCCGACACGCCTGAGTTTGGAGCAGCCTCTGTGGAGTGGGAAGAAAGGGCCTCAAATGATTTCGGGAGGAAGGATGTCGACGGGACATCCTTGGGACAAGCCACCAGTCGACAAGAAGCTTGCACTTTGGCCCCTGTCTTCCGGGCTCTTGGTCTGAGGTGTACACAGCAGTGCTGCACCCCTGCTCCCTCCTGGACCTCTCCCCAGGGGACGTCACACTCGTCCTGCCACTTAAGCCTCGCGCCACAGGCCACGATGCAGGCCACGGAGCTCCCTTTCACTGGTGAGGGCCCCTTGCCCACACCCAACTGAGAGCCCTTATGTGTTCTCCATCCCGCCATGCCTCGAGCACACTCTAGACATCGGGCATCTTTCGAGACCACGTCTCGCATCCTCGTAGCCCCCGAGCCCAGATGGTGAAGAAGGCGGGCATCTGCTCATTTCTTCATCCCAAGTCAGTACCTGTGAGCACGGTACAGGTCCAGGACCTGGGCTGTGTGGGCATCGAACAGTGGAGAAATGAGGGTGTGGATGCACAGCGGGGCTCAGGGCGTGGTGAAGAGGGCTGAACGGGAAGGGGCTGCAAGGGGTGGGGTGGAAGGAGCCCCCCACAGGGATTCTCTCCTGGGCTCTGGGGTTAATTCACTTCTTTATTGCCTCTTTGGTGTCCAGTGGGCTTTTGTTGTTGTTGTTGTTGAAGATTTACTTATTTGAAAGGCAGAGTTACAGAGGGAAGGAGGGACAGAGACAAAGATCTTCTATCGCTGATTCACTCCCCAAGGAGTGAATTCACAATGTCTGGGGCTGGGCCAGGCCAACACTAGGAGCCTGGAACTCTGCATCTCCCTAGTGGGTGCAGGGGCCCAGGGACTTGGGCCATCCACCACTGCCTTCCCAGGCGCATTAGCAGGGAGCTGGATGGGAAGTGGAGCAGCCAGGACTTGAACTGGTGCCCATACGGGATACTAGTGTCTCAGGGGGTGGCTTCACCTGCTCTACCACAATGCCAGCCCCAGTGTTATTTTTCTTTACTCTTTTTTTTTCCTGACACACAGAACTCTTGGGCTCTACCAGGACGCAGAGGAGCTGAGGCCACGATTTCTTTTCAGTGTTGTAAGTAGAAGCTTGGTACGCAGTGCCCTCCTGCAGCCTGCTTTACCACCGGGAATCACTGAGCAGAAGTGAACCCGTTTTAGGATGCCCTCTCTTGGCCTCTTGCCTTCCGCTGATACCCACAGCACTCCAGGAGGCGGGCAGACGCCCCTTTCACAGATGAAATGTGAGGTCAGTGTCACCCCGCCTCTGTCACAGCGGAGCTGGGCCTCAGAAAGTCCAGCATTGTCCCCCAGTGCAGGCAACTTACTGTAGCTGCCACTTCATTCCCAGGAGGCACTTACGTGGGACACCTGATTTCCCTGGCTGGGGGTGCAGGGGGGGAAGGAGGAGCATGGGTGACCTTGTCTGTGCCAAGCAGAGAGCACAGGGTGTGGGGTCTCCGTGGGAATCGGGTAACAGCCTGGGGTTCTCCAGCGAGCGTCTTTGGGGAAGGGCTCTCCCGAGGGACCCATGACTAATTCATGGCAAGGAGAGAGCCGATCTACCATGCACTGTGAACGCGAGCTTGGGTTCCTGGGCGGGGTGGGGGAGAGGGGAGGAGGCCCATGGCTGTGCAGTGGAGGAGGGCCTGTGACGGGTAAGACCCCATGTGCAGGGTGACTGGTCCGGCACATGTGAGACCTGTGGCAGGCAGGCAGACAGGCAGGCACGGGCTCCTGCAGCGCGGCCGAGGTTGTGGCCCGCGAAGCGAGGCAGCTCCCGGGCTCCACACATGTGGTTCCCAGCCAGAAAGCCTCTCCCTCCTGAACAGACAATGGTGGGGTCTCTAGGGAGTGGAAGGCACCCCAGCCTGTACTCAGGATTAGCAAGAAGCACACGCAAGACCCTCGTGGTCTAGGAGACGTGGCCCTGGTCCCGCAGGGTCACTGCTTAGGGTGGCTTAAGGTGTGATTCCCTACGTTGTCCTCTCCAAGTCTCTGGTGACCTATGATGGGTGTTTGGGAACAGAGGACTTGGGGACCCCTGGGGCTCTCAGTGGCTGTGAATAGAGCAAGGGGGCCACATAAGAATGGGTGAGGGGCTTCTCTGTCCTGCCAGGCTAACCCCTGAAAACTAGCCCCAGACTTCTATGTTTCAAGGAAGTGCACCCCTCACCCAGCCCAAGGCAACAAAATACATGAATGTGTGTTTGTTAAACAACATCAAGGAGAACTTTCTGTGGTACAGGTCAATTTTACATCAGAGTCTTTAAAAATATTGCTAAGCCGGGACCCACAAATGGCTTGCTTCCATACCTTAGTTCATCTGTCTAGCGATGCCCAGGGTGGGTTATGCCAGTGCCCAGGGAGAAGGTGGCTTCCAGGGGGTCCTTGGGTCCCAGGCAGCTTTGGGAGGAGGTGTGGGACCCAGGACCCTAGAGCAGGCTGTTCCAGAGCTCAGGGCTCTGGGCTCCAAAGGACTTCCAGGCTGGATATCTCGCGATGATGCTGCCCAAGTAAAAGCCTCTTGAGATGCGGCCCTCATTTGAATGGGTTCCCCTTTGGCAGCCCCTCCCATGTCTGACGCCCAGACACCAGCCCTAAGAGCCGGACCCTAAGTTCATTGCTTTCCCTGTATCCCCTCCTTCCATCACCGCACCCACCAATGTGGAGTAGCTGCTGTTATCCACAGGACACAGGCCGAGCAAGATGCCCAGGTGATCTGCCCAGTAGAAAGCAAAAGATGGTGGGATTGGAACCTAACTCCATCCCTGTGTCCCAGGTGTGGCTGGTTTGGCTGGGACCAGGGCAAGACTGGTCGCTTCCCTGTTCCAGGCAGAGTGATTCTATTAAAGCGGTCTGTTGCATACCACATTACTGACGCAGAATGAGGACTCAGCTAAGCACCTGCTATGTGCCAAGGCCCGTGGCAGGACCCAGAAAGGCAGAAGGGGGAAGGGAAGGAATACCAGCCTTGGTAAGAGGAGATGCTGGATCCGAGTCCCGCTTGTTAGCTGTGCTGTTTGGGGGAACTTACCTTCTCTGAATCTCAGTCCTTTTATCCAGATGATAAGCACAATAATGGTGCAAACTCTTCGATGTAGAGTTGTGAGGATCAAGTGAGATATGTGCAAGCACAGAAGTGTTCAATAACCATCAGCATTATCACCAATTCTTCACCAACCTATCCCAAATGCCCAGAACCCACCCTTCTAACATTTTGTCCAAAAGGGATTGTGGGTTTTCCTATCCATAGTTTTCACAGTATACCTTCCCCCTCTTTCTAAAAGTAAGACTGTGTGTCAACTCCTTTTCATAATTCACACAAAACCACCTACACGGCTTCACTGAGCTTAGCAAGTCATTGAGTAATCTGAGCAGGCATCCATCCTAACTCGTGGGAAGTAATCAGATCCTGGGAGTGGTAGGGAAGGGGCGTCTCTCATTTATTCCCTGAAATGACTTAGCACGTGCTATGGATGACTTAGCTCTCACAACACAGGTAGCACGGAAGATACGGGCGTGAAAAAGCACCTTGTCTGCCCTCAGAGAGTGCTCAAGTTAGGAACCACCAGGAGGGGAGGCAGAGAGACTGCAGGACAGCAGCGTCTCCAAGGAAGCAGAGCATCAGGGAGAGGAGAGATGCCTCTGGCTTGGGCGCCGTGGAGGAGGAGAGACTTGGACAGCTGGCTTCAACTTCCTGGGATCTCAACAACTTGATCATCCTCCGGAGCACGCCGGGAGAGTGGGGTGGCTTGGTGGAGATCCAGGAAGACAAAGGACGATTAGGGGCCTGGGGAAATATGGAGGACACGGCAGGCTGTGTCATGTGGGTTGAAATTTACAGGTTATGGGAGAGAAAAACCAGAGCTCCCTGAGATGGGTGCCGGAGTGTGAAAAAGCCTGCGCGTCGGGCTGCTTCAACTTCAGACCAGGGATTTTCAACAGACGAGTGGCATGCATTCAACCCAGGGGTGCTCCGTCAGGCGGCAGGGGGAGAGACTGCGGGGAGGAAGGCCAACGCGGAGGAGGGCACTGGCCAGGGCGAGAACTGCAGTGTCAGGAGAGGCTACAGAGGAAATGTCCAGGACCAACAGCTCCTAGCCAGAGTTCTTTGAGTTCTTACCCAACAGCCACCAGGTGGGACCGTGGGTCCGTGGGACCATGCCTAACCTTGCTGGGCCTCAAGTCCCATGGCTGGGGATAAAGAGGTTGACCAGAAGGTGGTTTCTAAAATGTCCTTCCAGCCCTGCCTTCTTTGGCTCTGCTGACATTTTCCTTTGCCCTTAGAGCTCGCTGGCCAGCTGTTGCCCGGCAGGTAAGGGCTCCCAGTGCCTAGCAGTTGGCCAGCCACCCCACCAGCTCCGGTCTCATTGGAAACAGCTGGTGGGTTTCAGTTTTCAAGCCTCACGGGGCACCCAGCTCTCTCCATCAGTAGTGCTTGCTTTGACTCCCTCACTCTTCCCTAAATGATGCCAAAACAAAGAAACACAAAAGTGGAGCAAAATAATAAGGTCCCAGAGCACACACGAATGTTCTCATATGACAAAGGTGACGTTTCAAATGAGTGAAAGGATAAATCTAGCCAGCAGGCCTGGGACAAAGAGCTGTTTAGGAAAAAATAACGTTCCGCCTCTACCTCACCCTTGGATCAATATTAATTCCAGATGGGCTTAGGAGAAAGTATAAAAAACTAATAGAAGAAAAACTAGAGATCGTTAATGAAATTTTGAAGCAGGGAGAGTCTGTCTTAGCATGACACTAAGGCAATTACAATAAAGCAAAGGACTGATAGATTTGACCAGAAAAATATTTGAAAGCCTGCATCCCGAAGGTATCAATCCCATTTTCCCAGTCTGGGCCCTCTTCCCAGGTGTTTCCGGGACGGGAAGTCATTCCCAACAACCCTGACAGAACACACCTGAACCCTTTGCTGAGGGAAGTGAGGAGAGCTGGGCTCCAGAAACTTCAGAAGGGAAGGGAGCCTTCGCCACCAGTGGACAGGAGGCCCTCAGAGAGCGGGGCCCAGAGTGGCTCCTGTCCCTGGCCTCTGTGCCTCCTCTCCTCTGGGCAGGGGTCTAGAGGCCCTGCTGGTCTCTGTGTCCTACGATCCCACCCTGAGCGATGGAGCCACCTCAGAATCACACAAATCCCCAGCCAGATTTGCCTTGTTCCTTACACAGCTCAGAGCTGGTGGCATCCAGGTGACAGCCATGCGCTGGGTGTAGGAGCCCTGGGAGCTCGTCTTTCCTGTTCTGCCTTCAGCGCCTGGGGATCACACGGCCTCTCACAGCACGCGGCTGCATGCCAGGCCTCAGAGCCCACAAGAAACACGATTCCCCTGCCCGAGGGGACAACTGGCCACGTGCCTCACAGAGCTCACAGCTAAGTGGCTGGAGGGCTCTGGGGATGGGGCGCTGCTTGTCTGGGCCAGCAGATTTCCACCTTGCTGGGTCTCCCTTGGGGAGGTGTAGAAGGGGCCTGAGCACACCCTACAAGGGGTGCACACCCTGGGCAGGCTCTTCTCCAACCACAGGCCTTCAGGAGCTGTGGACTGGGGAAGTGCTGAGCCCATGGGGAGAGCACCCATCCTGCCAGGCATGATTGCACGGTGTGAATGAGTGGCAAAGTCTTGCTGAGAGAGCTGAGCCACACTGAGCAGAAGCTGAGATTCTGATTGGGCACCTGCACAGGCCCTGTTAGAGTAATGACTGAGCAGCCGGCGCCGCGGCTCACTAGGCTAATCCTCCATCTGCGGCACCAGCACCCCAGGTTCTAGTCCCGGTCCGGGCACCAGATTCTGTCCCAGTTGCTCCTCTTCCAGTCCAGCTCTCTGCTGTGGCCCGGGAGGGCAGTAGAGGATGGCTCAAGTGCTTGGGTGCCTGCACCCACATGGGAGACCAGGAGGAAGCACCTGGCTCCTGGTTTCAGATCAGTGCAGCGCGCCGGCCGCACTGCACTGGCCATAGTGGCCACTTGGGGGGTGAACCAACGGAAAAAGGAAGACCTTTCTCTCTGTCTCTCTCTCTCTCTCTCTCACTGTCTAACTCTGCCTGTCAAAAAAAAAAAAAAAAAAGTAATGACTGAGCTTTATGAAACTAAGGTCCTATGCAAAAACAAACTCAAAGACAGCCCAAGGTCATGCACAGAGTCTATCAGTCAGGACTCTTCGCTGTAGGTATGAAAACTGACTGTGGTTGGCTGAAGCCAACAAAAGAATGTTGTAAAAGGAGATCACGTGGCTCATACCACGGCCGGCCAAGATGACAGGAAAACTAATAGGCACAGAAGGTGGCTGTGTGTCCAGAACATCAGGTGGAACCAGTCTGCCTTTTCTATAACAAGCCCCAGACAGATCAACAGGTGCCACAAAAATCACCCGCCATGGACACTGGGTGCTGCTGTCAGCACCATCAGCACACCACTACTATCACCACCATCACCATCACTACCACCACCAATATCACTGCTGTCACCACCATCACACCAATACCACCAAAACACCAACCCAATCATCGTCACCATGAGTATGACCATCACTGCCACTGCACCATCACCACTACTATTATCACCATCACCACCACTGCTACCACGGCCACCACCATCACCACCATCACTACCATTACCAACACTTCCAGTACCACCAATACCATCACGACCACCACCATCACCAGCATTATACCAATACCACCACCACTTTATCATTATTGCCCTCATTGCAACTGCCACCATCAGCATCACCATCATCACCATCATCTCCACTGCCAAAGCGATTTTCCCCCTGCCCCTGTTTCATTGCAGTCATTGGCTCCTGATTTAAAAATCCAAGACACAGCCTGGCTTTCAGGAGGAACAGCAGTGTGGGAGGCTGTTTTCTTCTGCTTCCAGATTTGTGTGTTAGGGAATTAGCTCAATGTAGGAGGTTGGCGGACAAGGGGCCATCAGAGACCAACAACCCAGAAGGAGGAGGAGGAGCAACAGGGGAAATGAAAACACCAACAGCCTGGAATAGCTTAAAAGACTCATGCTCTGGCCGGCGCCGTGGCTCAACAGGCTAATCCTCCGCCTTGCGGCGCCGGCACACCGGGTTCTAGTCCCGGTTGGGGCACCAATCCTGTCCCGGTTGCCCCTCTTCCAGGCCAGCTCTCTGCTGTGGCCAGGGAGTGCAGTGGAGGATGGCCCAAGTGCTTGGGCCCTGCACCCCATGGGAGACCAGGAGAAGCACCTGGCTCCTGCCATCGGATCAGCGCGGTGCGCCAGCAGCAGCGCGCCTACCGCGGCGGCCATTGGAGGGTGAACCAACGGCAAAGGAAGACCTTTCTCTCTGTCTCTCTCTCACTGTCCACTCTGCCTGTCAAAAAAAAAAAAAAAAAAAAAAAAAAAAGACTCATGCTCTTAGTGCCAGTGTCCTCTCCCATAATGAGAGTGCAAACTGCCGGAGGGCCATGGGAGGAAATGGGCGTGAGCACACCCTGTCAACTGCAGGTGGACAAGTGGGACCAGCCATCTTACTTCATCGTCATTGGCATTATCACCTGACACATTGTCCTTTGGGTGGAACTGAATCTCCTGACTCCCAGCACAGGACAGACAGCTCCTCCACCACAGGCTTCTCCATAACCTAGGGCTTCTCCACCCAGCACTCCCAACATCGGCCAGAGAAGCTTCGTAGTCCAGGCTGTCCCGGGCGTCGAAGGCTGTTTCGCAGCACCCTTGGCCTCTCCTCACTAGACGCCGGCAGTGCTTCCTGCCCACCTGAGTGTCTCTAGACATTGCCAAGTCCCCCTTGGGGGAAGGAGGCGTGGAACTCCCCCTGGCTGAGGACAATGGTCTCCTGTCCTCCCTGACTTTCCTCATTCCATTGCCCTCCTGTTGTCCTAGGGCTGAAGCGCTCTCACCGGCTCAGCAGTCCTCCTGCAGCACCCTGAACAGCTGTAGATGCTTTCTCTGGAGAGGGGAGGTTCCTGCCCGGGTCATGCAGAATTCCGGGGCCATGTCCCACACTGGAACACCTGGGTTCAGTACCCGCCTGTGGCTCTTGGCTCCAGCTTTCTGCTAATTCCAACCCCGGAGGGCAGTGATGATGGATCAAGTGTTTGAGTTCCTGCCACTCACTTTGAGAGACCAGAAATGAGCTCCTGGCTCCCAGCTTTGGCCCCTGGCCATTGCAGACATTCGGGGAGGGAACCAGCAGATGGGAGCATACCCTCTCTCTTTCTCTCTCTCTGTTTCTCTCTGTCTCTCTTCTCTGTGTATCTAAAATAAATTAATTAGTTTTTAAAAATCCTAAAAAAAAAAAAAAAAAAAGGGAGAAAAGAAATGGCTGTGGAAGAACCCTTAGCAGAGAGAGATGTAGGGGACATTGCTCCTGTGACCAAGCAGTGCTCTCTTAATGGGAGAGACGCACAAGTCACCCCTGAGCAACGGGTCAGTTCTGCGTCGTGGACACTGGGAACGGGGTCTTTCCCCAGGTCTCCGTTCCCCTTAGCTGTTAGGAAGCTCGGAGCCCAACTATGGTTCATGTTCAGCATTCACGTTTCTGTGTCTGATTCCAGTTTAATCTCATTCCTGGCCTCATTGTATGCTCTTGTCCTTTTTTTTTCTTGTCTTCCTTCTTTGAAATTACTTGCCCTTGTTCTATGCTGGGTATTAACACTTTCTCAACAACCCACAAAGTATAAATAAGAAGATGGCTGTAGATAAATACCTCTTCCTCTCTCATATGAGAGCTCAGTATGTTCATGTCCTCTACCCCCCCCATCAGTGTGACCCTCCTGAAGGCAGCAGTTGTGAAAGATTCCCTTCCTCGCCCTCCCCCCCCCCCAGTCTTCTACTTCCTGACCCAGCATTCAGTCTAATACCCATTCTGTGTGGACACTCCATCACTGTTGCTCTCTTGATGCTAGTTTCTCTTATATTCCCTCCCGCCCGCCCTCTCCTTCCTCTCTCCTTCCTTCCTTCCTTCCTTCCTTCCTTCCTTCCTTCCTTCCTCCCTTCCTTCCTTCTCCTCTTCCTTCCTTCCCTCCCCTCCTCATCTGTTTCTCTTTCCTAAAAGATAAAGGCAAAAAAGAGGAAACAGGTGCATTGGGGAGAGAAGAACCCATTAGGACATCTTAGGTGTTCACACTTCATTCCTTTCTAACAGGTCTTTGGGAGCACATGCTGAAGAGTGGCTTCAGCCAGGAGGGTGACCCCAGACAGAAGGCTGTGATCCCCAGACAGAATCCCCCAGGCTCTCTTGGTGACATTGGCCTTGTCTGGGGAGGTCACATTCCAGCCTTGTCAGCTCACTGTCTGCCCTCTGACACCATCTGGCTCCGGCTTGCCTCACACTTGGCCTTCTGCTGAGCCAGGGACAAAGTAAGGTGCTGTACTGTGAACTAGCTCTGGTTTTACTAGTGAGTCCTATTCAGGCCTCCCAGTGCCTCTGTGAATAGGCACAGGCAGCGTGCTGATCATTACCACCCTTGTAGGTGAGGACAGTGAGGCTTAAACACGTGGTCGTCGGTAGAGCTCCAATCAGAACTGCTGTGTGAAGCCCCAGCAATCTGCAGGTGTGCAGTAAGCGTGCATCCCCAGAACAGCCAGGACCCAGGCCCAGCAGACATTCCAAAGACCCCACTGTTGCCAATTTTAAATATTCATTCCTGGGGCAGGCGTTGGGCACAGCAGTTAAGATACTGGGCCCTGAGCAGGGCTGTGCACGGGCCGCTCACGGGGTCACAGATCTGAAGCAAGGAGCATCTCCTGCCTTTTCTCCATTTTATGGTGAGACAAGTGTTAGGGGCAATCAGGAAATTCTGTAACAGCCGTTAGTTGTCCTTGTCTCTCTGAGGCTAGGTGCTCACACTCTAACCCTGGAGACGGGAGGATTGAACACCATGGTCTCCCTTTATAGATAAGAAACAATCTCCACAAAGTTAAGCAGGTTTCCCAAGGTCACCCAAATTATGAATGTCACAACTAGCATCCAAATGCAGGACTTCTGCCTCCAAATTCCAAGCCTAAGTGCATCCCTGCTGGGGCTATACACCCATACCCACCATCACGCCGCTGCCGCCGCCGCCGCCACCATTATCATCTCTAGTGTATGCACCAGGGCTCCAGTGCTGGAAGCCTCAGCACTATGGACTATCTTCTCGTGATGCGGTTTGGTGATTCATGAACTTTAGCTTTATTTTGAAATCAACATAGATACCTTAGGGACCAGAGGCCTAGAAAAGCAGAATCATTGAGGGTAAAAGCAGACTCCCAACCTCTGCGCCAGGTCCGGGGATCGGCTTCTCCCCTGCCATGGAGACACGGGGTGGAACAGTTCACAAGCTCTGCGCTCACCTGGGAGAGAGTGAGCCGGGATTGCCCCCAGGAGGAGGTCCATCCCAGAATCCGGTCTCCTTGCACAAAAGCAAGCCAGGCACAGAGGAACTAACCATGGGGGCGCTCAAATCTCTTACCTTCTTTTCAGTTGAAGTCTCTATCCTTGTGGAAATTTTAGGAAAATCATGTGTCTTGGGAAAATTTTCATAAAATAGCATTTTCCTGCAGGCAGCAACGGGGCCACACCTTCCCTGGCCCCAGAGAGCCCCTCCCAAGAGGTGCAGGGGGTTGCCAGTTCTGGGATGGGGGCGGGGCCGCACTTCTCCTCTGCACCAGCGGAGCCACACCCTGGAATCACCGAGAGCTGTAACTAACACCGCAGCCTGGGCTGCGTCCCCAGAGGCCCCAGAGGTGAGGCCTGGCCGCGGAGGGCGTTGCAGTGTGCAGCAGGCCTGAGAACTGTGAGCAGGCTCCCTGGCGCTTGGAAGGAACAACTTAGAGGAAGTAGAAGTTCCAAGGTGGCCATCCCCTGACCCCTGCCGATTAAGAAAATTCAGAGGGAAAAGCGCCTTGCCCAAGGCCACAGGGTCTCACTTTGGGAGGGTGAACTTCAAAGACGACGGCTTTGGTGGGCCTGGAGTTGTCCTTGAGCTTGGGTTCTGGTCTCGGCTCCTGGAGAGAGTACTCAGATCCCCTGGAGTGAATTTGATTCTGGCAGCAACCATAGAGGAAAGGCAGGTACTGGGGCAGAGTGGCCAGGACGAAAAGCCAGAGCAGTTCTGTATTTCTCGCAGACTCCTCCACACCTTGGATCCGTTCAGCCCCCTCCCACGGCCTTGGCCCAGGCCTGGCCTCTCTCTCCAAACTCCAAGCTCGGAGAGAGCTCTGCAGAGCGCGCACCGACTGCTGTTGCTCCACTGTTCACAATTGCTGCACTGCCTGCTTCCCTATTGCATTTGAAATAAAACCCGGACTCCGAGCACGCTCATAAAGTCATCCATGACTCAGCACACGCCGCCCCGGCCTCCTGCACCACTCCGTCCCGCCGCCGTCCCCCACCCTCCAAGTGCCCCAAGCCAAAGTCAAACAGAGTGACTCAGAGTTTTCCTAACACGCTGTGCCGCTCGTGTCCCTGCCCCACTGGTAAAGAAGGCTCTGTCTGTCCATCAGGAATCTCCTCCCCAGCACCTTCTCCTCTTGGCCAAGTCCTACTGGCTTCTCAGGAAACTTCCTTGGAGCACCCGGTCTAGGCAAGCGGTCCTCCTCTTTGCCCCCATGGCATTCAGACGTAGCTCTGTGTCCCTCTTCTTCCCACACCGTGTCATGAGCATCTGTTCACTGCACGGTTCGGGGATCTCAACATCAGCCCACCGCCTGACTATGGTTCACAATAGAAGAGGTGAAAGACATTTCCCATAATATGTTCATTTCTGCTCCACTGCCTCCCAGGAAAATGGATAAGTGGAGTAGTTAGTCTGCATCGATGCCAAGAAAATCAATCCTTGTCCCAAGTGGCACCTAATTTCCCCTGTTAATAAAATCTCACGGACAAGTATTGAGCTCCTGCTGAATGACCAGCATCGTGGGGGATAAATAAAGAATAAGACACCCTCAGACCTGCCTGAGCAAGGGTCCCTCCTTCCTCTTTGCCTCCACTGCACGCGTGTTCGTTGGCTGAATTCTTTCATTCTCCCCAGAACAGCTGCCACCTGGGCCTGTGCGTACAACACCATGCTCAAATAGCCGGAGGGTGGCCATCCTGAGTCAGGGTCCCCTGTGACCCACCTCGCCTGGGGCAGGTGCTCCAGGAATATTGCCTGATTCTGAATGCGGATAGATTAAGGGTTTATGGACGCATTCTGAAATGCTTGCTTCAGGGCCAAAAATGTAACTGTTCATATCTGATGAAGATGCTTCAAATCCTTCCTGGAATAAGGCAAGTATATAGTATAATATAAATAAATGGGGGCCGGCACTATGGCGTAGTAGGTAAAGCTGCCGCCTGCAGTGCCGGCATCCATATGGGCACCCATTTGAGTCCCAGCTGCTCCACTTCCAATCCAGCTCTCCGCTATGGCCTGGGATAGCAGTAGAAGATGGCCCAAGTCCTTGGGCCCCTGCACCCACGTGGGAGACCCGGAAGAGGCTCCTGGCTTTGGATTGGTGCAGCTCTGGCTGTTGCAGCCATCTGGGGAGTGAACCAGCAGATGGAAGACTTCTCTCTCTCTCCCCCACCTCTCTGTAACTCTGCCTTTCAAATAAATAAATAAATCTTAAAAAAATAATATAAATAACTGAATGGGGGAGAATGAAAACACGCATAAAGTGAATAAACACATGAAAACGGCCGGCGCTGTGGCTCACTAGGCTAATCCTCCGCCTGCAGCGCTGGCACCCGGGGTTCTAGTCCCGGTCAGGGCGCTGGATTCTGTCCCGGTCACTCCTCTTCCTGTCCAGCTCTCTGCTGTGGCCCGGGAAGGCAGTGGAGGATGGCCCAAGTGCTTGGGCCCTGCACCCGCATGGGAGACCAGGAGAAGCACCTGGCTCCTGGCTTTGGATCAGCGCGCCAGCCGTAGCGGCCATTGGAGGGTGAACCAACGGAAAAAAGGAAGACCTTTCTTTCTCTCTCTCACTGTCCACTCTGCCTATCCAAAAAAAAAAAAAAAAAAAAGACATGAAAACACATTTGATGAAACCCACTTTCACCTGTCAATTTGTTTGTTTATTTATTCACAAATCCATCGTTCCATACAACCAGGCAGCCCCCACTTGACAAACATGGGTGACTCCGAGTGATCTAGGACAGAACCAATCCTCAAACTTGTGGGCTCCTGTTCCAATGGGAAGCACATTCAACAAAAGATTGCATCACCAGGAGGATGAAGGTGGTGCCCGGGAGTGTACCCGGGGCAGAAGGTGGCCTGCTCGCCACCCACTCACTGCCTCAGCCCCAGCTGCTGGCACCAAGCCCGGGGGAGTAGATCCAGTAAGTGTCCCAGGAGGCAATGGATGGGGCCGCCGCCTGCACACTGTGCCCTTAACAAAGCAGGAATTATCCGGAGGTCTTCCTGGGGAGCCTCCTGTTCAAACTTCCATGACTTTTCAAAGCTTGTGTTTTTCTGAAACCTGTGCGGGAAGAAGGAACTGGAGAGTTAGCCCCTAACCACGCTGACCGGTGCACTTGGCCGGGGCGACTGTTCTCTGGCAGGTGTCCCCGGTGCTCGGTCAAAAGCAGTTTCACTTTCAATGGCAAAGAAACAGCAGTTTCCCCCACACGCTGGGAGAAAAAGGAAAAGGAGGCATTGGCGTGGCCACGACGCTGGCAGTGGAATGGGTGCTGATTGCTCCGTGCAAGCACCGCTTCCCGGGTTCCCACCCCTCCCGCGGCTCTCGGTGCCGTGAGTCCCAGCCAGTCCAGCCCTGAGTGATCCTGTTGGTTTGATGTCACACACTTTCTAGCCCCACGTGAGATGGGGAGAGACAGTGCACCAGGCTCTGGGATGTCGCAGTGACCTTGCTGGAGATCATTCTGCAGCGAACATGAGTCACCTGCAAGACTGGGTCCCGGGCAGCTAGGAGCTGGGCCTTATGGCCCTGACAGAACTCGTGCTGGGCCTCCTTCTCCTTGGCTCTGGCACTGGAAAAGCATCAGCAGGTCCGGAGAGCCGAGGCTCGAGGCTCGGGGAAAGCCACTCTGCCTGTCTGCCTCCCAGCATGAGAACCTGCAGGGGGTCTGGGATGTGGAGACCTGGTGCCAGCCCCATGTCTGTCAGCAAAACCCTGCAAGGCCTTGGGCAAGTCACTGCTCCCTCCAGACTCCACTCTCCTCATTGTGAAATGGGAGCTGCTCGCTCCCACTCTTGGGCTCCTTGTCTGCCAGAAGCCTTCAGGGACAGTGATGTCCCTGCTTCCAAAAGGCCCAGAGGAAATCCACATCTCCCGACTCAGGGGCTGACCTGACCAGATACCCAAATCCCACTGCAGGGCCGGAGCTGTGGTGTAGCGGGTAAAGCCACCACCTGCAGTGCCAGCATCCCATATGGGCACCGGTTCAAGTCCCGGTTGCTCCACTTCTGATCCAGCTCTCTGCTGTGGCCTGGGAAAGCAGTGGAAGATGACCCAAGTGTCTGGGCCCCTGCACCCACATGGGAGACTGGGAAAAAGCTCCTGATTTCTGGCCTCAGATCAGTGTAGCTCCAGCCATTTCGGCCATCTGGAGAGTGAACCAGTGGATGGAAAACCTGGGGCCAGGAGGAAGGACACCTTTTGAAAGTGTTCTTGGTGCTAAATAAGACGTGCTGGAGTTCCCACAGAACCCAGTGGTCCCTCATGCTCCGGGATTCGAAGATGGGCTCGGGAGCCTGCTTCTCCACTTCCTGCAATCGCCCTGCCCCCACTCCGGGATCAGACATTCAGACAACAGCGCAGGCCCATCAAGGTCCTCAGAAAAAGCTTACGACGCGGCTGACTTGCTGACTTGGGATCATGAGGGCTGTTTGCCCAAAGCTTCTCTCCATGACCACAGCCAGCTCTCTTCCATCATTTCCTCGGTTTCCTTTTCTGCAAGATACCAGCCTCTGATGCCCATCACAGAGCGCATTTACAACTATTGGGAGAGGCGTGGGGAGAGGCAGGTGGTAGCCAGCAGTGCAGACCCTCAGGATTCCCTCGAGGTTACCCATCACAGGCACACACACAGACACACCCACACACATACAATCAGAATGCACAAGTATAGGTGGGACCCATTCAGGCCCATGTTCAACTCCTTTCTCTCTGACTTGAAAGAGAGCAGGCAGTTGGGTGTTAGGAGAGGAACTTGCTAGGTACAGAGGGACTGAGTCTGTTTTCCATTGCTGGAATGAAAGACCGGAGGCTGGGTCTTTTATAAAGAAGATGGGCTCACTGAGGTCCCGGCTGTGGAGGCTGCAAGAGCCCATCTTTTTGCACCTGGGAGGGGTGAATGGCATCATGGCAGACACATGAGTGACAAGGAGATCACGCAGGGAGCCAGGATGCCCAAGGCCACAGCAGGGTCGGTTGTGTTCTTTTTATAATAGCTGATTCTTTTTATGTTTTAAGATTTTTATTCATTTATTTGAGAGGCAGAGTTACAGACAGAGAGAGGGAGAGGTCTTCCATCTGCTGGTTCACTCCCCAAATGGCCACAATGGCCGGAGCTGAGCCGATCCAAAGCCAGGAGCCAGGATCTTCTTCCAGGTCTCCCACATGGATGCAGGGGCCCAAGCACTTGGACCTTCTCCTGCTGCTTTCCTAGGGCATTAGCAGGGAGCTGGATCAGAAGTGGAGCAGCCGGGACATGCACTGGTGCCCATATGGAATGCCGGTGCTGCAGGCAGAGGCTTAGCCTTCTGTGCCACAGTGCCGGCCCCCCGGAGCTGATTCTTAAGAGAGCTCCCTCACCCCACAGACCAGCACTGCTGTCTCCCACCTGCAATGACCTGAACCCCTTTCACTCAGCAGCTCTTCCTGAAGATTCCAGTACCTAAACACCACCATGCTGGGGACTAAGCATCCAACACGCGCACCCTCGGGAGACACCACACCTGAGCCACGGCAGAGCTTGACACCAGTAATGACTTTCACGGTCACCAGCACCCCTCCCCCTCCCTTCCCCAGCTGAAGCCAGAGGCAGCCTGGCCTCCGTGTGGCCACTCATTCTCCAATTCCCTGATGCCTGGGAGAGGACCAGTGAACACGGCAGAGGGAGAGGGATGTGTGGAGACACTGTCCCAGCTTGCTGTCACAGAAGGAGGAAAAAAAAGAACCTTCGAGAACCCTGGGGATGAATGAGATGGATGAAGATGGGCCATTAACATCAGCACTGCTTCCCTTAGTGTGATATTTATAGGAGTTGCACATGAAAAGCGGCTCAGCCACCATTTGCATTATCACCATCATCCCATTACCCTGGGAGCCGGCGCCTGCTCCACGTTCTGTGATGTACCAAAGTGGCTCTCACACACATTATCTTATCTGAACCTTATAATCACCCCGGAAAGCAGGTGCAACAGAGCTGTGTCCCTACTCCCAGCCCTTTACAGGAGGAGCAGGCTGCCATTCCGAAGTCACTTGCCCAAGGCCCCCTAACACAGAACAGTAGCAGACTTGGGGCCAGAGCCTAGGCCTCCTGACCCCAGGCCAGGTGACAGCAAAGAAAGCAGTTGTCCCAGCAACGGCATCTGGGGAAGTGGCGGGAAGGGGTGGATGTCCTCCTGGGTGGCCCAGACCACAGCTCACACTGAGGACAGGGGAGCGGAAGCCCCAGGCCCTGCCGGAGGCCGGCCACCATCTGAGGTTTCTGATGGTTTTACCAGGACTCCAAGGGAAGTGAGTGATTTTCTGGTTGGCTTCCTCTGTTGATTGCAATTGAGCTGAGTCTTCAAATTGGGTTTGTCGGGAAAATCGGTCCCAGTTAAAGATGAGCCGTGTGCTCTCCACGGCTGGTTGGGGTCTGGAAGCCGCAGGGAGCCCCAGCAGAGGGCTCTCCCCCTGGGAGTACCAGGGACCCGCCCTTCTCCTCTGGTATCCTGGGCTCCTGCTCTGTGGTCCAAGGAGAGACTCCTCACCGCCAACATCTCTTGTTTTCTTCATCAAGAGCCCCTGCGTTTGCTCCCCCTGCGGCCTCTCCTTTGCTCCCTCTTGTCTTAAAATCAGTCCAGCCCAGTCTCAGCGACATGTGCCAAACCCTTAGAAGTCCAGCTGCAAACATGGATGCTCCAGCCCCGGAAGGGGCCCAGGCCTTCACCGACCTCCGGCTACGCTGCTTCTGCACCCTCCCCCTCCTCCCCAGTCCCCCACCAGCCCCCTGCGGAAGCCCAGCCCTGTGCCCTGGTAGTGCAGGCTCCCCTTCCCAGTGCATGCCCACCTCACTGCTCCACCTCCCAGCCCAGGAAGCCATCCCGTCCTTGACTGCCAGCCATCTCTTGCTTTGCTAATCTCAGTTCTGACCAAGACTGGCCCAATTCATCCACTTTAGCTTTTGAGCGTGGACTCTGTAGCCTCTGTGAAATGCTTCTCGGTCACAGAGCCCCGATGCGTAGGAGTTGTAGCAGGGGTCTTGCACAGTCTCGTTTACAGCTGGAGACCCTGGGGTCCTGCGAGGAAAAGCAATTTGCCTGTGGTTGCGGTGAGCAACCTGGGCTACAGCCTCAGCTCTGGTCGTGTCTCCGCGGTCCCCTTTTCCCAGGCATTCAGCTACGTGGGTCAGGCCCCAAACCCCTCCGTGCAGGTGTGGTGCTGATGCTACTGATGCCCAAGGCATAGACAGGCCACGGCAGACGTCTTACCACAAAGTGGATGGGGCACTTCTGGTTTGCTGCGGAATCATAGCCTTGTTTTCTGCCAGCCCGGATTCACAAGTTCAAAAAGTTGCTTGTGCACATTTCAGCTCTCCTAGGAGACCTCCAACCGCCCTGCTGTCCCGCCAGCTCCGGCCTCAGTCTCGCTCCCCTGCCACACAGTTGCCAGATGCGTCTTCTGAAAATTCAGCTCTGAGCAGGACATGCTTGTCTTCTAAAACCTTCCGTGGCTCCCCAGTACTTACGCCTCTCCCTCAGCGGACATCACAGCTCTCTGCACTGGCCGAAAACTGAGCTCTGGGTTAGGTTTGGCGTCCTGGAGCTTCTGCCCCACGCCTCCCGGCCCGCAGCCTGCCTCCCCTGACACCTGTACATGCCTTGAACTTCCCCGGGGCGTCGCTGGCCTACACGCTTCCCTCTGCTCCCAGGCCTGCAGAAGTTCCGGTCTCGGAGCCACCACATGTGTGATCTTTCCAGGGAGCTTCCTCAGTCGGCCCAGAATTTGCCTCTGTCTTTTCTGTGGCATCTCCCCGACTCGTGCTCCTTGGGCTGTTTCGTCTACAACTGCTCCTCATGTCCCCCCAGAGCTGTGTGTTGGGGCCAGCGACCTGGTCTTGCCCAACTTGGTACTGACTGGTGTCCGGCGCGGCAGCCTCTCGGAGAGTCTGCGTGAGAGAAAAAAGGGTGCAGTGAGGGACTCCGGTGCTGCCGCTGCCTCGGGGTCTCCGGTTCCCAAGGTAACGGGGATGTGACTAATTCAGGTAAGTATTAACTTGACCGCCTGCCCTCCAGGAGCCGGACCCTAACTCCTTGACCCCTGGCAGGATTCCCTTCCGGAAGCCTGAGGCTTTGCCCCGCACTGTCACAGGAAGCGCTCGGGAGGGAGACCTGGACACGCGTCTGCCAGTCCTTCACAGCTGTGACTTGCCTCCAGACGGCTCTGCCAGGGGCTGCGTGAGGGCTAGCAGCTGGAGGCTGAGACCAAGACACAGCTGCGACAGCGTTTAACAGCAGCACGTGGGGGCGCGTGTTTGGCCTTACGGTTAAGCCAATGATTGGCATGCCTATACACCATATCAGAGTGCCTGGGTTCGAATCCTGGCTCCACACTCGAGTCCAGATTTCTGTTAAGGTGCGTTCTGGGAGGCAGAAGGTGATGGCTCCGGTACGTGGGCCTCTACTGCCCACGTGGGAGACCTGGATAGAGGCTCCCATTCACTTCAGGGGACTGAACCAGTGAATGGAGCTGTGTGTATGTGTGTGTGTGTGTGTGTCTGAATAAATAAATACATACTTGTGAAACGGCAAGTGCTGCCGGGAGAGCGTGTGGCCTTCGTTCCCATTAAGAATTCCCCGTTCCTTGCTCTAGGATCCTGAAACATTCAGCCTATTGGCCTGGATTCCTATAATGCTGTGTGGACGCGAAAAGTGTTGGTTTTCACATTTTGGGCTTTAAAAGCTGCATGTACCAGCTCCATCCCTCTCCTGGGGAGACTTTGACCTGCCACAAGGAGAGCCCGAGGCTGACCATCCTGGATTTCCCCATCAGTGAAAGCTGAGCTTCCACAGCGCTAAGCCACGTGGGGGATGCCAAGACCCGGCTCTCGTCCCCCCAGGGCACACGGTCCCGGGAGGCTGGCCATAGGAGCAGAAAGCAGCACAGCGGGCCCCTGACCCGACCGCTTCACTCACAGACTTGGGTGCAGGCTGGAGCGAGACATGACATGTCGGAGAGCTCTAGAACTGCTAGTGAGCAGGGGGCGAGTGTACAGTCCCCAACGGCTGGGGTGTGGACAGCATGGGGCCAGTGCACGGTCCCTGACAGCTGGGGTGTGGACAGCATGGGGCCAGTGCACGGTCCCTGACAGCTGGGGTGTGGACAGCATGGGGCATTCCCTGACAGGAGCCTCAGAGGACCCTGCCACACAGCCATGTGGTGTGTGCCCTTGGTTTGGGTGTGTGGCCAGATAGAACAAGTGGAAGCTGAAATCCTGCCCACACTCCACTTACCAAGCCCTCGTCCCTGGATGGGACTGGTTGGCGCCCTCTATAGGAAGCGGCACCTCTCGCTGTTTTGCACAAAGCTACCTACTTGACAATTCCAGTGCCACTGTGGCTGCGTTCACACACGGGCTTGCCTTTTCCCAACTGGCCCACTCAGGGCAGGTATCATATTCGAAGTCACACAGAGATGTGCCATGGGCCTGTGGGGGCCCACGTGACCTTTCCCTACCTCTGCACCCACCCGCACCTCTCCCTGGCAGAGCCCCTCCCCCCGAGTCGAGCCAGACTCCCTGTGCAGAAGTGTATCGGTCACGGCCCTCCACCAGTCTGCAAGCCCCCGGGACGGACCCCCTCCCCTGTCCACGGTCCCTGTTCCTCTGGCCAAGCTCAGACTTCTGCCTGCTCATCTGTTTCCACAGCTCCCAGGACTACCTTTCAAGGTGTGAATGAAGGGAGAAAGAGTTGGCTGGTCAACGCCATATAAACCTACCTGCATGATGCCCGGTGTGCCGCCCCCATTGCATTCTCCCACCCCCACCCTGCCCTCTTGCTGTTTGTCTAAGTCCTACTCTTCTCCACTCACCCCACTTTCTTGAAAGGCCTCTCCCTCCCACCCCACCCCTGCCTGCACAAGACCAGATCGCCAGTTCCCCCTCCTGGTCTCCGGCCCCGTGCAGAGCTGAGTGGCACCAGGTGTGCTGGTGACAGTGATGACAGGTAACATCACGGAGGTCCTGACGTGTGGCAGGTGTCACGAGAGAGGCTTCAGGAGAAGACTCTCAGGTAATTCTCCCAATTCCTCGGCTTTCTATTGCTGAGTAGCAAATTACTGCAATTTTCCCAATTTAAAACAACATGCAAGTAACTGGTATCTTTTTCTAAAAAGATACATTTATCTGAAAGTCAGAGTTAGAGAGAGGGAGAGAGAGAGAGATCTTCCATCCACTGGTTCGCTCCCCAAATGGCCATAAAAGCCAAGGCCAGGCCAGGCCAAAGTCAGAAGCCAGGAACTTCATTCATGTCTCCCACACAGGTGCAGGGGTCCAAGCACTTGGGCCATCTTCCGCTGCTTTCCCAGGCCATAACAGAGAGCTGGATCAGAAATTGGGCAGCAGGGACTTGAACCAGCGCCCATTCAGGATGCTGGCAGTGCAGGTGGCAACTCAACCTTCTGTGCCCCAGTGCCAACCCCTGCAGACGGCTTGCACCCCGCCCCACTCACGCACTCACACGCCACGTCTCAGCACCCATCTCCCCACTTCCTCTCCTGCTGTGGGCTTCTCTGGTCTGCTTACCCATGTGCGGATTCATGTTCTTTACCTGGGTGATTAGATCTTCTTCCATTATCTTGGCGCCTACATTTCATCAGGCCATGGTCATTTCCCTGTGACTCCGGGTAGGCAGGAAATAGTAGTTGAAAATAACAACCCATCTCATCTTTCATTCAGTCATTACCTGTTCAGTACATGAGTTATTTTCCTGAAGGATGAGAAATTGCTCAATGTTATTTACTTCATCAGGCCAGTAACCAGAGAACTGAATGAACGGGGAAACTCAGGCCTTGTTAAACCTTGTCCTATCAGAGGCCAGCGCTGTGGTATAGTGGGTAAAGCCACCGCCTGCAGTGCCGGCATCCATATGGGTGCCGGTTCGAGTCACAGCTGCTCCACTTCTGATCCAGCTCTCTGCTATGGCCTGGGAGAACAGAAGATGGCCCAAGTCCTTGGGCCCCGCCCCCCTGCATGAGAGACCTGGAGGAAGCTCCTAGCTCCTGGCTCCTGGCTTTGGATCAGCGCAGCTCTGGCCATTGTGGCCAACTGGGTAGTGACAGCGGATGGAAGACCTCTCTCTCTCTCTCTCTCTCTCTCTGCCTCTCCTTCTCTCTGTGTATAACTCTGACTTTCAAATAAATAAATCAATCTTTAAAAAAAAAAAATCTTGTCCTATCTACTGCTCCTGTGCTTGATACAGGGTAAGCCTTATTCAGCTGATACTTGGTGAAATTATACAAATTCTGGGTCATGTTGTTTTTCTTCATGATTTAAACAAATAAAGAACAGTTGGCTAAGCCTGACATGCAGAAGTCTCCTTTGACCTGTCCCTGTCCCTCACCGCCGCCGTGTCCCCGGAGCCCAGGATCCACCCAGGTATCCTCGGGATGCCGCGCCTGTCTACTCGCACCCAACCCCACTCTGAACCTCTGCGATGGCTGCTCTTTCTCACGCCCTCCAAACCTCTCCTGCAGGACAGCCAGACTGCTTGGGGACACAAGCCCCAGGCGGCACCACCCTGACTAAAGCCCCCCAGCCACTTCCTTTGCTCTCCAAATGAAATGCAAACTCCTCTCCGTGTTCCTGGTCTACAAGGCCCCATCAGACCTGGTCGCTCTTTTCTCTCATCCCCAGCCTCTGCCCTCACCCTCCAAGCGACAGTCCTTTCCCTCCCATTCCTCCCAAAGCCATGGCAGGTGCTGCTCCTCCACCCAGAGCGCCCTGCCCCAGGCCCTCACTTGACTGATCCCTACTCATCTTTTGGGCCTCACTTAAATATCACCTTTCCCAAGGGGATGCCCAGTCCAGAATGGGTCTTTCCTGTTCTCACTCTGCCTGTCCTTTGTCTTCATAGAATGTGCTGTTCTCTTCATCTACAGTGGAGACTGCAAAACTATGAGAGCACAGATAATACACATTTAATTCACTGCCACGTACCAGCTCCCAGCTCAGAGCCTGGCACATGGCAAGCATTAAAGTCTAATACATGAAGTTGCTGCAAACAGTGAGTGAATTCAAGTTCTTACCAAAGGTTAATCAATGACTGGGGCTATCTTGAATTCTTTCCACCTGTGCCCTCCCAACCAAGAGTACAAGAAGGGATTTGGGAAGTTCATGGGAAAGCAGTATTCAAAGATAAGCTTATTTTGATGCAAAAACATGCAAAATCCATGCATAGTTTTTTTCCATAATATGCGTTACCCATGGACTTTTTGTAGTTCCCTGTATGCCTTTTAAACACTACATGGGGAGCCAGCGCTGTGGCATAGTAGGCTAAGCCTCCACTCGTATCTATAGCATCTTATATGGGCTCTCGTTTGTGTCCTGGCTGCTCCTTTTCCAATCCAGCTCTTTGCTTGTGGCCTAGGAATACAGTGAGGATGGCCCAAGTACTTGGACCCAGAAGAATATCCTGGCTCCTGGCACTGGATTGGCTCAACTCTGACCATTGTGGCTATTTGGGGAATGAACTAACAGACAGAAATCCTTTCTCTCTGTCTCTCCCTCTTTATCTGTAACTCTGTCTTTCAAATAAATAAATAAAATCTTTTAAAAAAATCACAAGAACTCCTTTCTTCCATCCCTGACTTCCTTCCCTCCGCTTGTACACGTTTGCTGAGCACTTTCTTTGTGCCTTCCCTGTTTTACCACCTCTTGTTTATCTGAGGATGTTGTCTTACACCTATGCTATTCAAAACTTAGCGGAAAAGCCAGGAAGAAGTGAAAAGCCTTCTGCAATAAATATAAACTGTGAGATCCCAGCCCTTTAGAGCCTTCATTTGAACTGATTTGAAAACAATTATTTATTTATCTGAAAAGAACCTACAGGGGGAGAGATAGACAGAGAGAATGAGATCTTCCTTTTGCTGGTTCACTTCCTAAATGTACTCAACAGCCAAGGTTGGACCAGCCTGAAGCCAGGAGCCGAGAACTCCAACTTGATTGCCCACATAGGTGGCCGAAGCCCAAACACTTGGCTGATCACCCACTGCCTCCCTAGGTGTATTAGCAAGAAGTTGGATTAGAAGCAGAGCCGCCGGGACCCAAACTGGCACTCCAGTATATGATGCCAGTGTTACAAGTGCTGGATTCACTTGCTGTACCATAACACAGGCCCCACAAAACAATTCTGATATCTCCCACACTTCTTTTTTTTTTTTTAAGATTTATTTATTTGAGAGGCAGAGTTACAGAGAGAGACAGAGAGAAAGATTTTCCATCTGCTGGTTCACTCCCCAAATGGCCACAATGGTCGAAGCTGGGCCGATCTGAAGCCAGGAGCCTGGAGCTTCTTCCCAGTCTCCCATGCAAGTGCAGGGGCCCAAACACTTGGGCCATCTTCCACTGCTTTCCCAGGCCGTTAGCAGGGAGCAGGATCAGAGGCGGAGCAGCCGGGACTCCAACCAGCTTCTATATAGGATGCCGGTGCTGCAAATGGAGGCTTAGCTCACTACGCCACAGCGCAGGCTTCTCTCACACATTTCTAATATGGATCGAGACTGGCTCTCTAAACCTGCAGCTAATTAATTGTATTTCTTTTGTGGTTGGAAAGGGGGCTGCCATTTAATGATTGCTATCTTTCCCAACAGGAGATCTCAAGGAAGGAAATGTATATCAAACTTCAAAGAGATGCAGAATTCTTATTTTTGATACATCCATTAATTGTAACCTCAGCCCTACCAGCTCGCTCGCTTGCTCTCTCTCTCACACACACACACCTGCTCATTCGCCTTCCTCACAGCCACTGCCCATGCAGTGCAGCTCCCTGGTGCCCTCCCTTGCCACATCCGGGAACTCAGGGGGCCTTGGGACTTGGGATCCTTCAGCACTTCTTGGGGTTCTTGCCCAGAACCGCTGCCCTCCAGGAGCTCAGAAGAGATCCCAGGGGCTTCCGCTGACCCCCTTCAGCTCTGGGGACTCTGTCCAGCACACCCGGCCCCTGCACCTCCTCCTCCAAAGCCTCCCACAACTTCCCCAAGGTCAAAGTCGGGAGACGGAGTATTTAGTGGTTAACATAATCATGAAGCCCTCATCTACGTTTCAAGCCCTGTGCAAGCCTGGCAGGCCACGTGTCAGAACAGCCGTCAGCAGGACAGCGTGTGCCCGTGCGTCCTGCCCTCCGCAGGGGCTGGCTGCCCCAGCAACTTCCTGTTTCTGAGAACAACCCGTCTTTCTTAAACAGCCTGGTGAGGCGTGCCCTCAGGGATCCTGAACCTGCCTCTGATGTGTTATCATTTGTTTGCAATTTGTTCACCTGTCTCTGAATCACTCCTGCCTGACTTACAGGTAGCTCGCCAAGTGGACTGGCCTGCCAGGGCCCTTCTCCGTCTCCACACCCCAGTCGCATGGACGCAGGGTTGCGATGTGGACTTAGCGTCGGGTTTGTCCTAGAGGCTACCTCTGCAGTGACTCAGGATGGGTGGCAGATCCCTGTTAGGACCCCGTTCTCTGTGACTTGACCTGTAGAAGGACATAAATGCAGGGAGACTGCAAAAGTGCACGGAGGAGCTGGTGCTGTAGCACAGAAGATTAGGCTGCCACCTGTGACGCCGGCGATCCCATGTGAGCACTGGTTCGAGTCTTGGTTGCTCCGCTTCCAATCCAGCTCCCTGTTAATGTTCCTGGGAAAGCAGCAGAAGATGGCCTAGGAAATTGGGCCCCTATGAGTCACATGGGAGTCCCAGAGGGAGTCCCAGGCTCCTGACTTCAGCCTGGTCCAGCCCCGGTTGTTGCAGCCATTTAGGGAGTGAACCAATGGACAGAAGAGCTCTCTCTCTGTCTCTGCCTCTCAAATAAATAAATAATCTTTTATTTAAAAGTCCGTGGAAATGTGGAATTAAAAGACAACTATTTTGATGCAAAAATCTTAAAATCCATGCCTTTTTAAAATAATTCACATTTTCCATGAACGTTTTGAAGAATCCATATATGCATGAATTCTAAGCCTTTCTATACACAAAGGAAAACTTATCTTTCCATTCCACTTTCCATGAAGCTTTTTTAAAATGATGTTGGAACATTTTTTTATTATTTATTTATTTTATTTGACAGGTAGAGTTATAGACAATGAGAGAGAGAGAGAGAGAGAGAGAGAGAAAGGTCTTCCTTCCGTTGGTTCATCCCCCCAATGGCCGCTATGGCTGGCGCACTGTGCTGATCCGAAGCCAGGAGCCAGATGTTTCTTCCTGGTCTCCCATGTGGGTGCAGGGCCCAAGCACTTGGGCCATCCTCCACTGCCCTCCCGGGCCACAGTAGAGAGCTGGACTGGAAGAGGAGCAACCGGGACAAGAACTCGGTGCCCATATGGGATGCCGGCGCCATCTCCGGAGGATGAGCCATGGCGCTGGCCCCTCCATGAAGCTTTTAAAGATTCAGGGGTCCCTCTCAATCCTCTGCAGTTTCGTTCCCAGTGATTTCCATTGAAGGATTCCTGGAGCGCACCCTGCGAGGCTGAGTGGGTGTGTGGAGACTCGAACGCTCAAGGCCTGAGACCTCTGCGTGGCTGCAGCCGCAGTGGGAGGTGGCTCTCTCGTCTTTCGGGGTTAGCTTTGCAGGTGAACCAAGAAGCTCATCTTGCGAATTAAAGGATTTTGAATGCCATGGACAAGGAAGTAAGGGGCTTCTTTCACGATCACGGATTTCTGGCCACTCCAGGTCTCGCGAGTCTCCCTCCTGAGCATCTCCTGCTCACAACTACTGCTCTCTACTCCTGCCCCCTCCGCCACCCTCTCCCCCGACCTGCACACTGCACAGCTCCCTAAGCCACCTGCTCTCTCCCTCCCTTCTGGTTCTCGCCTTGCTCATTCTCCATACACCTTCCAGACTCATCTTTTAAACCATAAATCTGACCAGGTGGCAGTTACCCCGTGTGGCCTCCTTAGACCCCAGGACAAAGTACAGGTCTGATTCACGGAGCCCTCCCGGCTCAACTCGTGTTGACCCCTGGCGTGCTTCCTCCTCTGCACCAGCTCCCTGCACTAATGCTCTGACTTTTCACAGCCTCCACTCACTCTCCCAGGCCTTTGTCCATTGTCTGCTTCCTCTGGGCCCCCCTCCCTCCGTCCTCCCATAGTTAATCTTAAAGTCTCGGTTTAGGCCCTGCCTAAGGCTCCTCGGCCTGGCCACATTCCCAGAGTGCTCGACACCCTCCCTTCCCAGCAGCTGGATGGGGCGGCCCTGCAGGTGCTCCAGAGCCTCCTGATAGACCTCTGTCTGGCCATTACCGTAACGCGGCAGGCGTTATTCCCCTCTCTGGAATGTGAGACCCCAGGGCCCTGGTTTCTCTCCTATCCACTGTTACATCTCCAGCAGCTAGCACAGTTCCCCGCACATAGCGGGAAAGGACTCAGTACGTTTGTTTAATGAATCCCTTCAGGGGTAGAATTGCTGTGATAGAATACGTCCTAGACCTGCATGGTGCGGAGATTCTTGAGCAAGCAGGTGGCGCCATGAGAAAAAACCTGGGCGGGAAGTCAAGAGTTCCAAGTTCCTCGTGAACGTGGGCTACCACTCCTCCCCTCTGTACAGAACTCCAGTTCCCCACATGGAAACTCCCGGAGCCCACGTCTCAGAGAGCCTCTCGGACCTCTCATGGCTCATGGTGCTGGTGCGTAGATGTTTTCTTTAAACATTACTCATTTTTCTGAGCTGCCTGGGCGAGACATGAGAAGACCGTCATGCTCAGTAGCATCCTCCTAAAATCCATGAGTAGCCCCAAGGATGTAATTAGAAACGGGGGCTGCTTTGGTCACAGAGTCTGGCTGTCCGCCCCTCCTGCTGACTTGTCCCTAGGATGCAGGCGTCCCTGTCCAGTTCCTCACAACCAGCATCCCGGAGCTGCTCAGTGGCGCCACCGCCATCGTTTCTCTACAGAACTGATGAGGTTGCTGAATCCCAGAGCCTGGGGGCCTAGGAAAAGTTGGAAGAAATTGAATTCCATGAATGAGCATAAAGTATCTAGAAATGTATTCTAGCACTCCAGAGTCCAAGGCACGAGGGCTAGAGCCAGGGCAATGGGTAAACGGGCAGAAAAATGACATGGGGTCCCACAAACGCCTGCACAAATCACGTATGGATTCTACACTAACTGAATGCCAAGTCTTGTGGCTACACCTGGGTCATCACAGCTGCCATTGTCACTAACAAAATAGACACTCATTTAAAAGGAGCTCCGAATTCACAGCAGGCTTCGCACACAGTCCTCGCTCAGCAGATGCTGCCACGGACACGGCAGTGAGCCCCGCAGAGCCTCTCAATTACAAGAATGCCAGCCAGAGAAATGAAACCATGTCTGTCCGACTGGCATCATAGTCCCAGCACCTGGTTCAAAGCTATGCATGTAATAGAGTCTTGGTTGATATTTGCCAGGGTTCAGGGAAATGTGTTTCCTTTAAAAAGATAGATATGTCTGAAAAGGATAGAATCCACAGGATGATAAGATTAATTAACAGGTTTATCTTTTTTTAGCTTTACTTATTTATTTGAAAGTCAGAGTTACACAGAGAGAGGAGAGGCAGAGGCAGAGAGAGAGAGAGAGAGAGAGAGAGAGAGAGGTCTTCCATCCACTGATCCATTCCCCAATTAGCTGCAACAGCTGGAGCTGTGTCCATCCGAATCCAGGATCTGGGAGTTTCTTCCAGGTCTCCCATGTGGGTGCAGGGGCCCAAGCACTTGGGCCATCTTCTACTGCTTTCCTAGGCCATTGTAGAGAGCTGGATCGGAAGTGGAGCAGCTGGGACTCAAACTGGCACCCATAAGGATGCCAGCACTACAGGTGGCAACTTTACCTACTAAGCCACAGCACCAGCCCTTGCTTCATCTTTTACAGTCCCTTGCAAGTTAAAAAAAAAAAAAACCTGCTGCTACCAGTGTTGTGGCACAGCGGGTTAAGCCACCACCTGCAAAGCTGGCATCCCGCGTGAGCCCTGGTTCGAATACCAGCTGCTCTGCTTCCAATGTAACTCTGCTAAAACACCTGGGAAGGCAGTGAAGATGGCCCAAGGACGGCCCCCTGGGAGTTCCAGCCTTCTGGCCTCAGGTTGGTCCAGCCCTGGCCTTGTGATTATTTGGGGAGTGAACTGGCAGATGGAAGCTCTCTCTGTGGCTCTTCCTCTCTTTCTTTTACCCTGCCTTTCTAAAAAACGAATCTTTAAAGATTTGTGTTCGTAGTTCTTACTGCACTGAACTCTCAAAAATTGACCTTGCAGGGCAAGTCAAGCTCTGGGCTAAGGGGCTTCCTGTGACACCACTGGGACTTGAGCTGCACAGTGCACACGGTGACATCGACTCACAGAGGCATGCGCTCTCTTCTCTCCCACTGGGGGCTGGATGGCTCAAGCTGGTGACATCCAGGTAAGGTAAGACTGGCGTGTCGTCGTGCTGGTTAGGTACTGTAAGGATGACAAGGATAATACAGAGCTTCTTGGCATTTAAAGGATAAGGGACGGGTGTGCATTTGTGGTCCAGCAGGTGAGGCTGTCCCTGGGGACACCTGCATCCATGTCAGAGTGCACGGTTCGAGTCCTGGTTCTGTTTCTGCTCTGGCTTCCTGCTAGGGCACCTGGGTGGCAGCAGGTGATGAGCCATGTGCTTGGGTTCCTGCCACCCATGTGTGCTATCCGGAGTGAGTTCCTGCCTCCTGGCTTTGGCTGACTCAGCCCTGGCTGTTGTGAGCATCTGGAGAATGAGCCATCATTGGAAGATCTCTATCTCTCTGTGTGTGTGTGTGTGTACTTCTACACAAATAAACATTTTGAACAATGAAAGGATAAAGGAGTTGCGGAACTTGCCTGCGACATTGCAGCACGGGGCCTTGGCCCTCCCTTGTGTCTCTATTGTCCCCCTTGTTCCCGTCATTAAATAGAAATGAAATGAGAGGGACAGCATGAAGATCCGTCTCTGCTAGGTCATTTAAAGTGCGGATTTTTGTGTGTTTTGGTTGAGTTCCAAGGCTTGAGGATCGTGAAAGATGACCCAGATACGAAACACAATGGGAATTGTAGTAGTCGGAAGATAAAGGACCATACACAGGGACAATGGGATCCCCAACGGGTAGCTAAAATGACACAGGTTTTGAGTTATTGACAGAACTGATGAAAACAAATCAGAAGATTGCACACAGTACACCCGTACACTGATGCCTGGAGCAGTGGCAGTCACCACACAGGAAGTAGCTCTTCACGGAGGGTTCCCTGCGTCTCTCGCTTCCACACCTTCCTGCTGTCACCAGCAGGTGTGACGGGAGCTGCAGAAGGGCTGTCCGAGCACACGTGCATGCTGGTCCCAGACAGCCTGGCGCATCCACGCAGGGCTACGGTTTCCACTAACAAGTCCGCACGCAGTGCCCAAAGCTGAAGGGACCGTCAGTCCCTCGGGAGCTAAGGGGGCTGAGCCTCATCCTGAGACCCTCCCGGCAGAGTCAGGATTTGTGTGAGCTCCAGAGAAGCGAGGCTCAAAGGCAACCTCCTGGGAAGCAATCACTCAGCAGGGGTGGGGGTGGGGGCGGCCCTGGGGCTGGAACCCAGCTTCTCCCACCTTGTTTTTCTGTTTCCACTCCTCCAAAAGCAGCAGTCTGGATCATTGCAAACACAGCCAGCGCTGTTTTCCTGCGTCACAGGAGGCCCTGGGCTCCAGTCACGCCTCAGGATGGTGCACTAAAAATATCCTCCCCGTGCTATTTTTAAGATCCTACAGGCTGCTAGTCACAGGCCACAGGAGGGGAAGTGCGGGGTTGCCAGGGGCACCAAGTCGGGGCTCAGGCCCTGGGGTCGGTTCAGCAGCTGGACATGCTCACACAAATACACGTATGTGCACACACGCACACACATACACACACACAGGCACACACACACATACTCTCCTTGACCATAGCAGTTAAAGGTCCACGTTGCAGGTGCAGCCTTGTCTTTCTCTGGGGCCCCTGCCAGGCACACAGGCCCACCACCGAGTCCCCTGTGTGGGACCTCAGTGCCCAGCTGTGTGCTCCCTGTCCTCACTGGGCATTCTCAGCGCCGTTCACACAGGGGCTTCTGGCCAGTGGGGAGCCGGAGACGCACACGTGTCAGCAGTCAAAGCATTGTCACATCCATTGTCGTCCCTGGTCCTCTCGGCACCTGTGCGGGATGAATGTTGGCATCCCCGCGTTGTAGCGCAGGAAGCTGAAGGAACACTGGTGCTCTCACAGCAGCACTGTGAGGGAATGAGGCGCAAGCGAGCTCCGCTGGTGTGTCTGAAGGTGGGACGAGCCTCACCTTCCTTCTCGGTCTCCTACAGGCTGGCCACACCCTCCAGGACAGGCACACCGCTCACCATTCACTCACTCACTTGACAAGCATTTCCTGTGCGCCCACTGTGGGGCAGGCCCTCTCTGTGCTAAGCCTGGAGATAAATGACGTCATCCCCGGGGAGGGGACGGGGTCAGGACAGACCTGAAGTGCATGGAGCAATGGGAGGAGTGGAAGGCTTCAGTGGGGAGGGGGGTGTCTGAGCACTGGGCCGGAAGAGCAGTCCAGCGGTACGGAGAAGCTTGGGCCAGGCAGGCCAGAGCAGGGAGCCGAGGGGGACTGAAAACAGGTGTGAGCGGGTTGGGGCAGGAGGCGGGAGCTGCGGGCTGGGCCGCTGGGCAGGGCCAGCAGGGGAAGTCAGCCATTCTAGCTGAGGGAAGGGCGCCGACACACTTGGAAATTCCAGAACACAGGCGCTTCTGCCCCGTGGCAAAGGGGAAGGCGGTGAGTCCTTGCGTCTGGAACTTGGGTTCCACGGAGTTGGCTTTTGGTCTTAGCATTCGATGGCTTCTAGGAAGCCCACAGGAAGCGGCGTCGTTCCCGAGCTGGGCCGCATTCCCACTTTGGCAGAATTGTGACTCAGCGACGACTTGCAGTTTTTAGTTCCTGATTTACAAGAGCTATAAAAGAATGGCCAGCCAAGCAGTCCTTCTTAAAGCTGTCCAGCTGACAAACTGATTCTTATTCTACTAACAAATGTTAGGGAATCTTTGCCAAAGACAGAGAGAGAGAGAGAGAGAGAGAGAGAGATCTAGTACACTTTGATTATATCCTTAACGCGAAATTTTCTATCATGCAGATGCTCTCTTTAAGCCAAAAAGCTGCTCATGTGTTCATTCTAGGTGAACGCAGTAAGTATGGGGACGGTGGGATGTGGCTGGGAGCTGGCGCTTTGTCCCACTTGGGCAAAGCCTTTGGTTGAGAACAGAGACGCTGAGAAGGAGCCACGGTGTGCCTCCTATGTCACCACCCACACACACACCGTGCAGCGGTGGCTACCGCTGTGCAAACCACAGCCAGGTCTCTTTGAGGCTGAATTTCTTCAAGAGTTAGGGCCACTGGCTGGAGAATGCTTCTGCCCCGCAGAGGTCATTTGAGCCGCCATCCCCACCTCACGCCACCCTTTGCTCTCCTTGACCACAGATACGAGCACTGCCCCTGGCTGGCCCCTGGCAATGCAGAACGTTCTGGGACCTCCAGGCTGCCATTTTCGGGTCTCTGTGACTTCCCATCCTGATGGCTTGGACAAGGGTCAGGGGTGTGTGCTCTCCCTTAGAATGATAGGATGGCAGCCCCATGGACTTGCCCTTTCTCTTAGAGAGCATCTGGACACAGATGTTTCTAGAACTGCGAGCGCTTCCTGGCTCCTAGCGCTCTGCCACTCTCCAGTACTGACAGCTTCTTGAGGACCTGACTACTTAACACCCCTTAGGTCCGAGAGCCTGGGTGCTGCATGGAGAGAGCTGGGTAAGAGAGGCAGTGTGGGGCCAGCGCTGTGCCGTAGCGGGTTAGGTCACTGCCTGGACACCAGCATTCCTGATGGGCACCGGTTTGAGTCCTGGCTGCTCCACCTCCAACCCAGCTCCCTCCTAATGCACCTGGGAAAGCAGCAGAAGATGGCCCAAGTGCTTGGGCGCCTGCACCCACGGGGAAGACCCAGAGGAAGGTCCTGGCTTCAACTTGGCCCAGCCCCTGCTGTTGCTGCCATTTGGGGAGTGAACCAGCAGATGGAAGAACTCTCTCTCTCTCTCTCTCTCTCTCTCTCTGTTTGCCTCTCAAATAAATAAATAAAATCTCAAAAATAAATAGGGGAAGAAGAGAGACAGGAGAAGGAGCGAGGAAGGAAGGAAGATAGGGTGGTCCAAAATGGAATGATTACTCCTTTTTAATCACAAGACTTTCTCTTGAAAATATATTTAACATTCACAGTTGCTACATTTGGTTTTATTCTTTCCATTCTTCTACTCATTTATTTTTTATTTTTTATTTTTGACAGGCAGAGTGGACAGTGAGAGAGAGAGAGAGACAGAGAGAAAGGTCTTCCTTTGCCGTTGGTTCACCCTCCAATGGCTGCTGCAGCCGGCGCACCACGCTGATCCGAAGCCAGGAGCCAGGAGCTTCTCCTGGTCTCCCATGGGGTGCAGGGCCCAAGCACTTGGGCCATCCTCCACTGCACTCCCGGGCCACAGCAGAGAGCTGGCCTGACCATTCTTCTACTCATTTTTTTAGAAAAAAAAAAAAAAAAAAAAAGAAGTGTCAGAGCAGCTCAGATTTTCCCCCCAAACTGCTTCACACGCAATCTTGTGCTCTGTCAGTCTCAAGGGTGCAGCCACCTTGTCTTACTGCTTCCTGTGAGTGAATGGGGAACAAGGGGGAGGAAGCAGAGAAACTCTGCTCACAGTCCTGGATCCGTAGTGGGGATGTGGACTGGAACCCAGGGGGACATGGTGGGAAAAGTCACCCAGGTGAAATGGGAAAAGCAAACTCAGGCACAGCACATACGTGCACGCCGTGTAGCCAAGGACAAGAGACTAATACCAGAGCCAGTTCAGAGCCAGTGAACCCCAAAGGACCTGGCAGAAGAGAGGCAGGACCACTCCCCGGAGCCACCCCCATAACCAAGGCCCACGGGCGGCTCCAGCCACTGTCCTGGAAGCCGAGGGCGTTCTCAGCAGAGCGCCCGTGCCGTGCCGGGAGCTGTGCCCGGTAAACGTTGCTGGCCCACGTGAGCCCAGGACACACAAGCCCGCCGCTTCATGGCGGACACCCAGAGCGCGGTCTCTCAAGGTCTGCTCTTGTCATCTGTGCCGTCCACTTCTCACGGCTATAATCAAATACCTCTGGCAGCTACTCTACAAAGACGTGTATTTCGTTCACAGTTCTGGAGGCCGGAGAATGTGGTGCCTGCCTCGGCTCAGCTCTGGGGAGCACCCCCTTGGCTGCAGGCAGCAGCAGGAGGAGTGGGACCGAGGGCAGGAGACCACTTCTTGCAACAGGAAGCCAGAGAGAGGCAGCTCGTGGTGGGGCTCAGGGGTGCACAGCAACCTTCTCGCAAGAACTACCCGGGGTCCCAGGAGAAATACCGTAGCGTCTTCTGAGGGGGTGCCCCGTGACCCTCCCTCTCAGCACAATCCACCACTGAAACATCCCACTGCCTCCTAACACTGGGGCCCAAGCTTCCAGCGTGAACCTCAGGTACAAACCACACCCCAGCATAGATCTCCCGGGAGATCTCCCTGGAGGGTGCATGCCTGGGGGGGGGGGTGCATCAGAGTGGGGAGGGGGCCTCGCTGCTCGTTATGTATCCTGTTTGCAGCCCCATGGGGCAACCCCGCCCCCAAGTCTAGTGGTCCCAAGGCCAGAGTCCATTCTGTTAAAGTTTAGAGAACAAATCTCCATTGCCTGGAGGATTGAGGGTTGGAGGGGTGTAAGCCCCTGACTGGGGTTGGGGGGAGTAGGAAAAATGGGCAGTCAACCCATAGGCTTTAAAACAATGACTCTCTTCTCAGTGGGCCACAGCCTGGCCCCGGCATGTGGGGCAGGAGGCCGGGTCAGGCCCTGGAGATGGCTCCAGGCCATGGGAGCCAGAAATTCCATCACCCTATGTACCTGCAGCATGGCGTGGGAGAGGGACCCATGGGCTCCTTCTGGGCATAGCCCGTTGGCCCCCATGGCCTCCTCACCTGTGACTAGAGGAAGACCAGCAAAAAGATGGGGTTCGAGGGAGAGAGCTGGACCGCTCAGCTCTGCGGGAGACACTACAGCCAACTTTCAGAGCACGGAAGGTTCCCAGCAACTTGCTCTCTGCTCCTCAAGCCCCTTCTTAAACCAGGGGAACTGCCCAGCCCAAGAGGGAACGGGGTGCCGTTTCAACTCCTAACCCAGATGATCAGCACACGGTGAGAACAGTATCGGAGAACCCTAGCCGCATCCCGGCCCTACTCCCCATGTCTGCTGTTGTCCAGGCCACACAGCCCGGGGTGCTGAGACCTGGTCTGCCCTGGCTGACGGCTGCACAGCCCAGCGTGCAGAAGATGCAGGAACCCTCGGCTCACTGTGGTTGTAGGGAGCCGGCAGGCCACGCCCGGAGCTGCGGCTCTGGGTTCTTCCTCGGCTTCTGACTCCCAGTCTAGAGCAGCCAGGAGAGGCGGAGACCCCCTGCTTCACTCTGAGGGGAAACAGTGGACCCCCACGCACAGGCCGAGGACCTCGTCCCAGCTGGCAACAGCGCCGAGCCAGACTGCACAGCACAGCCGCTTTGGAGTTGTCCACACTGGGGTTTGAATCCTGGCTCTGCCAACCGCTAGAGGTGAGACCTTGGACAAGTGACTTCGCCTTTCTAACCTTTGCCTTACTTGCAACGACAGTCACGAGGTCGCTGTGGGGACAAGAAGGGTCACGTACTGAGCACAGGGTCTGGTACTCAGGATAGGAATGACCGAGCAGACCCTTGGGGCTCTAAGGAGCCCCGGAAGTTACTCCTCTCCTGACTCAGCTGGCTCACCTGGAAAACGGGAACGCCGTGGCCACCTCTGGTCGTCCTCGCTTCGCTGTGCCGGGATTTCAGGAACTGGAGACCTGTCCGTGTTTTCACCCATCTGTGGAGAAATGAGAAAACCATAACGTGTCTCGTGTTTTCTAAGTCAGACTGTTCCCAAAGTTGTTTTTAAAGATATTTATTTTATTTGTTTGAAAGGCAGAGTTACAGGGTTGAGGGGAAGACACAGAGAGACAGAGACAGAGATCTTTCGTCCAATGGTTCAATCCTCAAATGGCCAGACCAGCTGGGGCTGGGCCAGGCTGAAGCTAGGAGCTAGGGGCTTGTTCCCAGGGCTCCCAGTGGGTGCAGGGGCCCAAGCACTTGGGCCATCTTCCTCTGCTTTTCCCAGGCCATTAGCAGAGAGCTGCTTCAGAAGTGGAGCAGGGGCCGGTACTGTGGCACGGCAGGTAAAGCCACCGCCTGCAGTGCCGGCATCCCATATGGACGCCGGTTCGAGTCCCAGCTGCTCCACTTCCGATCCAGCTCTCTGCTGTGGCCTTGGATAGCAGTACCACTAAGGGTATCACCTGGAGCCATGTGCTTCCAAGTCTGTCTCATCTGTCTGCCTGTAACCTCCTCGAGGGTCTCTTCTCCAATTTTCTACATCTGGTACCTAGCCTGGGCCTGGGCACACAGGAATGTAGTAGTTGTTGGAGGCGTAAGTGAATAAAACTATTACACCTGAGAACTAGAGAGACTGTCAGCCTTGTTGGCGACAGACCCGAGTCCAGTCTTAGTGCCCCGACACCACTTTGTCCCGTGAGTCACCTTACTCTCTTCTCGGCATCCTTACCCACTGAACAGAGGAGATGGGGTCAGTTGTCAAGGGTCTGTGACCCATGGACCCACCTCAACCTACCTCTTGCAGCCGCTAAATAAAAAGACCCTCCAAAGACATAGAGCTCAAGTAAGAACTCAAAGCCTTCAAGATATTTCCAAACCAAATAGCCTGAGAAGTCCAGGGTAATTCCAGGAAAGAGGGGTTGGGCGTGGCAGAGGGAAGGGGAGGCACTGCATGGGCAGGGAGCCAAGGTGTGGGAATGCGCTCAGGGAGGCGCTGGAGTGTGGTAAGGGGCTGCCTCTGCAGGAGCTGGGCCAGCCCCCCCCCTCACTTTTCCCCCCTAGAAACCTTTTATTTAAGGAATACAAACTTCATACAACATTTAATAATTACAACTTTAGGAACATGGTGATTCTTTGCAGTGTACCCACTCTCCCACACCTCTTCCTCCTCCCTCTCCTGTTCCCATTCTTAGTTTTTTACTAAGATCTATTTTCAATTAGCTTTATACACATGTGATTTACTCTATGTTAAGTAAAGAGTTCGACAAATAGTATGAAAAAAAAGCTATTCCTCAATAGTCAAGACAAGGTCATTGCTTCTCAGAGAGCCAATTTCATTTCTATAGGTTGCCTTTTAGGAGCTCTATTAGTTATCACAGGTCAGGGAGAACAAACAGTATTTGTCCTTTTGGGACTGGCTTATTTCACTAAGTATGATGCTTTCCAGTTTCATCCATTTTATTGCAAACAACAGGATTTCATTTTTTTTTTTTTGCCACTGTGTAGTATTCCATGGTGTACATATGCTATAATTTCTTTATCTAGTCTTTAGTTGATGGGTATTTGGGTTCATTCCATGTCTTAGCTATTGTGAATGGAGCTTGAATAAACATGGGGGCACATATAACTCTTTCATATGCTGTTTTTATTTCCCTTGGGTAAATTCCCAGGAGTGGGATGTCTGGGTCATATGGTAGGGCTATATTCAGATTTCTGAGGTATCTCCATATTGTATTCCATAGTGGTTTTACCAGTTTACATTCCCACCAACAGTGGATTGGGATAACTTTTCCCCACATTCTCGCCAGCATTTGTTGTTTGTTGATTTCTGTCTGAAAGCCATTCTAACTGGGGTGAAGTGAAACCTCACTATGGTTTTGATTTATATTTCCCTGATGGCTAGTGGTCCTGAGCATTTTTTCATGTGTCTGTGGGCCATTTGAGTTTCCTCTTTTGTAAAATGTCTAAGTCCTTTGCCCATTTCTTAACTGGGTTGTTTGTTCTGTTGTCGGGTTTCCTGAACTATTTATATAGTCTGGTTATTAATTCTTTACAAAATTACTTGGTTGGAAATAATTTCTCCCATTCTGTTGGTTGCCTCTTTAATTTGCTGAGTGTTTCTTTTGCAGTACAGAAGCTTCTCAATTTGATATAATCCCATTTGTCAATTTTGGCTTTGATCGCCCTTTTCTCTCTCTCTTCCATTCCTCAAAATTTCTTATTACATTTATGTAGCTTTTAATTTTTAATGTAAAAAATTTAAGAAGCAGAGAGACAGAGATAGATGATAGATAGATAGATAGATAGAGGCGCAGGGGGGAGAGAGAGAGAGAATATGCAGTCTAGTTCACTCCCCAAATGCCCACAACTGAGGAGTCTGGGCCTGGACCAGAGCCAGGAGCCAGGAGCACAATCCAGTTCTCTCTCTTAGGTGGTAGGAATCCAGTTACCTGAGATATCATTGCTGCCACCCGGGGTCTGCTGGACTAGTTGACAGCTGGACTAAAGCGGCGGAGCCAGGGATTGAACCCAGGCCCTTTGATAGCAGACATGAGCATCCGCACCAGTGTGTTCACTTCTAGACCAAATGCCTACCAGTGGGCACTTTGAGAAGGATTTTCGTAGACGAATAACCAAGAACCTCCACCCTTGAAGTGGAGCCATGGAAAACACCAGGGCGGTCCAGGCCTTGAGGAGGGCCTCCTGACCCCGAGTCTGGTCCTGCTCTGATCTTCCACATTTACCCATGAGTCACCCAGAGAACCGGCACGTGTGTCTTCTGCACCTCCCAGAAGGTGTTTCACTCGTGCTCAGCCGGGAGCTACCGTCAGCCGCAGAAGCCTAAAGGACTCTGCCCACCGCGCTGGGCAGCTTTAGCCACTGGCGCGGTATGGGGTGGGGGCGGGAGGTAGGTTTAAGTAATTTTCCAAAGCTTTGGACGCAGGCAGGCCCCTGGTGAACGTGCAGGAGTCAGTTGCTTGCTTCTGTGAAATGAATGAAGTTTCCCAGGAGCTGAGAGCGGAAGAAGCCGTTCACCCAGCGCTCCCTCCCGCGCGGAAGCCGGCCGGCGCTGCACAGCAGCGTGGGAGTTCCTCACTGCCCAGTGCTTCCGGTCAGGGCGCCTGGAGTCCTGACTGCGGCTGGAGGCGGCACCTCTTATTGTCAGATGGGGGAGGAGAGAGGGCAAAAACATGAGCGACCATTAAATACCGCCTTTTCTCGCGGCTGGGAAAGTTAAGCCCAGAGCAGGGGGGACTCCTGGAGCCATTCAGGGGTGCAGCTGGGATGAAAGGACACACCCCCTTACCCCCCTACCCCCCCCCCTCCCAGCGCAGACCCTGCCCTGCGAGGACCTCTGGGCGTTTTGAGCAGGGGAGGGTACTCCTCCCAGTTAGAGCTCACTGCATTTGGATTGGACCCCGCTCACACCCCCTCTTACTGCTCCCTCATTTTGCCAGCAGGGGCCTTCGCTGTGCAGGGACCTGGGAGCCCGGGGCTCCCTCCCTGTCCCTCCCCAGCGAAGCAATTCTGCTCCACTTCGCTTCTGAGACACGGGAGCTCGGCTTTTGTCCAAGGCTCAGAAGCTTGCCATGTTTTGGGAAGGAGAACTTGGGAAGACCACAGGCAAGAAGGGCCTGGAGTGTGCTCCACGCTGTGTGGCCCCGAGCTCAGGACACCGCCTCGTAGAGGCTGCCGGGTCGAAGCTGTGCTCCCCTTTCGTCTTTCGGTTGCTTTTCTCCTATGAGCCATACCTGGGTCTCCCTGGAAGTTCACAAGCTACAAAATCACTACCCCAGGCCACTGCTCTGCAGGGGCTGGGGGCACGACCCCTGCTCCAGCACCCCTGGGGCTGTCTTTGGAAACAAACTTGATCCTACTGCCTTCTCTAATAAGAGATTTGTCTGTAACACGGATGATATTTTGATCTCCACTTGTCTTATTCTCCATCCATTCAGAACTTCACTGGGAAAGAGAAATATTATTTTTAAAAATGGTGCGGATGCACGGTCTAAACTAGGTCAGCAGGATTTTTTTCTCCTGGGATTCGGAGTCTTGAGACAGAGCGGACCACGTTTGGTCGGCTGGAGATAGGATAGGCCCCCGAGGAAATGGTGGTCAATTTTCCTGCCAAGGTGTGGGCACCAGCACCTCCCTGGGACCCTCCTTCCAAGAATATGGTGCCCGGTGATCCTACCATACACACTATTTACGCCTGGCTCTCCCCACCCCCTTAAAACATTCAGCAAGTATTTTCCAAGTGACTACACATGTATCTAACCTGTTTTCGTTTCTCATGGTTGCGTTTTAATCTATATATGGATCTTCCATAATTTATTCAAACCAATTAACTGTTGATGGATATTCAGGTTGTTTCAAGCTTTCGCAAATACAAAGGAGATTGTCATAAAAGTCCTTAAAATTCACTCTTATATCCTTGCTTTAGTAATGTTTTCTGGCAAAGTAGATGCCCCAAAGTAGTACTCCTGGGTTAAAGAGCAAGTCTGTGTAAAATTTTAATAGACATCTCCAGATTACATTCCAAAACTATTGTGGTGAGTTCTCACTGCTATGGGCACTCAATGATAAAAAAAGAAGCCAACGTGTGGAGAATACGCCCATTAACTGCGTCTCTTAAACCTTCCTGGTGGAAGTGAGATTTCCACGTTCCAACAGCATCATTCACGCCAGCAAAAGTACAGAAAGGACAAAGGCCCTTGGACAGGTGACGGGGGATGGAAGTGATGGCATTGCCTCATACATAATGGCAGTAGAAATGAGCTCACTGCCACTGCATGCTGTTAGGTGCAGCACATACGCGGATAATAGTCAAAAATGAAGACTCAGAATAGCACTTGTTATTGGTAGAAACACCAAAATACAGGTAAAGCTGTGCATAAAATAGAACTGTTTAAGAAAACCGAGGCAATGTAGTTGCCTTAGGCGGCAGAGGGAGAGCAGTTCGATGATGAAGACACATATGGGCAGCCATATGTTGGTGGTGGTGGTGCTGTTTCTTTGGCGCGGCTCTCTGGGGTTAATGATATCCTAGGTGGATAATCATTAGTTAACAAAGCAATCGGCTTATTGATTGAGAGAGGACTATTCAGGAGAAGGTGTCAGGAACCAAGGCCTATATAAGAAAAAGAGGAAAAGGAAACGAATACCAGGTGACAGAGACGATCGGGACTCTCGCTTCCTGGATTCGGTCAGGGCCGCGGAGAGGGAAGCCGACATCTTCGATCCAGAGGCCCTCCAGGAAGCCGTGGCTGCTGTGTCACAGCCAGTGCCGCAGAGTCTCTGCCACAGCTGCTCTCTGGGTCGCTCTGTCATCCTCAAGGTCTCTGAGTGATCAGTTTCTTCCGATTTCGTCCTTTGGGGAAAGATATTGTCCGGAATCTTACCTTGCCTTGGAGCAATGCACCCATTGATTGGGGGTGAATCAGCGCCAGGCAGTCACAGAGCGTTGGTTAGGATTTAGCACGAGGCTGCCCCGAGCTGAGCCAGCTGCCCAGTCCCTGTTCTTGCTCTGCAAGGCACACTCACCTCCGCATCACCTCCCTGGCCTCCCAGCCAGCTGGCAAGACCTGCAGGCCCTCGGGAGGGCACGGATGAATGGGCGCAGCACATTGGAATGGGGAAGACCGTCACCAGGAGGGATTACCAGGGACCTCTTCCAAATGGGGCCCTCTTGGCTTCAGTCCAGGGACATCGAGTCCCTCCTTGAGGGACACCAGCCCTGCAGCAGTGAGCTTCCCTCTCCAGCTGGCATGGCTGCCAATCCTCTTCGACAGGAGAGAGACTGAGTTGCTGCTGTGGCCAGGCTCTGGGTAGGCGGTCGGGGTGGGAACACAGACTTCCTTCTAATTCTGTCTCCTGGGCCATAGACGGGCGCTGTCTGCAGGCAGAGCTGTCATTGTTTGATGGCAGGTGAAATACTTGCTCTCTCCAGCAGCATGAGGAGATGGTGAGCAGTCATTGTTATTATTTTTGATTTAGAAAAAGAGCAAGTCATGAAGCTCCAGGGCCTCTCAGCTAATGGGCACATAATTCACCAGGTGTTCCTAATGCATCCAGTTACCGACATTACAGCCAGCTCTCTGCTCTTCTCCTAGCCTTGGGCTGCGCAAACTGATGGGGCCGAAACCAATGCTGGCTGGACTGCTCCAAGCAGCCTGGGGGGTTTGCACCGGACTCCACCTGCAGGCCTGCGGTCCATGGCCTGAGCCCTCAGAGCTTCTCCATTTGTCATCAGTAGGAAGATGATTGGTCTCTCAAGTCGTTGCCTATCCCTTTATCCCATCCCAGCCACATGGGTTTACTCGGTGTCTCAGGGTCTCTGAATTTTGTAACCTATCTGTCCACAGTGGCTGGATTCCCCTTCCCAACTTGAAATACTCCTCTCCTTCAAGTCTAAATCAAATGCTCTCTCCTCCTTGCAATCTCATTTCTTCCGTTCAGAATTAGACCTGTCTCCTACCATACATTCTCCTCTTGTAGCATCTAAACTGTACCAGCGTCTCGTGCTTGGGTACAGCTCTGCCTTTCCCGTTTACTTGTAAGCTCTTTGAGATAGGGCTGAGGTCATGAGAGATGAGGAGCAGGAGGTGGCTAGCGCAGAGTCGGGACAAGGAGGCTGCTAAAGTGATGGTGGTTGCCACATAGCTCAAGGCACACTCGGGGCGGGCATTTGATGTAGGTGTCAAGACACTGCTTGGGGTTCCTGAATCCATACTGAAGTGTTCCAGTCCCAGCTCCACTCCTGAGTCCAGCTTCCTGCCGATGTGCACCCTGGGAGACAGCAGGTTAAGGCTCAAGCAGTAGGTTCCTGCCTTCGAGTGGTAGACCCAGATGAGTTCCTGGCTCCCAGCTGTTGTGGGCATTTGGGGAGTGCACTAGCAGACAGAAGGTCTGTCTTTTGCCTCTCAGATAAAATGGGGGGAAAAAAGTACTCTCATTCAGATTTTGATTGAATGCACATGGAACTGAGGACAAAATGACACAGAAGCCAAAGCAATAGAAACTAGGCTTTAAGTTTTGGCTGACGTCTGAACTGTGTGTTGTGAATGGGGAAAGATCGGGGAGTTTTGGTATAGCACAGCCTGGGGCTGGGAGGTTCCAGATTTAGTGCAGAGCACAGAAAGTGAGTCAGATTGGTGGTTTGGATTTCCTGGTTTTGAGTATTTCATGTGGATTCTACCTGCAGCTCCATCCAGCCTCTGGCGTGTCTGCCACACAGGGACGGTCTCCAGGGCGAGGGAAGGGGCTGCCTCTCTGACCACAGAGTGCTCCACCCATGGGGGGGCAGGGAGAGTTTCTATCTGGCCTGAGTGAAGGGGTCATCATTTTGATTTGAAATAGTGTGTTATATAGAATGTTAATTATCATAGTATTTGTAATACTGGGATTCGGATTCCAGATCTCACTGAGTGGTAAGCAGGTTTTGCTGCAAAGGGCAACCTGTTGCAATTGTTGCTTGTGTAGGTCTTCAAAGGGTCTCTGCCTTCTTTGGGTAGAGCCATGTAAGGGACATGGACTTGTACCTCCTGGGGAGGAGGCATAACAGCTGTCCCCACGGACCTTGCCACCCCCAACAGCACCATTTACCAAACACTGCTTCTGTCCCACTTTCTCTAAGAATCTCTTCCAAAGGAAAAGCGACTTTGGCCAGCCTGAAGCCAGGATCCAAAACCAGGCCCGTGAGCCTTCACGGCTCATCTTTCCTAGTCCAGATCTTCCCTTTGCGGGTTCCTGGCTGGCTGGTGTGTGGGGGCCTGTGTCCCTGAGCCCAGGCTGGGCCCAGTGCATTGAATGTACCCAGAGAGCTTTCGAGGGCTGGGAGAATGAAGAGATTCCCATCTTCCCTCAAATTTGCATCATAAAAAAGAAAATCAAGCAAAAGACCACTGATTCCTCTGGTTGCCTTCTGAGCCTGTGCAAGCTCAGAGACAGAATGGAAAACGCTCAGGCAGAGCTGTTTGCCTTGAGCTGGTGCATTGGCAGCTCTGAGCTTTAGTCTCCTTATCTGTAAGATGAAGCTATTCATAAGACCTCTTACTGGGGTGATACAATGGCACAATGGTGTGCTGCCTGGAGTGCCTAGGACGGGCTATGAACCACACAAAGCCCTCCATAAATCAGTGTATTTATAAACTGAGCAGATGACCAGAACAGTAGCCCCTCAAAGGTTGGTACGAGTGCTGAGTGGTGGGATGCAGGTCAAGGGCTTGATAAGGTGCCGCACCAGATGCATCACGGATTGTCACGGGTGACCTGACCGGCAGGGGCCCCCAGCCTCCACCAGGCGTGTGGTTTGTCAAGGCTCCTTCCATCTGCTCAGTGTGGGAGTAGATGTGTGTGTGCTGCTCTGTTGCCCGCAGCCCAGGCACCAGTACCCTTCCCGGTGCAGGCACGGCTGGACAGGGGGCAGGCGGGTGTGTGAGCCTGAGCTCAGCCCCTGTGGGAGACAGAAGAGATGAGAACAGGAAGTGAGAGGAGGTGAGCATCTCCAGCACGTGACCACAGTGGTAGACTCCAAGCAGCCGCCTCACTGGAAAGGCTGGAAACCCAGGAGGCCCCAGTCTAATTACCCCAGCCCAGCCTCGCATCAGGAGAGACGTAAGAGCGGCTCAAAGCAGCGGACAGCCGTCAGTCCCAGAAGCACCTCCTGCGCTCCCCCGGGCAGCTCCCCGTGGATGTGGTGATTAATGGGTGTAATATGCCGCTGCGGCCCTGGGACAGGTCCTGATTGCGTTAGCTCCCACACCCCGAAGCAGGATGCTGTGATTCAGGTCGCTTCCCGTGGTGGATGGGCCTGCTCCGACATGAGCCTCTCCCCAGACACAAACGAGGGCCCGGGAGGGGATCGCAAGGAAGGACGCACAGTGGGAGGGTGGGCAGGGGACACAGGCTGCCCTGGGGCTGGAGGACTTTGTGCCAAGTGGACTTGCTATGAAAAAAACGGCCCCTCCCCTCGCTTAGTTGAGGCTGTCAAGGGCCTGTTTGTTTCACTGAAGATGCTGGGGGTGTGGCATCACGGATGTCTGCTTGTTTTTGTTTAAAATGTGCTTCCCCGCCTGCTCTGCCTTGTCCTTCTTTGCAGTTACTGAAATCTGTGTATTGTTTTCAAGGCCTTGGGCTCACTCCGACACAAGGAGCTTGGATTAGTGGAGAGCGCATTGGATCAGGAAGCCAGAACCCCAACCAGTTCCGTGTCTCTGCAGTTTCGCTCCACCAGCAAACTCCGAAAGCCCCTGTTGTGTGCAGGGGATCAGTCTGGATGCCGGGGAGAGGCTGGCACGTACAGAGCAGCCTCTGGCCCCAGGTGCCACAGCCCTTTCCTCCCGGTGGCGTCTCCCTTTATTGGAAAGTTGAGAATCTCGGGGAGGGCCCGGCTCCCTCCCTCAGGTCATGGTGAGGTCAGGTATGGCAGGGCTTGGCCAGGGACAGCGACGCCACCTTTCTCCCGTCCTCACCCATCAAGGGTCTCATGACCCAAGACGTCGCCAAGGCGTGCACGTTAACTTCCCATCTTTCTCTACAAACGTGACATGCATTCCCGTCCTTTTTGTTTATCAGAGGGGATGAAATTCAAGAACCAAATAGGCAAACCCAACCTGTAAGTAAACCTGAAGGCATTGGCAAACGGGGCAGGAAGGGGCTGCCTGCCAGGGCCGCTCTGCTGCCATGAGGCTTGTTCAAAGTCTACAGCGCCCGCAGAGCGAAGCAGCAGCGCAGCGTCAGTGTGGGTCACAGAGGCCCCGAGCAACACCGCCAGCCAGCCCGTCAACCTCCGTCCGCCACGTGGAAGCCGGAGCGGGTGCGACGAGGCCCAGGGGGTGATGCCGGAGGGCTGTGTGCTCTGTATCCCCTGCAGTGCCGGCATCCCACATGGGCGCTGGTTCAAGACCCAGCTTTTCCACTTCCGATCCAGCTCTCTGCTATGGCCTGGGAAAGCAGTAGAAGGTGTCTCAAGTGCTTGGGCCCCTGTACCTGCCTGGGAGACCTGGAAGAAGCTCATGGCTTTGGATCAGCTTAGCTCTGGCTGTTGTGATCATTTGGGAAGTAGATCAACGGATGGAGGACCTCTCTCTCTCTCTGGTTCTACCTGTCTCTGTAACTCTCTTTCAAATAAATAAAATAAATCTTTAAAAAAAAAAAAAGAAAAAGACCTAGAGGCACAGCCAGACAGGAAGTCGGGCCTGCACTTGGGGCTGATGGTGAAAGTAGCTGGGAACAACGGACTCTCAATCGGAATCTGTTGCCCACGAGTGGGCATGAGACCCTCAGCAGGATCCCCTTAGAGGAGGAAGGGGACCCCTTGGACCTGAGGCTCTGGTTTCTTTGGCTCCAGAGTAAAGGGCGACGCCCAGGCTCCCTCTGCTTCCCCCACCACACGCTGGCTCCCTCATGGTCACACTGTAGTTCAAGAGGAGACTGAGGGCCGCTGGGAAGTGTCAGTCTGCCCTCCTCCCGCCCAGGACAGCCAGCCCGGCTCCGGATGTGCGTGCAGCTGCGGGCCGCCGGCCTTGTCTGATCATGGCTCTGCCTCTGCTGCTTCCCCACCAGTTGCCCAGAAAGCCGAGGACGGGGAGGGTGAGCCGTGGAGTGCTGGTCACGCAGGAGACCCCCAGCAGCCACGGAGCACTCACAGCAACTCACAGGCAGGGCTGCGGGGGCACTGGCTTCAGACGTGGGCTCCTTCTCTCCCCTCCAGGGGCGATGCATGCCGGGTGCAGCCTCCCTGGGCCCAGCAGCCCCCGCGGCCGGGAGGCCCTTTCCAGGTGGCTTCTGTGGGGAAGTGGAGGATGCACCTGGGCAGTGTCCTTCACGCCAGAGCAGGGGAGGCGTGGCGCCAGCTCAGGAATAGTGGCAGCCAAATGTGCTGTCTACCAGCGCAGCTTTGAGAAGGACGGGCTTGTCCCTAATGATGGTCACCTGCAGCTGTTTCGGGCAGTGGGGGACGCCGTGGGTGCCACCCAAGTCCCTTCTCCCAGCACTCATTTCCCCACGGCGGTGAACCAAGCACGGCCTTGAACCCGGAGCAGAGGTCTCACTTCTTTGAGGACAGCACCCTTGATTGGGGTTGGGGGGAAGGGCCACAAGAGCTTGGCCCCTTTGCCTAAATTCAGGCCGACTCTGAAAGGCCACCATGGCTCCAGGGCTCCTGTAGGATTGGCTGAGGCCTTTGTCACAACCCTGTTGTGGCTCAGCTTTCCCCCTCCGCCCAGTCTGCTCCCTCGGCCCCTCCTAGTGTTCCTGCGAAGGGCATACCTTGGCACAGCAGCTCACGACTCTCTATCTCAGATGCGGTTTTCGGGGAAACCAACCTAAGACAGCTGTTGCCAGAAGTTGGCCGATGAAGCTGGGCCTAAAATGAGAGTGGGGGCTAGGTCCCCAGGGCTGGCTGGTGAGTGGGACTGGGGAGCCCCTGGCCCGCTGCGGCAGTTCAGTTGGTGGGACTTCCGCTGGTGCTGCGCTGGATTGGGGGTGGGGTGGGGTAGCAGGAGGGGTGCACTGGCCAGTGCAACGTCTCGGGTGTTTGAGTGCCAGGAGAGTTGAAATGACAAGGGCCGGTAGGTCAGGTGACTGTCCTGAAAGGCCACACGGACATTGGAACAAGATAAGGAAAGGCCGCAGGTGACCGATCACCAATTCAAGGCACAGCGTGAAGGGTACAGGGCCTCGTTGGCCACATCATCTCTCGCATCTGGAGGGCAGAAAAATCCTCGGGCCCAGGAGTTCATCTTGAAGGTAGCTGAGCTCCAGGGAAAACTGAATTCTTGAGCTCAGCGAGTTTGCAATGCCACAGTTGTCACGGCTGGGAAACAATGAAGCCTGGGACTTGACCATGGAAGAGCGGGGCAGTGCACCTGGAGATCGTGGAACCTTTGAACAGAGAGTCGCCCGCCGCTCCCTGCTCAAGGCTACTGCCCGCCCCCTGCTTCGTCCTGGGGCAGCCACTGCTTCGCAAGGTGACGTGCTCCTTTTCCCAGCTGCCTGGAGAGCAGGCGTGGGGCTCTGACCAGGAGGGCTACGGCAGGCACAGAGGGAGTTACAGTAGTTACAGAAGAATCGATTGCTAAGGGAGCACTCCGCAGCGAGAAAGGACTTGCTCTGCAAGGTGGTGCTAGCAGGTGGCTAGGTTGCCTCTTAGAAGCCTAGAGGAACAGTTAAGTTGAAATTCCAACACTACAGGGCATACGGTAGAGCAAGGGGCATGATGGGGGCACCATACTTTATGAGGCCAGAAAACCCACCAGCTGTGCGTGTTCCATGAGAGGGGCTGACACTCTGTTCTCCATGGACTTGAAGACTGGGCGTCTCTGGGAAGCTCGGGGGGCTCTGAGGCTGGTGCTGATGGAGGAGATTTTGTTACAGAACAGGGCTCCCCGACAGCAATGGGAACCACAGTGTGTGGAAATAGTAGAGACCAGCTGATGGCCCCACAAGCCATGCACAGCCAGGTGAGCACAGTCATTAAGGAGCCCTAAGGACAGAGAGGAAGCCAAGGAGCTTCACCTACAGAGCTGAGGAGATACAGGCAGTGGAGCACGGCTGGTTTAGGGGCAGGTTAGGGCTGCAAACCAGGCTGTCACTCCATCTGTGCGAACCCAAGATGGACAATCAGGAGGCCAAGGGCACCAGCTCTGATTTAAAAAAAAAAAAAAAAAAAAGAGCCTTGTCCCCAGCTTGGCGCCACATCAAAGTGTGGAAAAAGTATTCGTGGTTACAGGCCAGATTACTAACGTGATCAACCTTGACAGTGCAGCAAACCCTATAAGGACAGCTGACGTGCGATCGTGGATGGAAAGGATGGGGAGAGAAGAGAGGAGACAGTCTCAATAGTTAGCAGAAAAAGAAATAGCAGGGCCGCTGTCTTGGCACAGTGGGTTAAGCTGCCACCTGTGAGGCCCGCATCCCATCTGAGCGTGGGTTCCAATCCTGGCTGCTCTGCTTCTGATCCGGCTCACTGCTAATGCTCCTGGAAAAGCAGCGGAAGATGGCCCAAGTGCTTGGACCCCTGGCACCCACATGGGAGACCCAGCTGGAGTCCCAGGCTCCTGGATTTGACCTAGTCCAGCCCTGGGCACTGGGGCCACTTGGGAATTGAACCAGTGTATGGAAGATCTCTTTCTGTCTCTCCCTCTCTGTAACACTGCCCTTCAAATAAAATAAGTAAATATTTTTTAAAAAAGATGTAAAAGAAATAGTCAAATGAATTAGTTAAATTCAGCAGTGAGGGATAGATCTAGGCTACAGATGTTTTGGGAGGGGCCGTGCCTGTCGGGAGGAGTGAGGAGCTACCCTCCCTCTGTGAGGTTAGGAAGCTAGTGAGTGAGTAATTCACCAAGCTTGCATAAGCTCCTACTCAGGAGTCCCAGCAGCGCCCCCGCCCCCCACCACCTCCACCCGGCTGTGAATGGTTGCCTCTGGAGCAGAGTCCATTGTTAGTCCTTTAATAAGCTCCTCTGTACTCAGACCTTTCATACTTAATCAAGTACATGCATCATTTTGGAGCATTTTTTTAAAAAGCGCGAAAGAGAAAAACCAGAAACCCTCATAATGTCACACCACGAATTTAAGTCCTACAGCAAAAATTGAATGACCATGTGGAACTCATTATTTGTTAAGTTATCTTCCATTAGAACCAATTCATTAAAATGGGCTGGAGGGGGCCAGCACTGTGACATAGCGGGTTAACCCCGGGCCTGCAGTGCCAGCATCCCATATGGGTGCCAGTTCGAGACCCTGCGGGTCTACTTCCGATCCAGCTCTCTGCTATGTCCTGGGAAAGCAGTAGAAGATGGTCCAAGTCCTTGGGCCCCTGCACCCACATGGGAGACCTGGAAGAAGCTCCTGGCTCCTGGTTTTGGATCAGCTCAGCTCTGGCCATTGTGGTCGTCTGGGGAGTAGATCAGCGGATAAAGGGCCTCTCTCTCTCTCTCTCTGCCTCTCCTCTCTCTCTCTGTAGCTCTGACTTTCAAATAATAAGTAAATCTTTTTTAAAAATGGGCTGGAGGAAGAACTGAAGCACTGGCCTTCAGGTTTCAAAGCGAGGGTCCGTTTAGAATGAAAGCGTTTGTGCCAGCAGAGTTCTTGGGTCTCAAACACTCCCGCAAGTCCCCTCGCGGGCTGTGAGGGTTGGGAAGGAGCCGCTGGGCTGGGGCTGGCCCTGGGTGGGCGCTCCAGTCCCTGGAGGACTGAGTGACACCCCCCCCCCACACACACACACAGCTTCTAGGAAGGCACTGTCCCAGTGAGAGGACCCTGGGAGCTGCTTCAGTTCTAGGACCGTCTTTCCTGAGGGGGGCCCTGAGTAGGCGACAGAGGAGGCACAGAGGCAAGTCAGACAGCATGGGGATTCTTCTACCACTTCTGTGACCCTGAGCTTGTTTCTTAGCTTTAACGAGCCTCACTTTTCCCATCTGTAAATTGGGGTTAACAAAAGTTTCCTCTGGGAGGATTAAATAAGAATAAATGAGCAATGCCAGCCCCATGCCTGCTGCAATTGAGGGTTTGGACCCCAAAGTATAAATTTCTACCCAGTTGGACCCCGAGGCAGAGAGAGGCTAAGTGATTCACCCGCAAGCCCATGGTGTGGTTACTTTTTTAGGGGTGAGGTCCCAGTGGCCAGTCAGGGCCTCCTCCATGGCTTGGTCCAAATAGTTCAAGTATTGAACCACCACCTGCCACCAAGTGATGAGCCCAGCTGTGTATCCCAAGCCTCAGTTTCTCCCTCTGCCGAATGGGCCAACAGACACCTCGCCCGCCACGCTGATGTCAGGAACTGAGAAGTGAGCCTGTGGCAGGGGCTCATTGTGAGTCGCTGCTGCTCTCCTCACCTCTATAGAACCGTGGTTGGAGACTCTCACATTCCTTACCGGGAGGTTTCTTTAGACTTTTAATTTCATAGACCAGTGATATTTCAAGGAAACAAGGCACGATATGGGGCTGATAACTATTGTTTTGCTGAGTAGGGCCACTAAAAACCCAGCCAGCATCCGTTAGCACCATACATTCCTAAGAGAGGGGCTATTTTAGTACTTACACACACGTCCAGACAGATTAGACAGGCCATCATATCAGGGTAACGGATACTCTTGTTTTTAAAGGATTTATGTATTTATTTGAAAGAGTTACACAGATAGAGGAAGAGACAGAGCAAGAGAGAGAGAGGGAGGGAGGAAGAGAGAGAGAGAGAGAGAAACCTTCCATCTGCTGATTCACTCCCCAGATGGACACAATGGCTGAGGCTTAGCCAAGTCACAGCTAGGAGTCAGGCGCTTCATCCAAGTCTCTCATGTGGGTGCAGGGGCCCAGGGACTTGGGGAACCTTCTGCTGCTTTCCCAAGCACATTAGCAGGGAGCTGGGTTGGAAGTGGAGCAGTTGGGTCATGAACTGGCACCCATATGGGATGCTGGCCCAGCAGGTGGTGGCTTTATCCACTATGCCACAACTCCAGCCCCAGGATAGTCTTCTAAAGTTGGGAGAAGGGGGCTAGCACTGTGGCACAGTGGTAAAGCCTCCTTCCTGTAACGCCAGCATCCCGTGTGGGCTCCAAAACAGTTCATGTCCCGGCTGCTCCACTTGTTGTTGTTGTTGTTGTTAAAGATTGATTTACTTATTTGAAAGTTGGAGTTACACAGAGAGAGGAGAAGCAGACAGAGAGAGAGAGAGGTCTTCCATCCGCTGGTTCCCTCCCTGCTGGTCTTCAGGGCATCAATGCCGTGATGCCTGAAGTCTGGCCGGGGACCCCTGGGCCTCCAGCTCAGGTCGCCTATGCCAGGGCAGTAGAAGGGTCTGTGCCCCGGGCAGCCTCCAGGCCTGCGGGGAGCAGAGTGCTGGCTCTCGGGCCAGGCACAGCAGTCCAGGAGGAGGAAGGTTCACTCAGAGACCCTGCCGCTCCCCAGCTGAGGGGTGGGTGTTGGGGAGTGGAAGGGCTGGGCTGGCCTCTGTGTGACCGACACAGCAGGACTCTGGGAGACAGCCACACAGCCTGAGTGGCTGGGATTGGCTCGGCACCCATAGAAGGGAAGCAGTCACCTTGAATGGGAGGAAGACAGAGGAACTGAAATCCACAAGCCCCTTCTCCACTGCAGCGTGTCTAAAACATCAACCGTTCTCACGACATCAGCCATGTCACAGCACTCCATCCACGCCCGCTGGCTGACGTCGCCCTCTGCTCCACCCTCCTCCTGTGCGTTCCGGCCTTTCGCCATCACTTGTGAACGTATCTGACAAGTGGGACAGGTGTGTTTACTAGAGTTCTATTAAGAAATGGAATAGATAGAGAGAAAACCTTCTATAATGTAGACAGCGGCCGTTACGAGTAAACACTCGTGCTGCTTTCTGGGTTCCAAGCATCAGACATGGATTCCAGAAACAGAAAACACGTTCATTCAAAGGGTATTGGAGTATCCCAGGAGCCTGGAGAGGCGAAGAAAAGAAAGAGATAGGGGGAAGGAACAGAATGGAGGAAGGGAAGGAGGAGGAGGGAGGGGAGGAGGAAGAGGGAGAGGGAGAGGAGGAATAAGGAGGAGGAGATGTGCAGCGGCAGCAGCGGCCACAGCCAGAACCACAACTAGGGCCACACCGCAGAACTGCCCCAGCACTGAGCCCCAGCCATACCCACGGGCACCGTGCGTGGTACACTTGCCGCGGCCACCTCCACCGCCGGCAGAAGGCATTCCCTCCAGAATCTGCTCTTTTTGATGACTTTACAACAGAGTCGACTCTGCTGCCCACGACATCTGAGGCTGTGACCCGAGAGTCATGCTTGACGCCCTCCTCTCCCTCTCTCCCAGGCCTCCTGTTCTACCCAGCCAACTCCGCCTTCCCAAGTGGCCCATGGTTCCTAAATCCGTCTCCTCCCTCCACGGCCTCGGCCCAAGCCCTCATTGTCTCTCACCTGGGCCATCCTGCCGGACCGGCTGGGCTCTGCCCTAGAACCACACGACTAAGGCAGATGTGTGACCTCTGCTCCCAGTGCGGCGAACTCGCCGGTGTCACGCCAACGCCCTGCCAATAAGAGCTTAAACCCCGGGTAGAACCTAGTGGATTTTAACAATCCATTTCACGTCCCTGGAGAGCCAGCAGGATGAAAGATGCCAAGGGCCAGGCTCCAGGGAGAAAGCGAAGACAGAGAGGCCAGCCTGGCATTCAGCCGCCCAGCAGGCACCCGCCCTCGTAAGCAGCGGCCCAGAGTGTGAAACCCTGAGCAGAGCAGTGGACGACCTCAAGGGGCCGGAGAGAGGAAGGCTGGCATCCGGGGTCTGGGAGGCCAGAAGCAGCCCTGAGCTCGCTGCTGGTCAGACGTGAGAGTTTCTTCTCTGGAGGAGAGACCATCCGGACCCCGAGGCTCTCTCCACCAGCAAGGCCCACCTTCTGCAGCGGCCGAGATGTCTGTAATTTGTGTGTAGAGCAACACACTCAGCCCTGGCCAGCGGTGAGTACCAAGCATTAGGAAAATCCAGAAGGGGGGCCTGTGCTGTGGTGTAGTGGGTAAAGCTGCTGCCTGCAGTGCCAGCATCCCATGTGGGCTCTGCTTCGAGTCCCGGCTGCTCCACTTCCGATCCAGCTCTCTGCTATGGCCTGGGAAAGCAGTAGAAGATGACCCAAGTCCTTTGGCCCCTGCACCCATGTGTGAGACCTGGAGGAAGCTCCTGGCTCCTGGCTTTGGATCGGCACAGCTCTGGCTGTTGCAGCCATCTGGGGAGTGAACCAACAGATGGAGGACCTCTCTCTCTCTCTGCCTCTGCCTCTCTGTAACTCTGCCCTTCAAATAAATAAATAAATAAAGAGTAAAAGTCATGGGAACAGTTTAAAAATAAAAAAAGAAAATCCAAGAGAACAACAATGAAAGCAGTATAAAATTAGTGTGTTTCTTATATAAAAAGAGAAAATGACATGCACTGTTGGTGGCTCCTCTGTCTACTCTGCTATTTTCGGGTCTGGCTTTCATCCTCAAGGTGACTCTGTAATCCATAAGGGCTGCTGGAACTCCAACCATCACATTCCAGCAAACCAAAGGAAGAAGAAATGCAGAATCGCCAAGAAGTCCCACACCACCCTCTGCTGATACCTGCCTACCTGACACTTATTTGTATGGCCACCTCTATCTGCATGGAAAGTGAGGGCTACAGTCTTTTGTTCCAGAAACGAATAGGCCTGGCCTAAGAGCAGAGCTCTATAGGTAAGGAGGAGGGGAGAAAAGCAGTGGAGGAAGGAACCAACCATCTCTTTCTCCCTTCCCGTACAAGGCCCTGCAAAAACACCCCACTGCTGGGCACATGAGGTTCTTCCTGGCTTGGCTCCTCCATCATTCCAGCTCTGTCTCCTATCCTCTGTCCAGATGGTCTACACTATAGCACTGACCCCGTCCAAAGCACCCAGTTGCGAGCCACTCGGCCTTGGCTTCTCTTCATTATGAGCCTGCAATGCCCTTTCACTGACAAGCCTGGCTCCTTTTCAAAGCTTAATTCAAAGGCCATCCCTTTTGTGTTAGCTTCTCCAGCTCTTCTTGTCAAACTGAAGCCTCTCTCCTGGTTCTCACCGCACTGTGTGCACCTGCGTTGCACCTGTGTGGAGTTGCAATGATGGCTTTGGTGTTCACGTTCTTCCCCTCGAAATTAGGAGCACCCCCAAACCAGACCTACGACTTCCTCTTTATTTCCCCCAGAGTTTACTACGTCCTGGCACGGGGAGTTTGGTGGTAAAGGTTTGTTGAGTGGATAAGTAGGCGAGCAGGGGATACATCTAGTCTGCAAATCTCGAGGACTTTCCCCTGCCACTTGTGTAACTCCTACTCCAGACAAGATAGAGCCTTTATATACAACACAGGGGGCTTCGCAAATGCTTTTACTGAGCCAGAATTTGGTTGTATTGCTCATTGCGTGAAATAAGCATGCTGAGCCGAGAGGCTATTTTGCTATTTATATGCATGTTATTGGATGGGATGGTGTAAAATCAACTTCAAAGCAACACAGTCACAATTAGCAGTCACCGGGAATTACATGTAACCCAGCAATGTAGACCAGGCAGCCCCTTTGTGCTTGGCAGCCTGATGGATGCTGCACAACATCCCATGACTCTCCCTGCCCTCAGGTGCCAGGAACAAGGAGCTTGCCACCTGCTGCCTTCCCAGAGCATGAGGGCCCTGGCAAGATGGGACATGGAGCCCAGAACAACCAGATGACAAGGTGACAGGATCACACTAAGTGGTACTTGTTGGCTGTAAAAATGGCACCTGTTACTATAAATACTTAGGGAAAGAAGTAAAGGACATAGGCAGGAGTAGTAAGAAAAGACTTTTGGAGGTGGTACAAAGGCAAATCAGGATTTGGGCGGGGCAGGAATGATCACAGCAGGAAATACAGACGGTGAGTGCGAGGAGACCCAACATCAGAGCGTTGCACGGCACCACCAGAAGGTTTTGACCTACATGAGACAGAGAGAGTCACACTGGGGTGTCTTTAACACCAATGTTTCATCGTCATAGAAATGGTAACATCGTTCATATCCCTTTCAATAAGCCAAGGCAAGGCTTGGGCCCAGATCCTCAGCAGACAGCAGTGGCCAAAATGATCGTGTTCTGCTCTCCAGGGTGTCTGTGCAGGGGTCTCCGATTTACAGCGGGGTGTCTGCTTTCCAGCAGATAAGGTCACTATTTCAGCCAATCAATATAAGTGTGAAGAAAGAGTCCATTAAAGAAAACTGATGAGTCAACAACACTATGCTTGGGATGTGGCTGTGGGCGGGGCTATGGACATGATGTAGCTGAGGCTGTGGAGGTGGGTGTGGCTGTGGACATGGATATGAGTGTGGCTGTGACTGTGGCTCTGGACGTGGCTGTGGTTGTGGACATCATGTGGCTGTGGCTGTGACTGTGGCTGTGACTTATGGATGTGGGTGTGGACATGACTGGGTATGGTTGTGGACATGATGTGGCTGTGGCTGTGGCCATGACTGTGGGTGTGGCTATGGACATGATGTGGCTGTGGCTGTGGACTGGGGGAAATGGTGAGCAGTATAAAGGGAAGGCTGGCCGTGCAGGGGAGACAGCTTCCCAATGGTGGGAAGGATGAGCAGGTGCAGGGCTCGCCAGGAGCCGGGGAGCAGGCTGGGGGTCCCTGCAAAACTGAACACAAAGGCGCCTGCCCACCAGGCTGCAGCGCAGGGGTCTTGTGTGTCTCCGCAGGTCCCCGTGCTGGTCCTGAGCCACACCCCTCAGCCTGGGGCCTGTGGTCAGGGAGCCCTGTGAGCTCTGAGGGCAGGGCTGTGCGTGCAGAGGGCACACACTGAGAAGCGAGCCAGCGAGAGGGAAGACAGGAGAGAACCAGAGGCAGGCGCTGGAGAGGAGCCCCATGGATCCTTGCGCCCATAGCAAGTGCTGCCAGGGCAAGTGAGAGCCAGGGCCCCTGGTGCAGGCATCCTGTCTCCAGCCAGCCAGGGAGTGGCATGTGGCAGAGGGCCAACTGCGTGCAGAGGGAGCCGCCCAGCACCCCTGCCGCTGTCAGCCTGCTGCCGCCTGTGCTTCCCTCCGCCACGTCTCGGTTCCTCCCTTTCTCCTTTCTTTTGCTCTGAGAACAGGAAGCGGAAGCAGCCCCCTTCCCCATGTAACCTCGGGCCAGGAAAGCGACAAAGTTGGGGGGAATGGCACGGAGGACGCATTCTGAACAGGCCTGGCAGTGCCCAGCCCCAGTGCGTATCTGGCCGGTGTGAGCCCAGGTCCCCAGTGCAGCAGCTTGGTTGAAGGGTTCACTTCTTGGCATCCAGTGCCCCCCATGCAGCCCCCACCAGCAGCACTGGCTTCCCTTGGGAAACGCGGAGAGGAGAAGGTCAGAGCCATTTGTTTCTCCACGTGAATGAATTCACAGAGTCCCGGCTGCTTATTTCCAGAGGACGCTGGGCAGTGAGCTAATAATGGCTGCTGCGCACCCCCGGAGCGAGCTCGACAGACATCGCGAGGCACAGCGCCCAGATCTGAGTCCGTGCACTGCGAGTCCAGTCCTCATCTGCACCGACTCACAGAACAGGGCTGTGTGTAGTAGCATGAGGTCCATGCAGGATGGGATTGTTGGGGTGAGAACCTCCGCCTTCCCACTTACTGCTGTGTGACCTCCAGATCTGTTACTTAACATCTCTGAAACTGTCTGATCCACAAAGAAGGTTTGATGAGTCATAGTAGAGAATGAACTATTCAGCCACAAAAGAAAGAATGAAATCCCATCACTTGCGGCCACAGGGATGGAACAGGAGGACGACGTTGTGGTAAATGAAATGAGCCAAGCCTGGAAAAACAAAAGCTGTGTATTCTCGCTCATACCTAGAAACTTAAAACGTTGATCTCTTAAAACGTAGGAGAGGCCGGCGCCGTGGCTTAACAGGCTAATCCTCCACCTTGCGGCGCCGGCACCCTGGGTTCTAGTCCCAGTTGGGGTGCCGGATTCTATCCCGGTTGCCCCTCTTCCAGGCCAGCTCTCTGCTATGGCCCGGGAAGGCAGTGGAGGATGGCCCAAGTCCTTGGGCCCTGCACCCGCATGGGAGACCAGAAGAAGCACCTGGCTCCTGGCTTCGGATCAGTGAGATGCGCTGGCCGCAGCGGCCATTGGAGGGTGAACCAACGGCAAAAAGGAAGACCTTTCTCTCTCTCTCTCACTATCCACTCTGCCTATAAAAAAAAAAAAAAAAAAAAAAAAAAAAAAAAAAGTAGGAGAGAGAACAGTGGCCTCCAGAGGCTGGGGAGGGGGCAGGGAGAAGGGGTAGGGAGTGGATGGTCAGTGAGTGCAAAGATAGTCACATGGGAGTGACTCCTGGTGTTCTGTAGTGCTGGGTGGCGGCGGGGGGAGGGAGGTGACTGCAGCTGATCACTTGTCTGTTTCAAATATCTAGAAGAGAAGGTTCTGACTGTTGCCCTGAAGAAATATTAAATATGAAGGTGACGGATATGCTGCTAACTCAGATTTGGTCATTGCACGGTGTATACCTGTGTCCAGTGCCCCAGGAATTTGTGCATTATTATACAATAATTAAAAATTAAAAAATAGGTGCAGGTTGACCGGATACCTGTGGAATCCATGGCACCTGACGTGGAGTAAGTGCTTGATAAAAATTGCTCGCGAAGATGATTATGGATAAAATAGTCCGAACGCCCCATTGTTTTAGGTGGGTGTCCCTGTGAAACAAATCTCTCAACCGCGGTTACTTAAAGCATCTGTTTGTTCCCCACCACCCAGAATTCTTGGATGACTGGGTCAGCAGCTGAGACTGGCGACATCTGGAGACTCGGCTTGGCGGGAGCACCCTCGACGACTCCTTCATGCCGTGGTTTAGGTCTGCGCTGATCAGCTGGGGCGTGTCTGAGCCCCTGTCTCTGTGGGCCTCTGTGAGTGGCTACATCGGGCTTCCTTGCTCATGGCGGTCTCTGAGAAGCGAGACTTCTTCCATGGCAGCCGGCTTCTTCCAGAGCAAGAGCTGCTGAGACCAAGAAGCTGCAAGGCTCTGTACAGCCTGGCTGCCCAGGCTTGGGGTGGCAGGTGATGACCAGAGTGTGGCCCCTGCCCCTGGCTCATGGGAGCCGCCCTGGACTCCGGCTGGGACGCCCAGCAGCAGCCTTTTCTAATACAGTATTGAAAACAACTCTGGGTTCTTACTTGGACACCAGGGTTTGAACCTCTGGGCAAGTCACTAGCACCCTCAAAGTCCCTATTTGCTTATCTGTAAACTGGAAATAATGGCACATGCTTTGTGGGATTGTGGTGGAAACGTCATCACCTATGGACTTCTCTGGCACAGTGGTTGGCACAGGGGGGTGCGCCAAAGCTCCCCTCCCTGTTCAGAGCAGGGAGAGATCCTCACCCCAACAGCTTTACTTGTCCTCCGTGGAGGGCCCACCAAGCCCGGGCTGGAGCCACTGCACAAGATGGGTTTAGTTCACACCCGCAGGGCTCCTAGCTGGCACTGAATAAATAATGCATTATTCAGAAGAAGGGTTGTCAACCCCTGCAGCTTTGCCGAGATCCTTGTGAATGGAATGTTTGCTAAATCTGGAATGAGTTATTTAAAAATTGTTCTTTCAAAAAGGGTAAGCCAACCTGATCTAAGAAATGCCAGAAATACTTCTATATTCTTTTGAACTCTGTTCTTTGGAGCCCACCAGGAATCCCCGTACATACTCATTTGGGACTTAACATGAATTACCAAACAGCTGGAGAGCAATCAAGGTGACAGATTATGACAATGGCTCTAATGCTGCACTCAAGGCACTTAACCTCTCAGTGGCCAGCTCTGTGCCTCCTAGGGGGCTCCGGGCCTGCCTGGCGAGGGCGGGGCTCAGAGAAATCCGTGCTGCCTGGAGGCCCTGGGGTGGCAGCCCTGTCTGCGCCCACCCCGCCCCAGCTGTCTCATCAACTGGCGTCAAACAGACTCATGGGCTTTGGCGTCTTTCAGAAGAGGGGGACAATGTCAGGTCCACCCATGCACACAGTGTGGGTCACAGGGGAAGACGGTGACCAGCGCGACAGAACCCTCTTGGCAAGGCCTGTGACCCTGGTCATCATGCCGCGGGAATGTGGTTCAGTGGGAGGAGCTGGCCCAGCCATCAGCTCTGGCTCTGTTCTACCTGGCTGTGAGCGTGCACCAGCAAACTCCCCTTCCCATGGGGTCAGCTTCCGGAATGTGCCAGTGGGATGCTCCATCCCACACTCACCCCTGTGCTCCCAGCTGCAGGCCCACACATCTCCCCGTCTGCTGAGCAGACCCCTCTGGGCACCACCACTCCCTTCCCCGGCACCTCCGAAGTTCGTCACCCACCTCCCACACACCTGCCCGCTGCGCATTCCTGCCCTTGGTTGATACTGTTCCTCCCGCCCGCGGCCAGGCAGGCTCCCTGGGCTCCAGTCGCCCCAGCCCTGGCTCACGCCGTCTTCGGGCACAATGCCTAGCCTTCATCCTCCCCACCCCCACAGCAACTGCTGCCATCACACCTCACCTGAACCAGGGGGCCGGCTTCCGGGGCCTTTCCCTCACCCACCCTCGGCTTCCAGGAAGGGGCCCAGCTCCTCCTCCCCCCCCACCCCCGGACTAGAGTCCAGACAAAGAGGAATAGCACAGGGAAGGCAGTGGATGAGCTGTTTCCCAAGGCACCTTGTCACCCTGTGCTGGGTCCTTTGCACCTTCATCTACAAAGTGAGTGAATCGGATGGAAGAAACTCTTCCAGAAGCTTCTTCTCCAAGACGCTATGATTCTCCCGAGGAACCTTCTGAAGAGGAGATTACACAAAAAGAAGCCTCCCACCCACCCCACCCCGCTCCGTGGCCCTATCATATCTACAGGAGCAATGCCATCGATGTCAACGCAGCTGGCTGGCGGTAGCAATCCATGTGAAGGCAGAGAATGTGCTGGAACATCAAGGTGGACGGGGTTCCCAGCAGAAACAGCTGATTTTTCAGGGACAAGACATTGAGCAGCCAGGGGCCTCTGCATCCACCAAAACCCCACTCTCCTCGGCGTGTGCGGTCAGCACACACTGAGATGCCGGTGTGGCCTGGGCCGGGAGCCCCGGGAGACAGGGCTGCTCTGCGGTGTGACCCGGGGTCCCCGTTCTCCAGCTGCAGTCAGGACCTCTGGGCCCAAGGTGAGTGTTGCAGGGCCCCGGGGTCTGCTGGCCAGTGGGGAGCCGAGGATGGTCCCACCTCTCACAAAGCCTCTGGGGGATCCAGGAGATTGCACAAAGCAGAGAGGGAGAAGAAAGGAGCCGTGAGGGTTCGCTGGTGAGGTCAGCGCGGCTGGGCCAGAGTGCCTGGCTAGGTGGGCCACTGTCGCTCTGGATGTTTCCAGGAAGGTGTTGTTTGGGTGGCATTAACGACGACGTGGGTGGACTGAGAGCGAAGCAGGTGCTTCCCTATGCTGTGGGTGCAACCAGCGGCAACCAGAGGCAGGGAGAACAAACCCAGCCTCTCTCAGCAGGGAGACCTGGGCGCATCCTGCAGCTCCACCCTGCCTCCAGCCTGCCCCAGGCCTCTCCTTCCCCACCACCCACTTCCTTTCCCCTCCCCCTCCCTGTTTCTTTCCCTCTGCCTCTGGACTGTACAAACACATCCTGTGGGTTCTGTTTCTCTGAAACCCTAATATATGAATCCTCCCTACCGCCCACCCTAGCATCTCATATCAGAGAGGCAGTTGGAGTCCCGGCTGCCCCACTTCCAGTCCAGCTCCCTGCTGATGGCCTGGGAAGGCAGCGGAAGATAGCCCAAGTGCTTGGGCCCCTGCACCCACGTGGGAGACTGGGATGGAGCTCCAGGCTTCTGGCTCCTTGCAGCCATTTGGGGAGTGAATCAGCAGATGGAAGATCTCTCTCTCTCTCTCTCTCTCTCTCTCTCTCCCTTTCAAATATATAAACACAATAAATCATTAAAAACAAAAAAGCATCCAGCTGTGTCAAGAGCACCAGAACAATCTGAATCCAGCCTTGCCTCTCAAACCACGCCCAGACTTTTCCCTTCGGAGACCACGTCCTGGTCCCAAACCACATCCAGGCTGCTCCCTTCAGAGACCACGTCCTGGTCCCAAACCACGTCCAGGCTGCTCCCTTCAGAGACCACGTCCTGGTCCCAAACCACGTCCAGACTGCTCCCTTCAGAGACCACGTCCTGGTCCCAAACCACGTCCAGACTGCTCCCTTCAGAGACCACAGCGTGGCCCCAGCAAGAGGTGAGGCCCGGAGCTGAGTGATAGCTTGGGACAGCTCCACTGCCATTGCCCCACCCCAACCCACATCTGCCCTGCCCAGCCCCACATCTGCTCAGGCCCCGCAGTGGTCAGCCATTACCCCTCTCCAATCTCTACCAAGTCTGGCTGGGATGGGGGGAAGCTCCGGCCCCCACCCCTCCCAGGGTTACCCCACAATCTTCCCACCCTGTCCCATCATGTCCCATCCTGTGCTACACTGGGGAGTCCTCACACAGACCCACCTCCTCCTGCTTATAGTACTGACCATGCCCTAACCCTCCCAGACCCCAGACCACCCCATCCACTGCCCTTCCACCTGCCTGGCCATTCATCTTGAAATTAATTCAGAGTCAGCCTCCCCCATTACACTGCAGCCTTCCTGAGAGCAGGAGCCATGGTGAGTGCCTTGACCATCGGAGCCCAGGGCCTCACACGGGGCCATGTGTTCCGGGGGCTCAGCCGACATCTGGGGAAGGGAGCGGATGGGTGGACAGAGGCCTGAGCGAGCCAGCAGCGTGCAGCACGGCATCTGTGCCCCTCGTGATTTCTGTGCCTGCCTCTCTAACCCGTAGGCCTCTCCAGGCCCGGGCCTGGCCACCTGGTGCTATTTGCTCTCCTCTGTAGGCCAGATGGCCAGTTCCACCCTCCCAGAGTGCCTGTCTCCCAGCACCCCCACCCCAGCACGGAGCCGCAACTCACACCCACGTCTGCGTGCTTGGCCCAGCTCTCCCTCCTGAGGCGCTCTGCACTCCTCCTCCCTCGGATCTGCCCTTCCTTCTGGCAGGCGTGGGCTGTACTCTGACGGAGGAAGCAAGGGGCTGGGATCTTCAGTGGTCAGTGCCCTTGACCCGGCTGCTTCCCCAGACTGGCAGGGTGTAAAAATGTCGTTCTTCAGCCATTCGTCTGATCTCAGCTCTCTGCCGCGGAGCCCAGCTCCAGCTGGCTGAACTTCAGACACGAGGGTAGCATTCATACCTAAAGGAAGCCTGGGGGCCCACGCTGTGGCATAGCCACTGCCTGCAGCACTAACATCCCATATGGGAGCTGGTTCGAGACCCGGCTGCTCCACTTCCCTTCCAGCTCTCTGCTGTGGCCTGGGAAAGCAGTAGAAGAGATGAGTGGGGTTAGCCTGCACCCACGTGGGAGACCCAGAAGAAGCTCCTGGCTCCTGGCTTCGGATTGGCACAGCTCCAGCTGTCGCGGCCAATTGGAGAGTGAACCAATGGATGGAAGACTTCTCTCTCTCTGCCTCTCCTTCTCTCTCTGTGTAACTCTGACTTCCAAATAAATAAGTAAATATTTAAAAGAAGGAGAAGGAGAGGGAGAGGGAGAGGGAGAGGGAGAAGGAGAAGGAGAAGGAGAAGGAGAAAAAGAAGAAGAAGAAGAAGAAGAAGAAGAAGAAGAAGAAGAAGAAGAAGAAGAAGAAGAAGAAGGAGGAGGAGGAGGAGGAGGAGGAGGAGGAGGAGAAGGAGGAGAAGAAGAAGGGACAGCAAAAAGGCCCCTGGGGACCCCCCTGGAAACCAGAATCCCATGAGGGGGTGCACCTGGCTGGTCAGAGGGCGGGAAGCTGGTGCCCCCTACAAGCCGCAGCACGCAGGGAAGGTCAAGGGTATTTTTAAATATTGCTTACTCTGCTTTCAAACGCTGCCTCCCTAAAACATCACTGAAGCAACCTGTCGCTAAGAAAAACCTGAAGTTATCCTTAGTGCAGTAGGAGAGTGGTACTTCACCAGGGTCTCAGCAACTCCGGGGGAGTCAGACAGCATCAAGATACTGATGGATACCTGTGGGGACTGGGAGGTCCAATTAAGATGCCGCTTTCAGCTGGGAAGGCTCTGGAGTAGCGCTTCTAGAATTCTCTTGGGTTTCCAAGATGGCAGCCACCATGACGGTGGCACCCATACAGACGCACCAAGATACAGCAGGAGTGAGAATTTGCTTTTCATGAGTCAATAAAATATTCTCAGAAGCCAACTGGGCCTTGGCTAAGGGGAACTCACGTTCCCACGCCTCAGCCAACCACTGGCACAAAGAAAGGAATTCGCTTAATGAACTTAAACTGGTGGGCACGTGAACACCCGGGGTCTGAGCAGAGTCGGGGTGCTGTGGGCAGGGAAGAGGGGAGCTCCCGGGGCAGGGCGTGCCGCCCCACCATACCTCAAACTTCTGTGCTTGAGGCCTGCTCTGTGTTCCCAAGGTTCTTTCCAGTTTGGGGTCCTAATCTTCATTGGTCGTCTTTTTTGTATAAACTTCGTCTCCAGCCCAGTTTCCTCCTGTGTTTGAGGCTGCACTCGGCCCCAGGAGACAGATTGGCAGGTGAGTGTGGAGAACACGGTCCTGGGGAGCAGGCAGCTGGGTGCAGGCCCAGACACTGATGCATGGAGCTCATTGCAGGTGATTCTGCTGTGGGCCAGACAACATCCCAGGGCGGTGGGGGAGGGGGCTGAAGTGGAGTGGAAATGCACCTCATGGGCTAGGACTCCTGAGATGATCCCGGTTAGCTCAAACCAACCCCAGCCAGCAGCCCCAGGCCAAATCCACCCCTGCCTAGGCCCTGAATGCTGAGACACAGAAGAGGCTGGCTGGGGGTTTGGCTTTCGCTGTGTGAGACAGAGCCTTGCCTCCCTGTAAGACCCTCACATAGGAAAGGACGGATCAGATTCTGGGCAGGCAAACGTCCAGCAGGTGGTCTCAGCAGCTAAGGCTCTCGCCACCCAGCCGCTGCCCTCGTCCCTTGCCCATGCACTCCCAGCCCCCCCGCCTGTGTTCTCATGCTGAGAAGTTCACTCCCCAAGCGCACTGGTAGCCAGCTTTGGCCGAGCAGCATGCAGGAGCCATAATTCTCACCAATGCAGCAAAGAACAGTGCAACCGGGCACACTGCCTGTGACCAGTGTGCAGGTCAGAAGGGCAAGGCAGCAGGCTGGGCTGAGGGCAGGTGGGGACTGGCATCAGGTTGGCTCCTGTTGGCTGTGGCCCACTGTGGCAACTTGAAGACCATTCACCCACCCCCACCCATCCTCCACTCCAGGTACCAACACCTTGAGTGTTCAGAGACAGAGAGCACTGAGACCAGGGTGGGCCCTCAGAGAAGTCCCGGAAGCCCTGCAGGGGACATAAAGGACACAAGGACTCACCGATGAAAATCACCGCACCCCAGGCTGGTGACATCCCGCTGATCCCTACTGGTTCCTGAGCGCCGAAAGCCAGGCTCAGCCTCCACTGACTTCTGGCTCTGAGCCCAGCTGCATGCTGTCTCCTATATGTGTGATTTCATTTAACCTTAACTCAGGTTCTCGGGAGCCACGAAACCAGTGGAACCCAGTTGTGCGTCACTTGGCGCGGGGATGCAGTCTGAGAACCGTCTCGTTGGGTGATTGCTGTGTGGACGCTGTAGAGTGTGGGAACTCTTGCACAGCTGGCTGCAACATCACTCGGCAACAGAAGCTCAGGGCCCATGGTGGTTGCAATCTGAATAAGAGCCGCGAGGAGGAATCCGCTCACGTGATTCAGTAAGCTGGCAAGTCCAAAATCTACAGTGCTGGTAGCCCAGCCCACTTCCAGCTGCCACAGAACCTGAAGGAGCTGACGTCTCTCCAACTGTAGTAGTGTGCATGGTGGGCAGTGGGGTCAGCCCTTTGTCCTACACAAGCTGTCAACTGATTGGACGAGGCCCACCCACATTAAGAATGGTCATCTACTTTGCCCTGTCTACTGATTCCAATGCTAATCTCAGCCAAAAACATGCACAAAACACCCTGGATATTGTTTGACCAAATATCTGGACAGTCCATGGCCCAGTAAACTTGACACATAGAATTAACCTCCCCACACTTTAAATACTCATGGTATTATTTGGAAGTGGGTTAATTGAGACCCAGCATGAAGTAGCAGGTCCAGAATTTGGGCCAAGAGACTCTGATTCCAGAACTTGTAACCTTGGCCTTGGCTGTTATACTACACTGTACTACCTCTACCACTATGCATTTAGTGGAAACTCAATTTATATTTTTAAATATGTATTTTTGTTTAGAAGGCAAGGAGGGGAAGGGGATAAAGAGAGAGAGAGAGAGCTCTTCCATCTGCTGGTTCATTCCACTAAAGGCTACAACAGCCAGGGCTGAGCCAGGCTGAAATCAGAAGCCTGGAACTTCATCCAGATCTCCCACGTGGATGGCAGGGACTCAGGTGCTTGAGCCATGATCTGCTGCCTCCCAGGGTGCACATCAGCAGGAAGCTGGATGAGAAGCGGAGCAGCCAGGACTCAAAGCAGGCGCTCCAGTGTGGGATGCAGGCGTCCCGAGTGTCAGCTCGACCAGCTGCACCTCAACAGCTGCCTTCAATATGTATTTCTTGACTGGAATGAATGAAGTGCCAGATAATAAGTTAAGCGAAGTCCTGTAGGAGCACAAAGAAGCTGCAGAACCCTGGCCCGGGTGCTTGTGGGAAGCATCTGTGAAACCTCACTTGTGTGGCCAGGGAGGTGGGAGAAGGGCGTGCATGGCAGACAGGTGCAAAGGAAGCCCTGTGATGCCAGCTCTGCGTGTCCATGTTGTCAGAGGACACAGCGGGTCCGTCACCCGGGGAGTGACCAGGGCACCGGCTTCAGCAGGAGCCGCTCAGAGAAAAGCTTTTCCGTACCTGTGACTGGTGAAGGAGCCAATGAGAAGAGACAGCGCCTTCCTGAGAAGCACTCTCTGAGACAGCCGGAGCAGCAGTCTGGAGGTGGAAAGGCACGGGAAAGGCCATGGGGTGCTGGTTCCGTGAGGATGCAGCAAAGCGGTGAGGTGAGTCACAGGAGCTGGGGGCTACAATGGTGAGTTGGGGACCCAACCATGGGGACTTCTGAAGACAAAGTGAGGGACCGGCGTTATGGTGCAGTGGGATAAGCCACCGCCTACAATACTGGTATCCCACATGGGCGCCAGTTCAAGTCCAGGCTGCTCCACTTCCCAGCCAGGTCCTTGCTAATGCACCTAGGAAAAGCAACAGAATATGGCCCAAGGTGGCTTGGGTCCTTGTACCCACATGGAGGAAGCCACTGACTCCTGGCTTCGGATGGGCCCAATTCCTGCTGTTGTGACTATCTGGGGAGTGAACCAATGGATAGAAGATTCTCTCTCTCTCTTTCTGTCACTCCCTCTCTTTCTGTACCTCTGCCTTTCAAATAAATAAATACATTTTTAGAGCAGCAGCAGCCCACTGCAGACAAAGGAGCGAAGTATGCATCACGGGCACTATATATATATATATATATATATATATATATATATACACACACACACACACACACACAAACAAAGTGAGTTTCCTGGGCTCCATTCTCTGGGAAAGGAGCTTCCAGGGGTCCTAGCTTCTGGGAAGAGCAGATCCATGCAGGGCGTGAGCAGGTCCCTTTGAGCAACCCCCAAAGCATGGGTTGTTGGTGAGTCCCTACAGCTAATTCTCATGTCCCTGGAGCTCCCAATGAATGAGGCTTTGGCCAAGAGCCTGGGATAGGCGACCCCAAGTTCATTCTTTGGGGACGCAGCTTGTGACAACATGGAGATCAGGAGCGAGGGTCCCTGGGCGACGAGGACACCTCTGGGTTGTGTGAGTTCCCTTGGTCTCATCCTACCTTCTCAGCACCCAGCCCAGGACCTCACCCCCAGTTAGCGCCCAGAGGGCTTCCTGGAGCCTCCAGGGCAACAGACAGAGACCTCAGCCTCTGCAGCCCTAGAGGGACGACCGCAGCCCCGGGGAATTGGCCGTGGGAGCTGCAGCAGCCTGGCAAACAGCTAACAGCCTTTGTACAAGCAAAAGCGCGGCTGCGGATGAAAACAAACATCACTGGAAATGGTGTCATCATTTGAAAAGAATATTTAGTGAGTCCCCTTGGAGCTGTCCCTCTCGCCTTGGCATAAGTCAGTTGAATGATTCCAAATCCCTCATCTCGGCGGAGGCCTGAGAGGCAGATGTGCCCTGCATCACAACATTTCTCATCTTGTCACTTCACAGGAGGCAGAAGTCGCCCAGAGGTGAACATCTTTGCTCCGTAGATGGGGCTCAACCAAATGTCACTTGTATTCAACCAAATGGCTGCTGGGACGGTGGGCAGAAGTTTGGCTCCCAGGGACCCAGTGATGCTGACCCAGTGATACAGCGGGAGGTTCAGGGCCGGATGGAAGGGAAAGTCGTGGAAGGCAGTGCGGCAGCTCTGGAACCACAAGCCCAGAGGGAACTTAGCGTGCGAAGTCCCTGAAGACCAGAAATCACAGAGAATCTAACCCAAGTTCAGAGGAATCAAAACACAGCCACAGACAGACCAAGTCCACATTCCAGCCATTCCAGTCACTGCCCTGGCTACAGAAAGGAAAACAGCTTTGAAAGGCATCCCAGGGAGAAGAATTTCATTTAGCGGACAGACACCTCCAGGCCACGTGGGCACCAGGCTGGGCACGGGCCACTTTGTGGACAAGAAATGGCTCTTGCCCCTCCAGGAGTTCAAGGCCTGTGGGGAGACAGCAGGGACACTGGGACACGTTCAGCAGGCTCAGCTCCCAAGGGAGGGACGAGAGAGGCTGCCCAAGGAGAAGCCATGAGAACAGGCCAGGCACTCAGCAAGTGCACAAGGGTAGCAAGGAGGACCCAGGCCCGGCAACACCAGGAACCAAGTGGACCGAGATGGCGCACCATGCAAAGCACACTGTGGAGGTGACGCTGGAAGCATAGCTTGGACCAGATTGAACTCCGATTGGGAGCTTTTGAATGAATCAGCCGGTGAAGATCTCCAGCCCATCCCTGAAGCTGCCTCTGCTCTGAGGGAAGAGGCCTGGGTGAGAGGCACCTGCACTCAGGACATAGCCACCAGCTTCCCTAGGCACACCTTCCTCCCAGGGGCTCCCTGGGGCAGGTTCTGCCAGCGCTCTTGCTGACTGCTCTCAGCCTGGGGTACAGACTTCCTACTGAGGGTGAAGCATCCGTGGCCTTTGGGGGCGGGGAGTGGATGCTGTTGTCTGACCCTGGGCACTCAAGGCTCTGCCCTTTCCTAAGGCAAAGTCATTCAGTGCCCTCCATACCCTCACCCCAGCACTCCCCACCAGGTGGTCCCCACTCCATCCCTCCACGCTGGAGCCACCAAATCACAACAGCCTCTCCAGCTCCTGCCCACAGCCCCTTCTCCCGCCCCTGTGGCACACACCCCAGTGCTCCTCTTTTCTCTTAAGGCCTTCCTCTGGTTGGCTGAGACGCATCCACGTTATGGGGGCTCATCGCCTTGACTCAGAGTCTACTGATTTAAATATTCCTGAAGTCTAAAAAGGACCTTCTCAGCAACGTCCAGGCTGATGTCTGGCTAATGACAGCCTAGCTGAGTCAGTACACCTAACTAACCATCACACACAGCAGCCTCAGGCTCAGCTCAGGCAGCCTCCTCCTCCCATCATTCCCATGCCCACCCGAAAATGATTTCCCCTCTCCCAAATTCCCAGGGTCCTGCGCCCAGGCACGCTCTTCTTGGGACATTGGTGTGTGCTTCCCTCCACCATGGTGAGTTGTAGCCGTGTGTTTTTTCCTGCAAGGCTATAGGTTCTGGACTGTCAAATCCTTGTCACAGGGGCTAGCACTGTGGCACAGCAGATGAAACCATCGTCTTGCAGTGCTGGCATCCCAAATGGGTGCTGGTTCAAGTCCCGGCTGCTCCACTTCTGATCCAGCTCCCTGCTAATGCACCTGGGAAAGCAGCAGAAGGTGGCCCAAGTGCTTGGGCCCCTGCACCCATGTGGGAGACTCGGATAAAGCTCCTGGCTCCTGGCTTCAGTCTGACCCAGCCTGGGTCGCTGCAACCATCTGGGAAATGAACCAGTAGATGAAAGATCTCTCTCCTCTCTCACTATCTCTCTGTCTCTTCCTTTCTCGCTCTAACTCTGACTTTCAAATAAATAAATAAAACTTTAAGAAAAATTGCAGACATGAGCCTCTCCATGTCCCCTCTTCCCAACCTGGGCTCTGTCATCTTCCCTGCAGAAATAATTGGCTCTCGTGCTCCGGAGGCCCCCACAGTGCATCTTGCAGGTGGGACAGCCTCCGATAGGCGATGCCAGTGCTTAGCCCTGGTCCACCGAGGCAGGAAGGGCATCTCTGAGCGTCCACTGGCTCTCCCAAAAGAGGCTCGGCTCTGATCCTGTGCCTTGGCTTGGGCTGGCAGAGGGAAATAATAGGAAGGTCTTCCAAGTTGGGGTGTGTTGTGATTAACTGCCCCCCGGAACACCCAAACTCCAACACTTCTCACCACTACAAGGCTAAATGGCCCTCCAGTGCCCCCCTGCCCAGTGAGAAATATATATCCTCCTACCAACCGCCCCCCTTCCAGCTCAGTCACATTACAAAACTTACTTCCCTTTTGACCTTGACAAAGAAGTCCAAGTGCATCTCTGTTAGAGGAAACAGCGATGGCGGTGGGAGAAGGGGAGCACCCGCTTGCCTTGCTCTTCGTCACCACCACCACCACCATGATCCTCAGCGTGGCGAAGCTTTGCTATCAAGAACCACTCAAGGTCTTGCCCAGAAGCACACGCTGGTGGGAGCTCTGTCACTAGGTCCTCGCTGCGTGGGTGATAGGAAAAAATGGGGCGAGGCCACAGTGCCGCAGCAAAGGTCCCTGGGCAAACTGACTTCCTGCTCGGCTTAAAGCATAGCCCAGTGCCCGACCAAAAGTGCTCCAGGAAAGGAAAGGTTCCAGAGCTGCTGGCAGGACTAACGTGGGGAGTTGGCAGGAAAGGGGGTGAGGACTTCTCCCTGCCAGTGCAAGGCTCCGATGACTCCCAAGAGCCAGCCGGGCCGGACTCTGAATTCCTGCCTACAAGCTTTAGGCACTTGGTGTTTGGTTGCTGGCAGGTGGATGCCATCTCCTTGCTTACACTGTGAGCCACCAAGGGGCTGGGCCCTGCATGGCCCATTCTTTACGCCCAGTGCCCAACACACACCACATGGCCTTTGACCTGAGGAGGTCAGTACGGGACAAACCAAAGACCACAGAAGCAGACACCGCAACAGAGCCAAGACACGCCCTTCCGAGAGGTCCCGGACAGGAAGTCCGTGTCTGCAAGAGGCAGCTGACAGGAAGTGGCACGGTGGAGGCCAGAAGAGCAAGAGTTGGGAGACTCATCAGGGGGCTAGGCTTTGGGTTTGCCATAGATGATCTGGAACCAGAAGTGAGGGTCATGAGGAGACTCTCTCCCGTTCCCTCCAAGGAAGCCTTTAAGAGGAAGTCCAGGTGTAGAATGGGCTGGTGAGGGGCCGGTGGTGACACAGCAGGTAAGCCCGCCACCTGCAGTGCCAGCATCCCATATGGGTGCTGGTTCTAGTCCCGGCTGCTCCACTTCCCATCCAGCTCTCTGCTATGACCTGGAAAGCAGTACAAGATGGCCCAAGTCTTTGGGCCCCTGCACTGAGTGGGAGACCCACTCCTGGCTTCAGGTAGGCCCAGCTCCAGCCATTGTACCCATTTGGGGAGTGAACCAGCAGATGGAAAACTCTCTCTCTTTCTCTCTATTTGTCTCTCTGTAACTCTGCCTTTCAAATAAATAAATAAATACTTAAAAAAACAACAACAACAGAATGGGCTGGTGAGAAAGGGGCAAGCCACCCCCGATCGGCAGTGAGTAAGTGTTCCGGCTAGCTCCAGCAGAGAGTTTTTGAGGGGGCCTTCCTCTATGTGCATTTATTCGAGTTTGCACATTAATAATTCCTTCATCAGACCCGGGCCGCTGCTTGGCACCAGGAGAGAACCTTAGGCTCACAGATGAAGGCCTTTAAGGAGCCAGTGGCTCTCCCCGCGAGAACTGAACCTGGCTGCAGACCAGCTCCCAAGACTCGGCCGAGCACCAGCACATCGCACACCACGGGCAGACCAGCTTGGGCCTGGCGGGCCTGGGAGTGGGAAGTGGGTGACTGGGACAAGTGTCCGTCTGAAGGAATTCTAGCACGTTAGGGAGAGCCAGTCCAGCGAATTTCCCACACACGCATCTGAGCACACCCGAGGGAGGAGGCATCCTCTCGCCTGTCGGGAAGCAGGGGCTCAGCCCAGCGGTACAGCTGGGTGATGCACTGCAGACAGCCCCTGGCCCTCACCCTTCTCACACTGGGCCCCACGCTGGGCCCAGACCAACTCCTCTGGGTTCTAAGCGATGGAACAGTGTCCCAGGTGGGAGACAAGACTCCCCTAAGTGCCAGGTGGTGGGAGGACCAGAACCGACTCCTGCTCCTGGGCCTGGGTGACCAGATGGGAAGAAGGAAGAGGTGCGGAATAGGGAGAAGGTAGTTGCAAGCTGGCTCTCCCCAGGGGTCAGGCCTGGAATGGTTCCCCTGATCCCTCCCAGTCAGGAGCCCCATCCCTGCACATCCTGCCAGGCCCTGCTGTGCGCTCTATGTCAGAGGCTGGGTCCCCAGGGTGGTGATGCTTGGAGGCGGTGAGCCTTGGAGAAGGGCAGCCCAGTAGGTGTGCCCTTGAAAGGGAATAAGGAATTTCCTAAGGGACCCATTTAATTCTCCCTAGAGGATGGTTACAGAAGCCTGAGCCTGGCCCGCCCAGCCTCTGTCCGGCTTCCTGTCTCAGATGTGATCATTCCCTCAAGCTTGTGTCTCTGTCTTTGTTATCTGCCAAAAGGCGATGCAGCCAAAGGGAGCGCCATTGCCAGAGCCACACTGAGCTTTCTGGATTCCAGCCTCCAGAACTGTGGGCTAAATAAACCCAGTTCCTGGGGATAGGTGTTTTGCACAGTGGTTAAGACACCACTTGTTGCCGGGAGCAGGGGTGCGGGGGCTGGGCACGTCATGGCATAGTAGATTAAACCACCACTTGTGATGGTGGTATCACATATGAGCCATGGCTCAAGTTCCAGCTGCTCCACTTCCTATCCAGCTCCTTGCTAATGGCCTGGGAAAGCAGTAGAGCATAGCCCAGAACCCAAGGGCTTGGGCCCCGGCACCCACCTGGGAGACCCAGAAGAAGCTCCTGGCTCCTGGCTTTGGCCTGGCCTGGCCCTGGCCATTGTAGCCATTTGGGGAGTGAACCAGCAGATCTCTCTCTCTATCTTTCCCTCTCTCTCTGTAACTCTGCCTTTTAAATAAATAAATAAATCTTTAAAAAAAAAAAAAAAAAAAAAACGGCCGGCGCCGTGGTTTAACAGGCTAATCCTCCACCTTGCGGCGCCAGCACACCGGGTTCTAGTCCTGGTTGGGGCGCTGGATTCTATCCCGGTTGCCCCTCTTCCAGGCCAGCTCTCTGCTGTGGCCCGGGAGTGCAGTGGAGGATGGCCCAAGTGCTTGGGCCCTGCACCCGCATGGGAGACCAGAAGAAGCGCCTGGCTCCTGGCTTCGGATCAGTGATATGCGCCGGCCACAGCGGCCATTGGAGGGTGAACCAACGGCAAAAAGGAAGACCTTTCTCTCTGTCTCTCTCTCTCTCACTGTCCACTCTGCCTGTCAAAAAGAAAAAAAAAAAAAAAACACTTAGGACACCCATATCCCATATCCCATATCCCATATCCCATATCCCATATTGGAGTGCCTGGGTTTGGTACTTGGCTCTGGCTCCTGACTCCAGCTTTCTGTTACTGCACACCCTGGGAGGCACTAGATAATCCCATTCCCAGGTCTTTGCTGCAGCGACTGAAACTCCTTTGTCTTAGGTTGGATTCTCAGATCTTTAAACAGATTCAAGTGTAAGTATCTTTGGGACAGCAGGTGCAGGCGATGACCCGAGAAAGCACCAGGAGAACTGTGGGGAAGGAAAGGCAGTCAGTTAAGGGCACACCTTTTAGCAAGTTCTTATTTTGGCAAGTGAGGTACAGTCCTGCCGGGGAATCTCCTTCAGCGTAACTGTCCACCAGTTGCCCTCGGACACAGGTCGTGTGGTTTTCCTGGAGTGACAGACGTTGACTCTTCAGTATGCAAATCCAGCTGACACAGGAATGGCGAATGTGTGGGCATTCCCCGAGCGATCCACTCACCAAAGTTCAGCATCATTTCCTCCAAAAAGCTTTGCTGATCGTCAGTCAGCATCAGGGACGCCTTCCTTTGGTTTCCCCAGGTAACCACAGTACATCTGTTAGCAAAATCCTGTAGGCTTTGCCCTTCCCTCGGCTTGGCTGGAGGTTGTGCTGATGACTGGGCAGTGTGGGGTGCTGGCATTTGTCCTCCTGCTAAGATTTCTTTCCTCCCTGCCTTGCATGTGATGGTGTCTGTGATTTCTCACTCATAGCAGATCTTTAACCCCAGTAACATTAGAATTTAGAAAATACTACCTGGAAAGTACCCTTAGCACTATTGCCTGAGTGTATTCTTACTGCAAAAAATGAACACGTAAATGATTGAAGCACTGCGTGGTTATTGTGTTCTGATAGTCACGTCTACATAAAGATATGTTTGTGCTCATATAAAAATAATAAATATCTAGATCCAAACTGCTCCCTGCGGTTTACCTGGGGTGGTGACATTTCTTACCCTGAAACATCTGCTCTTGCTCTGAACACAGAGGAGAGGACACAAACTCAAGAAATGGGGGGAGTAAAGCAGAAGCCCCAGATCCACATGGGGTGCAAGATGCCTGCATGTGCGTAGGGAAGTGGTTTCCACAAATACACCAGTGACAAAGGGCAGGCCAGCCCGAGGCAATCTCATTCTGTTTCTAAAAAACAACTTGACTGAGAGTTGCACGGGACTCAGCAAGAGAGTTGTTCCACCTGCTGTCCTCCACGGAGAGAGGGGACAAGGAACCGACAGCTGTGGTCACCAAAGAAGTGGACATGCAGCTAAATGCTAGCAGGTAGACCCGTGGCCAGTGGTGAGCGGCCACCACTCCCCTGCTTGGAGATCCACCTCTCGGGTGATGTGCTGCCTGAGGAGTGTGGCTCTCACTGGGCGCTTCACTGTTTCTGAGGCCCGGGTCCGCCTACCACCAGCAGGTGTGAGATGGAAAAGGCTGACTCAGACTCCAAAAAACACAGCACCTGTGACCGCTAGGGTTGCCCAACCACAAAAGAGGTGGCAGCGGCCGGGTAAACATGAGAGTAGGAACGTATGCAGAAAGTTATTGAATGAAGTTGGGGGAAGGGTGAGATGTGGAAGCTTCGATTAGCCAAAAAGATCCAACTCTTAGAGTCGAGGGGCACGAGTCCAGCTTGACACGTCACACACAACCCACCTCCCAGATAGAGGTTTCCCCCTGGAGTCCCCACAGGCCCAGTGCCCACTTGTGTAGCCTTGTGCACTTGCTGTACCTACATACCTGGGCTTCCACTATCGCCTACCCAGTCCAGGGACAGGCCGCTGCTGTCAGGTACCCAGTTCCCAATGCAGTGCCCCTTGCAACTTATCACTGCCATCAAAAGTATTTGGTATGCGAGTGGGTTGTTTTTAAGTCTCTCTGTAGTCTTCCTCCCAGTGCTCCATGGCATTTCCTGCAGCCCTGACCTCTGACCTCCTGCCTTTGTGTGTCTGGGGCCATTAACTCCTCTGTGTCGCAGAGCCCGGTGACAGATGAGTTTGGCTATGGGCTTAAAAAGGGCAGATAAAGACACATGCACTGTAGGGTGACGAGTAGGTGTCTGGGTGCCTGAAAGAGCCAAAGCCAGCTAGAACCAACCTTGTCTCCCTACTCATCTTAGACACTCACAGCTCCTCTGCTTTCTTTTCTGGAAAATCCCACCTGTCACTCCACGTGCACTTCAGACCCCACCTCCCCCTAAAACTCTCCCGATCCCCAGGCAGCGGGCGGGCTTGTCCTGGGAGCCCACGCTGTGCTGTCTTCTACTGCATTGTTCAGGTCTGGTGGGCAGGGGCTGGGTTTGCCTCACCCCAGCCCCATGCCCAGGACCTGACCAACACAGCGAGGGAGCTCAATACATGGGGTTGCGGAGGATAAAGAAGAAGAGCCAAGACAGTATGGTGGTTCAGCTAGGTTTCTCTGAGCCACGGGGCTGGGGAAGCCGGGTCCGCCTGGCTGAGACCTCCCTTCCATGGCTCTTGGCCAGGCCCTGGCTGACCGTCCCTGCCCTCTGCATTCCTGGGCTCTTCATCTGCTCTTGGAGAAGGTTTTCCTTGTGTTTAAGAAGGTCGATTTGGGTAAGATGGTCATAAAACCCCAAAAGTGTGGAGCTGGAAGACGGCTCCCAGCCCAGGTCCCTGTCCCCTCCTGCAGCCCACTGCCAAGTACACTGCCATCGATGGCAGCTAATGCCACTGTCCTTGGGCAGCTGAACCTAGGGGCTACTGTCCTGTCCTCAGGGTCACATCCGCCCTGTGAGCCCAGCTCTGCCCGTCTGGGACAGCCTGCTCAGGCCTTTTTCTCCAGAGTAAACCCCCTCGGCCCTTGCACTGTTTCTTGGTCTGTCTCTAGCAGGCTCTCGTCTGTAAGTGTTCTTAGAAGAATGTTCCCTGCAGGGTGAAGCAGCAGGGAGTGGGCATGTGGGGCTGCCCGAGCCCTGGCAGCATCTCAGCGGCAAGAATTTCTTTCCCGGCTCGTGGTGGCGCAGAAGCAATTGGCACGGGTGGGATTCACGTGCACACTTGCTCGGATCACTCCAGTCAGAGGTGATGAGGGCTGGAAGCGTGTGAGGTGTATGGTTTTGCAGGAAAACAGAAGGTGAGCCCTTGGCACGGTCATTTTTCTTGTTTTAAACACAGATGAGTATACTCAGGAACACCGAGAGCCAGCAATTCAACCACGAAGTGTCCTTCGAGAAAGTGGGCCGGGGCCTGTGGGACCAGAACGTGGGCCAGTCTGGCACGAGGCTGTCCAACAGCCAAAAGGAGAGACTGACAGCAGGAAAACTCCTGAAGGGTCCCCTCGGAGGCCTGTGTCAGTGAAGCACCTGTTAATCTTGTTTTCCAGAACCTTCCCTTCAGAGAATCCTAGAAAGTGCTCAACAGATCAAATCTCTAAAAACTGAAATCCCAAAAAAATCCGCTAGGGTCTTTTCCTCCCTCCCCTCCTCTTTTTCCTTCTTTCCCCTTTCTTTCCTTTTTCCTTCTCCTTAGTCCACAATGGTACTTGCAGTAACATGCCCCGCAACCCGTCTCTGCTATCCTGTGCTTAATAGCACCGAACCACACCAGTATTTGGAGCCCGAAATCCTTCAGGCCAAAGCGGAGCCTTCAGTAATGAGGTCTAACCTGCGACCAAATTAAGTATCACAGCGTCAGATTAATCTCAGCCACACACACCCATTCCTGCTGGGATCTATTAATTTTCTAAACTGGAACAAAATTCTTTCATAAGGTGAATTTTCTATAGGCCTATCATATGCAGGAATGTTTTCTTGATCCTCTCTTTAATGAAGAGACAAAGCACAGGCGCATTAAGGGCTAGGCGTCCTGGTTAAACCCAATCAGCGGCAGCTTTTCCAAGGCACTGAGGCACCCGTGATGGCATCTCCATCTGGATTTGTTTCGAAGCCCGGGGGTGTGGAGGAAATGAGAGCATCTGCTCCGACCGTGCCAACCTGGAGATGTTCCCCTTCTACAGGAGCACCTCTTCCTCTCCCGCCTAACATCACAGCCCCGGAACCCGCCCTGGCTCCATTCTGTGCTCTGTGACGTCACCTGGAAGAGGAAGTCAGGTTTATTGCATGTTTATGGCTTCAGTTCAGCGTGATTCATCCAAGCCCTCCCTGCACGCGACACAACGCAGATCCAGGCTTCTAAGACTGTGAGGAAGCGATGGGGACGGGGTGTCAAGGGAGACTTCAGGGAGCTGACGTTGTAGCTGGTAAAGCCGCCTCCTGCAGTGCCCGCATCCCATATGGACACCTGTTCGAGTCCCAGCTGCTCCACTTCTGATCCAGCTCTCTGCTATGGCCTGGGAAAGCAGCAGAAGATGGTCCAAGTGCTTGGGCCTCTTCCATCCACATGGAAGACCCAGATGAAGTTCCTGGCTCCTGGCTTCTGTCAGGCCCAGCCCCAGCCATGTGCCATCTGTGGAGTGAACCAGCAGACAGAAGAACTTTCTCTCTCTCTTGCTCTCCCTCTCTCTCTTTGTATTGTGACTTTCAAGTAAATAAACAAACACAGGCCCATCTCACAGCTGACGCAGCAGCTCTGGCCCTACGCCTTAGAAGAAGGGGGATGGGGATGTGGGACACTCCTCCTACTCCTCTTTTCCAAGCCCTGTGCACTTTAATTTAAAACATCTGTCATGATCGACATCCCCACCAGCCCGTGAAAATGTTGATGCCTGAGCAGGCGTTTTGTGTGGGGGTTAAGCCACATCCAACATCAGGGTGCCTGGGTTTGAGTCCGGGCTCTGCTTCTGATTCTAGTTTCCTGGTAATGTACACCCTGGGGGGCAGCAGATGATGGCTCCAGTCATCGGGTCCCTGCCACTCAAGTTGCAGACCCAGAGTGAGTTCTGGGCTCTGGGCTCCAGTCTGGTCCAACTCTGGCTGCCGTGGGGTATTTGGGGAGTGGACCAGTCCCTCTCTCTCTCTCTCTCTCAGCCTTTCAAATTAATTTTAAATAAATATATTTTTGTGACCCTTCACGGAAAATGGAATTAACAAAAGAAAAAGAAAGAAAGGAAATGGTGGTGCCACGGCTTCCTTTCAAATCCCCCACTGGACTCACCCCCTCAGGAGAACCTGCTTGGACAGCAGCTCCTGGAAAACCTTGCCCCACTGCCCCACTGCTCCACAGCTCAATCAGCCATCCCCTGCCCGGCCCGGGTAAGTGCAGGAATCGGCAACAGCCACATGAGCACAGGAGCAGCTGTGGTTGGCCAGACACCGTCCTGACCACTTTAGCACACACTTTAACTCGCTGATCTGTCACAATGCCAGCAGATAGGAACTCTAATCATCCCAATTTTGAGGATAAGAAAACAGAGGCGCACAGAGACATATGAGGAGACTTCAGAAAGTTCATGGGAAATGGAATTAAAAGCTAAGTTTAGGGGCCAGCCCTGTGGTGTAGCGGGTAAAGCCGCCACCTGCAGTACCGGCATCCCATGTGGGCACAGGTTCGAATCCCAGCTGCTCCACTTCTGATCCAGCTCTCTGCTGTGGCCTGGAGAGGCAATGGAAGATGGCCCAGAGTCCTTGGGCCCCTGCACTCACATGGGAGACCTGGAAGAAGTTCCTGGCTCCTGGCTTCCGATCGGCCCAGCTCTGGCCGTTGTGGCCAGTTGGGGAGTGAGCCAGCGGATGGAAGACCTCTCTATCTCTCTCGGCCTCTCCTCTTCTCTGTGTAACCCTTTCAAATAAATAAATAAACCTTTAAAAAAAAAGCTAAGTCTATTTCGGGCTAAAAATGTTGGGGGGGGGGAGCAGTGCTGCGGCTCAGTGGGTAAAGCCACTGCCTGCAGTGCCAGCATCCCATCTGAGTGCTGGTTTAAGTCCTGGCTGCTCCACTTTCACTCCAGCTCCCTGCTAAATGCACCTGGGAAAGCAGTAGAAGATGGCCCAAGTCCTTAGCGCACTGTACCCACATGGGAGACTGGGAAGAAGCTCCTGGCTCCTGGCTCCTGGCTTCAGATCTGCTCAGCTGTAGCTGTTTCGGCCATTTGAGAGTGAACCAGCAGATGGAATACCTCTCTCTCTCTCTCTCTCTGTCTCTCTCTCTGTCCCTCCCTCTCTCCATAATTCTGTCTTTCAAATAAATAAAATACATATTTTAAAAAATGTTGGAAGTCACACATGGTGTTTTCATAAGACACACGTCCATGAACTCTTGTGTGCCCTTCTCACATAAGGGCAGAATTCTGACCCGAGCACCCTGGGGGCAGAGCCCTGCTCCCGGCTCCATAAGGCGCCGTCCTGGGGAAGGCGGGGCCCCCCCTGCAAGTGTCTGAGAACCAGGCTCAAACACGGTGCCTTGGTTTCCTTCCTACAGGGCCCCCCTGAAACTGTGTGCATCTGACCGCTTGGTCAGGCAGGGCAGCGCACACTGGTGCTGCTCAGACACCTATAGGGGGCGGGGGACAGAAGCAGGGGTCACAGCTCGGAGTTGGCCAGAGCCCAGGCACTGGAGCTCCGGAGGCTTGCACCAGGCCGCTCTGGAAACGCCACAGCCAGAGCCACACCCACAGCACCCACGCTGCCAGACCGAGCCCATCTACATCACTGCACCCATCCCCATCTGCTCCTCGGGCCTGAATTCAGCCAGAGTTTCCTAGTCTCCATTTTCCAAACACTGGGATTCCCAAGGCCTTAGTTGTGCAAGGTGATGCCCGTGTGCAAGGTCTGAACCATTCCATGTGCAAAACTATGGGTCCCCTTACAGTGTTGTGGGCAGGCAAAATCACCTGGGCGTGGGATTGCCCCTCCACCAGCCTTCTTACGGAGAGTTGCCACGGGCAAGGCGAATTCGTGGAAATCACAGCCGTCACCTGACGACTTGTAATCCCAGGTGATGAGCAAGCGGACAAGAAGTTCCTGTGACTGCCATCGGCTTCGAATTCTGGAGCCACGCCCAGCGTCAGTGCGCTCTGTCTGCGGTTGCCAGGGAAGCATAGAGGCCGAGAAAGCCGTCGCGTGTGTGTGTCTGAGACACAACGCCTCCCAGTTAGGATAGCCGTGGCTACCAGCGTCCCATCAGCTCTGCAGCCCACTGGGCATTACCGAATGGAAGGCAGGTGCATTCGCCGAGACAGCCTAGCACCTAGACAAACCCACAGTCCCGAGTTCAAGGCCCCACTCTGCCACTCACTGATGTGTTCTTGGCAAATCCTGTGCCTTCCCCACGCCTCATCTTCGTTATCTGTAAAGCGGTGAGAAAATCCCAGTTACCCTGGGGCTCTCGAGTCCTCCTGTCGGCTGAGAGGCTGTTGAGGAAGGGGTGCAGCGCCACCTCGGCGAGGTGGGACGGGGACCAACCGGGCCGCCTGGCTGCCTCAGGTGCCCCAGCTGCTCTGTGGGAACCCTGAGCAATCTTTCCACTCCTTCCCACTCATCTGGTCCGGTGGACCTCCCTGTCCACTTGTAGTCCTGAAAACCCCTGACTACGTATCTCTGAAGCTGGCCCACTCCTCGCCTCCCATCCCCTTGGCCTCTCTAAATCCCATCTCCCCATCGGCAAAGCCCACGTCATGCTCTCTTCCGGCGGCCGCAGGTGCTGCGCTGCTCGGAGCCAGCCCGCTCTAAACCCGTGGTCTCCTGGGAGGGCGCACGCCTTGCTCAATCACGCCGTTGTAATGAGGTCTCGTTGCAACTGGACTGGCCTTGGAACCCAAGCAAGGCACACCAGACTTTCCACTGAAGCTGCTCAGGCCTCCGTGCCCCGGGGGGCCCCTGCTGCCCGGCTGATGTCAGCCTTCCCGCAGCCTGCCTGAGATGCCTCAACTACAGCTGGGCTGACGCCCCCTCAGCTCTCAGCCACTCCTCCATCTCTCAGAGCAGAGCTGGAGACGAATAGGAGGAAGAAGGGGCAGTGAAACCCCGCCCCTGACCCCACGTTCTGCAGCCTCTAGGAAGTGGGTTGCCATTGAAAGCTGATGAGTGAGCCCAGGAGCTCTGAGCATGCGCCGTGGACTTCTGCAGTCCCCAAGACGACCAAGGCTCAGGAGTGTCACGACGTCAAACTGCTTCTCTAATGGTGCGTAGGCAGCACTTCCCTTTTCTCCCTGCATCATTGGTGCAGAGCAGCAGTGAGTGAAGCCGCTGTCCTCTCAGTGCAGGTCAAGATGGTGACATCACACCGTCCTGGTGGTCACTGCAGGCTTTGTTACCATGCACTCGTAGCAAATGCTTTTTTCAAAAAAAAAAAAACAGTTTCGGGAAGGGCGTCCGACACAGTGGTTAAGTCGCCACGTGGAATGCCACATCCCATATCAGGGTTCCTGGTTCAAGTCCTAACTACTGCGTTTCAGATCCAGCTTCCTGCTCATGCTCACCCTGGGAGGCAAAAGTCCCCCACGTGGGAGCCCTGTATTGAGTTTCAGGCCCCTGGCTTTAGCCTGGCCCAGCCCTAGCTGGTGTGGGCATTTAGGAAGTGGAGCAGTGGATGGAAGATTTCTCTCTCTCTTCCTTATAAACAAAATGAAAATAAGAAATTTAAGTGACACTGTAAACAAATTAATTAGTAAAATAAAAGTCTGTTTCACTTAAGCTTATCATAGATCAACAGTACAAATTCTTTTTTTTTCTTTTCTTTCTTTCTTTCTTTTTTTCTTTCTTTCTTTCTTTCTTTCTTTTTCTTGACAGGCAGAGTGGACAGTGAGAGGAGAGAGAGACCGAGAGAAAGGTCTTCCTTTGCCGTTGGTTCACCCTCCAATGGCCACTGCGGCCGGCGCGCTGTGGCCGGCGCACCGTGCTGATCCAAAGGCAGGAGCCAGGTGCTTCTCCTGGTCTCCCATGGGGTGCAGGGCCCAAGCACTTGGGCCATCCTCCACTGCACTCCTGGGCCACAGCAGAGAGCTAGCCTGGAAGAGGGGCAACCAGGACAGAATCCGGTGCCCCGACTGGGACTAGAACCCGCTGTGCTGGTGCCACAAGGTGGAGGATTAGCCTAGTGAGCCACAGCACCGGCCCAGTACAAGTTCTTTTAAAACTTATTTTCATCTTATTTGAAGGGCAGAGAGAGAGAGTAACAGATGGAGAAAGAACATCCCTCTGCTGATTTTCTAAACAGATACACTTTCAGAGCTGGGCCACGCTAAAACCAGGAGCCTGGAACTTAATACTGGTCCCACATGGGTGGCAGGAACACAAGTACTTGAGCCCAGACCTGCTGCTCGCCAGGGTGCACGATAGCAAGGAGCTGGAGTGGGGAGCAGGGCCGGGACTCACACCCAGGCCCTCCGGTATGGAATGCGGTGTCCCAGACACCGCCTTAACCTTTGTACCTTATGCCTTCCCTGAAACAGTAAAAGTGATTAGCTTTATTAAATCTCTACCTTCGAGCAACACACTTTTAACCATCGGGGTATAGTGGTAGACACACGTAACTACTTTCACCACATATTAAGTACTAATTGTCTAAGGGAAAATCATGTGTGTGATAATTTGAGTAGAAAACACAACTAATCACCTTTATCAAAAAATGTATACTTGAAAGAAACGACTGGCAAATTACAGTTATTCAGAAGGGTTTTGACAAACATTTTCTCAAAAATGAATCTCATGAGACTCACCACAAGGAAACCAGTTGATAGTATTTGTTGAGAATGATAAAACCGAAGCTTTTCAGTGGTAGTTAGGATTTTGGAAAAATTGCTTTTGCCACTCTGAAGCCGAATAGCTTCCCAGTACTTAGAGACCTGCCCACTGACGTTCCAGCCGTGACGTTCATGAATGCACTTTTTGAATAGTGGATGGTGAAATGGGTCAACATTTAGAAAACGGATGCAATTCAGTGAGCTAGCATTTGTCAAGGGACCAGTGCGTGAAGTTAGGCAGTCATGAATGAAAGCAGGTTCAGAGAGCCAAATGAACGGGCTGTAAGAGACACAGTTTTAGAGTTCACGTTGTAGCCAACCTTTAGGATACTGAGACTTCTTGAGTTTGAACATCCATGATTACCTAAGAAGAATATGAAAATGCCTACTATTCCCTTTTCCCACCACGTATCACATTTTCATGCCATCCTTCACCCAAAACCGAGCACAACAGATTGAGTCAGGAGCAGCTATGAGACACCAGCTTCCTCTTTCCAGCCAAACTTCAAAGGGATTACAAAAATAGAAAACAACACTACTCTTCTCAGTAATTGTTTTTCTATTTGGGGAAATATAAGTACTTTTTATTTAAAATATTATTTATGTTGATATGTCATGAACCTATATTGCTATTTTTACAAGAATCAGTACAGTAATATTTGTTGAATTTCTCTGTTTTTAATACAGATGGTAAATATTGACAGATACAACTCAGACAATCTCTAAGGATCTCAGTAACTTACAGGGTTTTTTTTTTGTTTGAAAAGTAGAGAGACAGACATAGACAGTGATCTCCCACCCACGGATTCACTCCACAAATGCCTGCCGCAGTCAGGGCTGGGCCAGCCAGAATCCAGGAACCCGGAACTCAATCCGGGTCTCTCACAGGAGTGGCAGGAACCCAGTGGCTTGAGCCACCCCCTGCTGCTTCCCAGGTGCAATTAGCAGAAAGGTGCAGGCAAGGGTGTGCATTAGCAGGCATCTACAGGGACTTGAACCCAGGCCTTGCAGCATGGGATGCAGGCATCCTAAGTGCTTTCTAAACTGCTGCACAAAACACCTACCCCCGAGCAAGTCTTAAGAGTGTAAACGCATCCTGAGACCGGACAGACAGAGAAGTCCCGTGTTCCCACGTTCTGCAGTTTCAGGACCAGGTGTGACTGAGGGCTGGACGAGAGCCTCCCACGTCAGGTGACAAGAGCAGAAGAGGGCGGAAATGAGGGTCGCCGCAATGTGACGGGCAGGCGTGTGACGTGATCTCATCGTGAAGGCCGGGGTCCCTGCCTCGTATCTGGGTTTGGTTGCAATGCCGAAGCCCATGAGCTCCTGGCCCTGGAGTAGACAAGGTGTCCTCCGAAGGGGGCGGCGGTTTCCAGCAGCGCTGGGTGTTCTGCACAGAAGCGGGAGTGGAGCAGGTCAGCAGGAGGAGGAGCCTGCGTCAAGCGGACCGGGCACACAGGCTCCCTGCCCCTGCCCGGAACGCAGAGCGGGCGCTGGCGGCGGCTGGACCCGCAGGTTTGAAGAGCAAGGTCCGCCTGGCAGCCGTGCCCTGTGGCACGTTGTACGCGGTCTGTCCTGACGCTGTCTCATCGCTGAGTCTCTCCGGGGACAATCTTGGCAATTCTCCAGCTTTGCCTCGGCCGTGCTGGAAGAGCACCCACGTGTGTCTGAGCGAGAACAGCCCCTTGCCCAGGTTGCCATGGGATAGGTGCAATGGGCAGAGAGAAATTCAATGCCAGGAGGGGACTCTTTGAGTCAGCCGAGCAGCTTCTCCTCACAGAGACAATACACCCCGCTTACCAAGGGCAGACTCTTCCTTGCACGAGGTGACAGACGTGAGCTATGTTGTGGGGAAAAGAAGTGGGAAGAATTGAGGGCTGCTCCGGAGCAGACTGCAGAACTTCTTGGCTATCCACCTGCAGCGGGAGACACCCCAGGTGGAGCGGCCTTTGGCTGATGCCCACCGGGCTGCAGTGGGGCTGCTGGCCTGAGATTGTCCCACCTGCCAAGGCAGTGGCTGTCAGCCCCCAAGAAAGCCAGAGTCCTGAGAGGGATTGTGACTGCCCTACAGGGCTTCCTGAAGGCAGCGAAGGCACGGAAATCTCCTGGAAGAAGGAGACAGTGAACAGAAAATGCAGCCACCCGTCCAGAGTGTCCTGCTGAGGGGCACTGGCAGTCTGCACGTGCCGTGGGTGACGCATGTGCTTAATCAAACGCTCCTGGAACTGCGGCTGCCTGGGGAAATCCAACACGTGGAATATGTCAATCACTCGTCTCCGAGCCGTACAAGGTCCTCTGCTCGGACTGGAAGCCTTAAATGTAGCCACTGAAGTGTGTCATAACTCACCTATAATCGGGGTCCCAGAGGCTGCACGTGGGCCTGACCGTGAACCAGTCGGGAGAAGACCATTTGGAAGTACCTTGTATTACGGTGCTGACACAGCACCCAGCATTCACAAGTTCAAACCTCTGCTCCTTCCCTCCCCTGTGCTGGAGGAAGAGATGGACGCCTCCCAGGACCTGGACCTTGACCTTTGCTACAGGTCCCCCCATGAGCCCAGCCAGTGCGCCCTCCCTTCTCTGCTAACCTCCAGGTGAGCCCCAGACACAGCTCTGAGCTTCTGACTAAGCCTCTCCCAACTCAGAGCCTCCAGGTTTGCATTCCTCTCTTGGGAAGTCAGGAGAGTTCCAGGAAGGGGTGGAATGAGTGGGAAGGGGGCCGTTAAGGCTGCTGGAAAAACCAGTGACCTTGGCTGGACTTCCTGCTTTTCCTGGAACCACCCCCCCACCCCCGGGCAAGGAGGCAGCCCAGACTAGAGCCTGCTGCTGGTATTTTCTTGACAAGGGTTGTTCAGTGGTGTGTGACTTGGAATGCAGCATCCTGCCTGGTGCCCGGCACCCTGACCTCCTCACCACTCGGTTGAGGCCACTCAGCTGCCCCCTGTGATGTGCTCAAGGATCAAGGCTTGTTTAAGGAATCCCAGGCCAGACCCCCAGGCACCTGGCGGCCTCTCTGGGAGCACTGCCTCTCCTGCCCTCTGATGTACTTTGGCCAGAGGGAGAGGGGGTCTGGAACTCCAGGCTGCCCCCACCCCAGGTGCTGTCTGTCCACTAACACACATGGCTCCAGCTGCCCCAGTTCACTCTGCCCCATCCCAGCTTAGTCTCACTCTCAGGGTGAGCATGCTGGTGGCAGGAGCTCTGTCACTGAAGCCAGGAGCCTGGTCCCCTGCCGGCCCCTCCCCTCACAGGGAGAAACCCCGCCCTCTCCTCCACCTCAGTGTCCTTCCTGTTTGTTAATAGAGCACAAGTCCATTCCTAGCTCTGGGCGCTGTGAGAATTAGCCTGATAACCGAAGTGGGAAAGGAGGCTCAGGAGACTGGAAGGCAGGCTTGGCTTTTGAATGCTCCTTTCTTGATGCTTGAATTTTTCTGCTTATAAAAATCACATGAAGGGGCTAGAGTGGTAGCACAGCAGATTAAGCCACTACCTGCAATGCCGGCATCCCGTATGTGTGCCAGTTCGAGTCCTGGCTGCTCCACTTCTGACCCAGCTCCCTACTAATGTGCTTGGGAAAGTGGCAGAAGATGGGGCAAGTGCTTGGGCCCCTGTACCCACATGGGGAGACCCTGGGATGGGATTCCAGGCTCCCGCTTAAGCCTGGCCTGGCCCTGGAGTGAACCAGCAGATATAAGATCTCTCTCTCTAACTCCGGCATTCAAATAAGTTAAAAAAAAATGTTTTTTTAAAGTCATATATATGTGTGCAAGTACTTCAAAAAGTTCATGGGAAAATGGAATTAAAAGATAAATTTATTTGGAGGAAAAGAGGTTGCAGTCACACGTATGCAGGATCTTCAAAAAGGTCACAGAAAATGTGCATTATGAAAACTGCATGGTTTTCAATTTGCACCAAAATAATCTTACCTTTTAACTCCACTTTCCTACCAACTTTTTGAAGTATGTTGTTCATACATTACTAAAAATTTGGGAACAGTAAAGAATAAGGAAAATATTCTTCATAAATTCACTACCTGAGCAACTCTGTTCATCTTTGTTTATTTTCTTCTTTTTATAACTTTTTTTTACACATTTGAGCTCATATTTTATTAGGGGTTTTGAATGCTATTTGGGGATTTTGCCTTTCAAAAAAAAAAAAAAAGTCAATATATCATAGCGTTTTCCCATGTTATCAGAAAGTCTCCTTGGCCGTGATCTGTACCCGCCACATGATGAGAGAGTGAACATTTGGGAGGAGAGCGCTTTGGGGGACTTCGATGCGATGTTTCCTGGAAGTCACCCCGCGAGGTAGAAAGGTGGGAATATCTGAAGGTTCTCGGTGCATACACATTGTTGCTATTGGTCTCTTCTTTCCCAGACCTGGAGACTGAAGCTCACGGATTCAAGTGATTCGTCCCAGATCCCACCCCTAGTCCGGGGCAAAGCCAGGGCAGAGACCCGGGAAGAGACACTGCGTGTTCCAAGGCCGCCACTCCCTGGCACAGCATGGCTTTCCTGCCGAGTATCTGATCTCTGCTGGGGTGGCAGGGGCGCCCAGTCTGAAACCAAGGCCAGTGCACTGTGCGATCACCTGGGCTCAGGACCCCCGGGCCCCCTCAGGGCTCCTCAGCTGACTCTGGCACTGAGCAAGTGCCCTTGGCCTCAGTCACAGCCCTGCAACAGATGTGTTGAGCTGGGTCTAACTCTCCACCTGCTCACCCAGAGACATCACTCCTAAAGCAAAACCAGAAACACTTTGGTTTCAGTTGTGCATCTGTTCTGCTGGACCCCAAAGCCCGCAGTCAGGGTTGACAAGACAGCCTGTTCCAGAAAGCAAGACCCATGCCGGAGACGGCCAGGGAGTGGCAGGAGACTGCAGCGTTTGGAGGTCAGGTGCATGGTTAGAAAGCACTTCTCTGGCCCCATCTCAGCTCCAGACTCCACCACCAGCACTGGAAGAGACCTCCCTGCCCGCTCTGGCCCTGGGGGTGGATGGTGTGGTCCCAGCTGCCGCGGGTGCCTGTGTCTTGCCCGTCCCCCGACGTGTGCACATGGGTGCTGATGGACAGTTGCCCAGAGTTGCCTGCCTGTGTCTATTGTCCTCAGGGCACAGAGCACAGTGCTCCAGGAGACCTAGAACTCAAGAAGCCACACAGACAGCTGTGACCCCGGGCCAGCAGGACAAGGAGTTGGGGACAGGTGTTTCTCAGGGGCACAGAGCTGACTTGACAATCTGGCTGGCAGGCAGCCGGCCACTCTCCAGAACGCACAGGTGAGTGTCTCCATATTGGCACCTGGGAAAATGCTACCTCCGCGGCGGAGAAATAACGGGTTCAGGAAAGAGGCTGGAGTCTGTGGAACTGTGCACCTAGAGTGTCAGGAAGCCACATCACTGACGGGGCCAAGCCACGTGATGTGTCACTTGCATACGTAGAAGTGTATGTGCACAAAAGAACACACTCAAACAGAAAGCCCCATGTGAACCTGTGAAAATGGTGGTGCGCAGAGAAGGCATGGGCTGGGGGTGGGGAGGAGAGGCGCCCTGCAGGGGTCCGTTTCGAGGAGCTGCCAGGAACCGCCCGAGGAATGCACTAACTCAGCGTGCTCTGGACGTGAGCTCCAAATTCTTTCAAGGAAAGAAAGGAAAAGAGACAAAAGCCAACCCCGCCCCGGAGATGTCACTAAGAACAGTTCTGAAGGGCCCTGTGTTTTCCTAACGGGAGCAGGTCCTGGGCCTTCGCATGAAACGGAGCAGCTTGAGCCCAGGCGCACATCTGAGGTCCCAGCGGAGCCCTAAGGGGACACCTGCTGCAGTGGCTCGGGCGGGCGAGCCAGGACTGTGGTGTCCCCAGTGTGACAGCTGGGGTATGTGGGGGACAGGAGGGCTGGCTGGGAGCTAGAGGATAAGGCGATTTGGGAGAGGTAGAGTCAGTGGCAGTCAGAGGACGAGAAGGGGTGACCCCTGGTGAATACTTGGGAGGGGGAGGAGGAGAAACCAGAAAGGGAGGAAGGGAGAGGGTGGGGAGTATAACCCGGGCAGTGGGTGCCGGGAGCGGGGTCATAGCTAGGGAACAGGTGGTGGGACCACAGAGGCGCGCCCCTCTCCGATGAGAACTCTAAACCCCTAAACCCCATGGGGCAGCGACTCACCCAGAGGCAGGTGTCCAACACAGCTACCCCAACTGCACTGCCTCTCCTTCCTCTCTGCCACAGGGGCATATCCCCAAGCTGCTGCCGCTGCTGCCACTGGCTCCCGGGCTCCCTGTGTGACCAGCGCCCACCGCAGAGCCGGGGCAGAAGCCACCTCGGGAAAAACTAAGTGACAGTGGCGCCAGGCGCTGGACTAATCACTGTTGCTGCTCCTTTCCCTTGCAGGTGCACGCTTCCCTCCGCGGCATCCAGCTCCTTTCTTCTGGCTCCCTTAGCTCTGGAAGCTCACTTGTTTGTTGTTCTTTCAGGGTTGCCAGTCAGGCTTGCTGATTATCCTGACAATTACCCCATTTCCTGCTGCTCCAATGGTCTGTTCTGCCACCCCGCTGAGAAAGGGAGGCCCTCCGAGTGAGGGGCCTCAGGGGGCATTGCTGAGAGCCTTTGGTGGCTGCCAGGAAACATGGAGTGGCCATGTGCCTACCAGAGTAAATATTTTCACATCTCCAATTTTCTCAGACAGAAACGGAAGCCAAAGAGAAGTTACATAAATTTTCACATACTGGGTGAGCTCCTATAGGGAGGCTTGGCTCTTACTCATCTGGGCTTAGACCAGCGACAGCACACGGCGGTTGCTCATCACTCTCTCCCTGCACTGAAGGTAGTGGCCAAGCTGAGCTCGGCCCCTTGTCCTCCGGCTCCAGCCCAGTGGTGGCTCCCATGGGGCACGACCTGCCCCTGCCCCCACCCCCCAGGCCCTCCCAGAGGCATGACAATGACAAGGACCCCGACCACCAAGTCTGCATACAACCCCAGCAGCGCAGCAGGTGCTCAGCCAGCTCTTTCAGCTCTGTCCTGGTCGCCTTGGCCCCACCTGTCAGCCACTGTCAGGGTCTTGGCAGAAAGCCTGTGACCAGGGTGCTCATGTGAGGCACTCCAGAGAAAACTCAGACTCTCGGAGCCGCGAGAGGGAACGAGAAGTCATCAGTTGTTGTGGCCTCTCCTCCTGCCCGCCCCACCCAGACACACACTGCGTGGCTTCTTCTCTCTTCAATATGTGTTTATTTATTTGAAAGGCAAAGCAACAGAGAAAGAGGGAGATGCAGACTGAGAGAGAGAGAGACAGAGAGAGGAGAGAGAGAGAGAGAGAGAGAGATCTATCCACTGGTTCACTTCCCAAATGCTGCCACGGCCAAGTCTTGACAGGTTGAAGCCAGGATCCAGGAACTCTACTGCTCTCCCATGTAGGTGGCAGGGACCCAAGCACTTGGCCCGCTTCTGCTGCATTCCTGGGTGCAGTAACAGGAAGCTGGATCGAAAGTGGAGCAGCCAGGACTCAAGCCAGCACTCCAATATGGGATGCTGACATTGCAAGCAGTAGCCTAACCTGCTAACCTGCTGTGCCACAGTACCAGCCCCTGTAGTGCTTCTCTCCTCTCACATAATACATTGCCCCTTTGGCTGTGGAACCTGCAAACACATTTCCAGTTCATAAATATTTGTTTATTATTGCTAATGTAGAGCGACTACATGGAGAGATCATGTGGAAATGTCTTGGCAACAACCTAGCTAAGGACCTGGGTGACAAACCAGCACTAACCAACCACGAGCTGTGTGAGCAGAGATATGTCCATATAATGGACCACTACATAATTGTGAACTGAGTGATACCGGGGCTCTGGGAGACAGCGATTCATTGCGAATGGTGGGGACACCAGGGGAGGCTTCACGGAGGAGGTGACAGGTATGATGGGCCTCAAAGAATGAGTAGGATCTGGGCTTGCCCACAGGTGTAGTGAGGGATTAGTGTAGACAGCCAGTGACACGACCACATCAGAGAAATTCATGCGCCTGGAAGCCGCGGTCCCCGCAGGTTGACATCACTGTCTGTTGTGCACTTGCTCCGGGGACGTTGAGCAAGACATCAGGGTTTTCTGGCCAGCGTTTCCCCCTCCATCAGCGAAGGGCAGGAGACAGTGCGATCAGAGGGCCTGGGTGGTGCTCTGTTGGGTGTGGGGGGTGTTGCCGTGTTGCTACGGCTTACCCCCGCAGGGCCTGTGCCGGCTGCCCAGCCTCAGCCCGTTCCCTCACCTCTAAGGAGGGATGGCCGTCTCTGCACCACCTGCCTGTGTTTATCCACGAAGCCCCTCCGAGAAACACCACGACTGAAGAGGCAAAGCTGATTCCCAGGCCTCCCGCTGAGCCCAGCTGCTCAGGGTGCCCCGTGCCATGGGCCCCCCAGGCACGGCTCTGAGCACGGCTCCCGCTGCTCTGCCTCCAAAGGCTTCCCAAGTGAAGTGCATGCGTGTCCCCAGTGTCTCTCGCTGCATCAGAAACCCCTGCACGAGACGCATTGGGGGACTGACATGAAACCAGCGTGACCTTGCAGACACCAAGAGCAAGGTATCTCAGCAGGGCTCAGCAAGCACGCTGGGGGAGACATGGAGGCTGGGCGGCTCAGCTGCTGGCGTGTCTGGAGCTGTCTTCCTTGCGTGGCTGCTGATCCCTGGGGCTCTCACTGGGGTCTGCAGCTGCCTGGGGCGGAACACCCGGACAAGGCGTCTCCATGGGATCTCTCCGTGTGGGCCTCTACCAGGCACGCTGACTGCTTCCAAAGAGAGAGTGTCCAGAGATAGAAAGGAATGCGTGGACTTTGATGACCCAGGTGTGGATCCCCACGATGTCATTTCCTCCATGATCCCCCAGTCCAGGCAGGCACAGAGTTCTGGCCAAGTTCAAGAGGAAACCCTGTCGACCCCATCTCTCAATGGGGAGCAGCAGGGTGATGTCCTACGGAGGGCATGGACATGTTGTTGCATCAGTCTTTAAAAAGTCCAATCTAGGCCGGCGCCGTGGCTCAATAGGCTAATCCTCCGCCTAGCGGCGCCGGCACACCGGGTTCTAGTCCCGGTCGGGGCGCTGGATTCTATCCTGGCTGCCCCTCTTCCAGGCCAGCTCTCTGCTGTGGCCCGGGAGTGCAGTGGAGATGGCCCAAGTACTTGGGCCCTGCACCCCATGGGAGACCAGGAGAAGCACCTGGCTCCTGCTATTGGATCAGCGCGGTGTGCCGGCCGCAGCGCGCCTACCGCGGCGCCCATTGGAGGGTGAACCAACGGCAAGGGAAGACCTTTCTCTCTGTCTCTCTCTCTCACTGTCCACTCTGCCTGTCAAAAAAATAAAATTAAATAAATAAATAAAATTAAAAAAAATAAAAAGTTCAATCTAGGGGCTGGCACTGTGGCGTAGCAGGTAAAGCTGCCACCTGCAGTGCCGGCATCCCGTATGGGTGCCACTTTGAGTCCCGGCTGCTCCACTTCTGGTCCAGTTCTGCTATGGCCTGGGAAAACAGTAGAAGATGGCCCAAGTCCTTGGGCCCTGCCTGGACCCACCTGGGAGCCCCGGAAGAAGCTCCTGGCTCCTGGCTCCTGACTTTGGATTGGCCTAGCTCCAGCCATTGCGGCCATTTGGGGAGTGAACCAATGGATGCAAGACTTTCTCTCTCTCTCTCTCTCTCTCTGCCATCCTGTAACTCTGCCTTTCAAATAAATAAATACATTTTAAAAAATACAACCTATACAAGTTCCCAGGTCTTGTCATTCAAAGCCCTTGTCCATGCACTTCCGGTAGCATCTCCCAGTGCCGCGCCTGTTGTGAACCCCCCTGCAGGCAGGCCGGCCCCTCGTGCACCTAGAACACGCCCTTCTCACCACCCCCCACGAGGCTTGCCCCGTTCTGTTTGCCCCTTCTGCTCTTTCTCATGCCCGCGTCACAGCTCCCAGCGATGCAGCTTCCCGGAATGTTTGAGTAACAGGTCAGGAGAAGCGGGAAGTCTCTTAGCGAGCCTGGTTCCTAGGTGCTTCTTCACCGCGCTAGCCTGAGGCCAGGTCCTTCCTGGGAATTAGCAAAAACGTGGACGGCTGGGAATCACAGGAGCGGGAAAGCACTCGCCACGCGAGAGCCTTCTCCTGCAACCACTGCATGCACGCAGGTCCTTGGTCTCCCACGCAGAAGTCACGAGTGGGATAAATCAAAGGCAGCTTGTCGTGCGGCTGACAGCGAACGATAGATCTGGTCACGGTTAGCGGGCTTCGTTCTGCCTCGCTCCGTTTCAGCTCATTAGATCCATGACGGGTATACGGGTGCCAGCATCCCTCAGTAATTACTCCCCAATCAGATCAGGGGCCAGGCCCACGTCCTGTGCAGACCCCAGTCCCCAGGAGTCTGGGGCGTGTAATCACACTCAGGAGACTGTCAGCTCTTGCTCGAATGAAAAACAGAAATGCACAAAACAGTCGTATTGCGTGGTTGCCCGGTGTTCCTCCTGGAGCTGTGTGTCTACCCTGAGAGTGACAGAAGCAGCCAGTGTAGTCTTTTTGCTAGATCTTTTCGTTCCAGCCAGCCATGGAAAGATCTAGGGGAAGAAGGGTCTCAGGAAGAAGTTACAACAGGTGCAAAGGCCCTGGGGTAGGAATAAGAATAGGCTGATCACATCAGAGGAACAGAAAAGCCAGTTAGGTGAAAACCTTGAGAACTGAGAGAGTGGAGGCAAGTGGAAGGTAGAGGCCTTGCAGGCCCTCATCGGGAGGGGAAGGGGAGCCTGGCTCTGCTTGCCGCCCTTCACAGCGCTGCAAGGTGAATATGGTGAGGGAATGTGGTGGCTTTGGACTGCTTATTTCTGTCTTTTTTTTTTATTATTTATTCATTTCCAAGGTAATCTTTTTTTTTTTTTTTTTTTTTTGGACAGGCAGAGTGGACAGTGAGAGAGAGAGAGAGACAGAGAGAAAGGTCTTCCTTTGCCGTTGGTTCACCCTCCAATGGCCACCGCGGCCGACGCGCTGCGGCTGGCGCACCACGCTGATCCCAAGGCAGGAGCCAGGTGCTTCTCCTGGTCTCCCATGGGGTGCAGGGCCCAAGCACTTGGGCCATCCTCCACTGCACTCCCGGGCCACAGCAGAGAGCTGGCCTGGAAGAGGGGCAACTGGGACAGAATCCGGCGCCCCAACCGGGACTAGAACCTGGTGTGCCAGCGCCGCTAGGCGGAGGATTAGCCTGTTGAGCCATGGCGCCGGCCTCCAAGGTAATCTTAAAGGCCACAATACAAAGAGCTCTTTGAAGCCAAAAGGGAGCAACTACGTGCATGGCTTCCTAGACCTTTCCCCCATCCTCGCCATCTGTCCAGGGACTTGATTCACTCTCAGGTGCTGCTGCTGTCTCGGTCTATCTGAAGTCTGTGGGAGTAGCCAAGCGGTGAGCTAACCGCAGCCTTTCAGGTAGAGGATTCTCTTCAAGTTCCCTGCTAGGGCCGAGAGTTAGGCATAGCGGTGAAGGCATCGCTTGGGACATCACATCCTGCACTGGAGAGCCTGGGATCAAGTGCAGCCTCCACTCCCGGCTCCAGCTGCCTGTAGCACACCCTGGGGGGCAGCAGGGGACGGCTCAAGGGCTTGGGTCCCTGCCACCCATGTGGGAGACTCAGGTTGAGCCCCAGGCTCCTGGCTTCAGCCTGGCCTTGGCTGCTGTAGGATTTGGGGGAGTGAATCAGCAGTTAGGAGATGTCTGTCTCTGACACTTCCTTTCTCTCTCTCTCTCTCTCTGCCTTTCAAATAAAATAAGTATTTACAACTCCAAGTCATTTTTATGATGCCTTGATTAACTTTCTAATTATAGAAAATTGCAAAAGCAGGTGATGCCCTCAGAGAAACACCAAGAATAATGTTCGTATCTCCCACCAAGGCAGAGACTGATCCCAAGCTGAGGGGCTCGAAGATTTGCAGGGCCCTTCCCAGTCCCTACCGAGTGCACAGTGGCCCCTCGAAGCTTCACACCTGGAAGCCGTCCTGGGGACTTTGCCTCTGTGAGCTGCGGACCCCAGTTCTGCTGGGTGGAGGTCGACTTCCAAGGCTGTAGTGAGACTCGAGGGAGGTGGTGCGTGGAGGGCACCCACAGCCATGCATGTCTCCAAGCCCCGGCCCCTACTGCGAGTCTGCAGCCCTGGGGCCTCCAGGCTGTTCCATGCAGCTGCGCTCCCTTGCTCCTAAGAAGAATATTCTAGCATAACTGAGGTGCACCCTATCAAATAGCTTGCCAGGAGCTTCTGACACTGAACCTGAGAAACCCCTTCCGCTCTCTTAAACTCATTCTCCACCAGCCACCAGGCCCCGTTTCTCACGCCGGTTCGCTCCTGCAGGCTCTTCAGCTAACCTTTTGGCTCACCCTGGCACTCCGCATGCTAAGCCAGCGTCACCACGCTGTCGACCTCCGGTCCTCCAGAATGCCAACACGCAACGTGCTTAGCGCATCCCCCCACACCGTTTCCCCGGCCCTGGCCTCTTTGCTCTGTCTGGACCACACCCACCTGGCGCTAGGTGTGGCTTCGGTTGTGCATGGTCTTCAGGATTACCTGGAGCGCAGTGCGTCACTTCCTGCGACAATTCCCAAGGGCGCGCTTCGGGGTCGTGGCCCCGACTGCTGTAAGTCTCCCTGAAAAGCTCTGCTCCTGTCTGCAGCTGCTGAGAGGGCCACAGCTTGGCACCATCCCGCGGGAACATCGCCCCGCTGGACTGGCTCCGTCAGAATGGCTGGAGCCGGGCCACGGCGAGGCGCGCGCAGCGGGTCCCCGGCCCTCCTCCGCTCCAGCCTGCGCGAGGCTGATTTCTCCCACACAGGTTCATGTGGGTGCTTTGCCCCTGCTGCACCTTCCGCCCCGCCTCAGCCCTCCTGAAGACGAGTTATCCGCTGGAAACTGCCGATTGCTGATGGGCGTCGTCCCCATCTGCGTGGCATAAAACGCCAACGATTTGGCCATTCCCCCAACGATTTGGCCATTCCCCCACTCAAGCTTCATCATAAATCTGATGTTTTTTCTTGCTTTAATTTTGGCCGAATTCATGTTGGTTTAATAGGGGTTCTCTTCAAACTGATGTGTTCTCCTTCTTCTTCTTCTTTTTTTTTTTTTTTTTTTTTTTTTACAGGCAGAGTGGACAGTGAGAGAGAGAGACAGAGAGAAAGGTCTTCCTTTGCCATTGGTTCACCCTCCAATGGCCGCTGCGGCCGGCGCATCGTGCTGATCCGAAGCCAGGAGCCAGGTGCTTCTCCTGGTCTCCCATGGGGTGCAGGGCCCAAGCACTTGGGCCATCCTCCACTGCACTCCCTGGCCACAGCAGAGAGCTGGCCTGGAAGAGGGGCAACCGGGACAGAATCTGGCGCCCCGACCGGGACTAGAACCCGGTGTGCTGGCGCCGCAAGGCGGAGGATTAGCCTGTTGAGCCACGGCGCCAGCCCATGTTCTCCTTCTTAAGATCCTGCTGAAACTCGTTATAACAGGTTAGACTGTGACATGATGGTGGTGCAAGAAAATTCAGAAATCAGCACATAGCTTTCTCATAGTGCGTGCTTCCCATGACTTTTTTGGAGACCCCCTTACTCATGCACACTCACAAACACACGCTTGCACACATGCACAAACTCAAGTACACGTGAGCACGCACACCCGTGTACACACACATGCGCTCCTCCATTCTATTCCTCCTCGGTTGCTGTGCCTATCTGCTGCTCCCCACGTCAACTCTGACCCTGCGTCAAACCGAAGCCCGTGTTTATTCACAGATGTCAGAAACAGACATCCCGAATTTGCCTCCTAAACTTCCTGTTTTACATAAAGAACACATTGTCCTAGGAATGAGACCTAATATTTGTCCCAAGAGCCATCACGTGACATGATTATCACGGATGCAGAGAGCCTGGAAGCGACTTCGCAGGCCCCCCAAGGATGTGACACCGCGGCCACTCCACCCCAGGTGGACGCATCCCAGCTGAGCTCAGGGGCTTCTCACTGACAGAGGAGCACACGCCAGCCCCGAGGGGCCGCATCTGCCCGAAAGGTCACACTGAAGGTGCACTCCTTTGCTGATGAGCCACGTGAGTGCCCTGTGGATCCCTCCCTGGGGGATGGACAGGCAGAAGGCAGTGCGTGCACTTCCTGTGGTACACGCAGCGTCTGGAGGTCATTGTCTAAATGCACACTTGGCATGAATCTCAAAGCCACAGTGCCGATTAAAAAGCAGAATGAGATACACAAAACCCCAAAGCACTTGTGTACGTTAAAACAACACACATCCTAGGCAGTGAAACACCAGTAACCCTCATACACAACGTGTACAGGGGCCGGCACTGCAGCGCAGCAGGTAAAGCCAGCGTCTGTGATATCAGCATCTCCATATGGGCGCTCCACTTCCTATCCAGCTCCCTGCTAATGCGCCTGGAAAAGCAGCAGAAGATGGCCCAAGTGCTCGGGCCCCTGCACCCAAGTGAGAGACTGGGTTGAGGCTTCTGGCTTCAGCTTGGCCCAGCCGTGGCTGTTGTAGCCATTTGAGGAGTGAACCAGAGGATGGAAAATCTCCATCATTCGCTCTCTGTGATGCTGCCTTTCAAATAAACAACATAAAATTTTTTTTAAAAGTATATGGGCAGAAAAACAGAAGTCTGGTGTATTATATTAAAAATGTGTTGCCTATAGATGGAGAAATGAGAATAAACAAACAAAGCAAGAGAGGGGATTTGCAGGCTTAATAATTGTTATGAGCATAATAAATTCGATCTTCTCCACTGGAATTCAAAAGAGGAGCAGGATAAGGACCCAGAAATCGCTGCTGGGGCCCAGGTTTAGATTGCCAGCCTGAGCTTGCACTCCCCGGAGCCACGTGTTCCCAAGCAAGCCAAACAGGGCTCACTGCCCCCCCGCACAGTGCCCAGGCTGCTGTACCTCTGATCAGGCAACCCTACCACAGCCAGGCCAGCCCTCAGGAGGCTTCTCCCACCTCTCCGAGCAGCCCAGCACTTCTGTGCCCCACGCTGCAGCTGCGGATCCCAGTGCCCGGCAGCATGCCCTCGTTTGTAGCATGCAGGGTCCCCGTGGAGCCCGGGGTACGGGGCTGCCCTCATCCCGGGAGCCGCAGGGCAATGACACCCCAGCCTCTGGCCGTCTGTGCTCCTGGACTGCGAGTCGTGCCTGCAAAGATCTCTTCAAAGGACGAACCCAAAAAGGAAGCGCTTCGTCATCTTCTTTGAGACAGACAAAGCTTTCCCAGGAAAACTCATTCCGAAGAAGAGGCCACAGATGTTTCGTGAACGGCCAAGGAAATGACTTCCAGAGCCTCTCTCTGGCTAAGCCTCGGGCATCCTCTCTCCTCCCATCCTGCAAGCCCAGGACTCCGCCAGGTTACCTCTGGCTTTTAAAGCTGCTCTGTCCACTCGGCGCTCTGGATCACCTCTAAAACTGAGCCTGCCTGTGGAAGCCACGTCACTGGTATTCCCAACAACTGCTTCTTACCCCCTCCCCGAGTCCTGAGCTGGAAATAATCTGAGAAAATAGTGAAAGACAGCTTCCCTGGCTTCAGCGTGGAGACAGTCCACAAGGGTTTCAGAGCACCTGTTAAAAGCTAGGTGCCAGTTTGGGTCCCGGGACCCCACTGTTAGTAAAAGCAGCTTGCACATGCCCCTGTGGGGCTGCTTGACAATCCACAACTTCCCACGGCACCACTCCCACCCTCTCTAACTCGAGACTGTGCCCTTTGCCAAGTTCCATCGCCATTCTCTTGAGGCCTGTGCTGTGCTGGCAGCAGAGGGGAGCATCTGGCTGGGGCCCAGCTGCCTAGCAGGGCCCTGCCAGGGCTGGCGCAGAGGGCTGCTGCTTCTATTCCTAGGGCCTGGCTGCCAACCAGGATGGCATCTGCTCAGGGGTTGGAGCCCAGTACACTCTAATTGTCCTGTGGCCTCCTAGTGCATTCAGCCTATCAATTGAGTTTTCTTAAAAAGCGACTCCCAGGTTGATTGGTTTTCTGTCCTGGATGTAGGTCACTAGAGTTTTCCTTAAGTATGGGAAAGCTCGGAGAACCAGATCTGGGTGTCTCCCTCACGCCAGGATCCGACAGGGAGGGCCCAGTGACAAATTCAGGAAAAGCCGCCCTGACACCCACACCTACCCCACTACTTCTCTGAACTGCACTGGCATTTTCTGGGCCCTTAAACAAGGGAGCTGGGGGCCCTTACCCTTTGCTGCATGGCCATGGAAAAATCCTTTCCCTCCCTGGGCTGAAATCCTAAGTGTATCTTGAAGAGATAAAAATCATGGAAGCTGGGGGCCGGCGCCATGGTGCACTAGGTTAATCCCCTGCCTGCAGCGCCGGCATCCCATATGGGCACCGGTTCTAGTCCCGGTTGCTCCTCTTCCAGTCCAGCTCTCTGCTGTGGCCTGTGAGTGCAGTGGAGGATGGCCCAAGTGCTTGGGCCCTGCACCCCATGGGAGACCAGGAAGAAGCACCTGGCTCCTAGCTTCAGATCGGCGTAGCTCTGGCCGTTGTGGCCATTTGGGGGTGAACCAACGGAAAGAAGACCTTTCTCTCTGTCTCTCACTGTCTGTAACTCTACCTGTCAAATAAATTAAAAAAAAAAAAAGTCATGGAGGCAAAAGGACTTTTCACAGTCTAAAAATGCAAGGTCCTGGGGCCGGCACTGTGGCACAGTAAGTTAATCCCTGCCTGCAGGTATCTCATATGAGCACCAGTTCTAGTCCTAGTTGCTCCTCTTCCCATCTAGCTCTCTGCTATGGCCTGGGAAAGCAGTGGAATATGGCCCACCAAATCCTTGGACCCCTGCACTCGCATGGGAGACAGGGAAGAAACACCTGGCTCCTGGCTTCGGATCGGCGCAGCTCTGGCTGTTGCAGCCAATTGGGGAGTGAACCAGCAGATGGAAGACCTCTCTCTCTGTCTCTACCTCTCACCATCTGCCTCTCAAATAAATAAATAAATAAAATCATTTTTTTAAAAAATGAGAGGTCCTATTGGGACCCTGTGCTTTCTGCCCAATTTGCTGTGACCCTGTAGCTGCTCTACAAACTGAAGTCTGATAAAAAAAAAATCACAAAAAGCAAAACCCCATGGAGAGCCCTGGGAGAGGGGCCCTAGGTTCTTGTAGAAGCCTTGTTGCTTTCTGAGTAGCTGAGAAAAATGGAAACTTTTCTGAGGCTCAGTTGCCTTGTTCTACTCACTGTGGCTTTTGCGAAAATTGAATAAAGTCGTACGTTTGGATAAAATACTGAATTAATTATGGTGCATAATCCCTCTGTGAGGCTTTCTTGCTATAATCTGCCACTTACTAAAAGGCTGTACTAAAAAGGTCTTCCTTTGCCGTTGGTTCACCCTCCAATGGCCGCAGCGCGCCAGCCGCGCACTGCGCTGATCCGATGGCAGGAGCCAGGTGCTTCTCCTGGTCTCCCATGGGGTGCAGGGCCCAAGGACTTGGGCCATCCTCCACTGCACTCCCTGGCCACAGCAGAGAGCTGGCCTGGAAGAGGGGCAACCGGGACAGAATCCGGCACCCTGACCAGGACTAGAACCCAGTGTGCCAGCGCCGCAAGGCGGAGGATTAGCCTAGTGAGCCACGGCGCCGGCCAGATTTTGCAGCTCTTGAAGAGCATAGGGAAGCCCCAGAGAAAGCACAAACAACACATGCCTCATAGCTGCCTTAAGCTCAGCTGGGCAGGAGAAGGAGGAAGATAAAAATGAGGAGGAGACTAGGACAGAAGAGGAGGAAGAGGAAGAACAAAGAAAATAGGAGAAGCAGTAAAAGCCAGGAGAGAAGGGTGGAGGAGGAGGAGGGGGAGGAAGTAGGGGGTAGGAAAGGAAGGAAGAGGAGGAAGAGTGCTCTGGTTTGGATATCAGTTTCAGTGGCCCCCAAAGGTGACCCCAGAGTGGTGCTTTTGGGAGATGGAAATTTAACTCAATTACAGTGATTGGGCGGTAGGCCTAGTGGGAAGTCCTGGGATCACTGGGGCGTGCCCTTGGAAGGTAGTTCTCATCTAAGAGCTGGTTATAAAAGCCGAGCTGGGGCTCACTGCTCTCTCTGCTTCCTAGCTGACCATGCAAACTTTCCTCTGCACGTGCTCCACCAAACATGAACTTCCCAAACCACGAGCCAAAATAAACCCCTTTCTTTCATAAGTAGCTTGTGCTGGGTATTCAGTTATAGAAGCAAAATGCTGACAATAGAAGGAGGGAGGGAGAAAATCGAAGCAGCAAGGGAAGCAGAAACTGCAGAAGAGGAAGAGGAAGAGGAGGAAGAAGCAGAGCGAAGTCGAAGTTCCAGGAAGATCAGAAGCAGACGCAGATGCTCACAAAGCAAAAGGAGAAGCCAGAAGCAGAAACGGCAGAAGAAAGACAAGCAGGCAAAAGGTAGAGGAGGAGGAGAAGGAGGAGGAGAGGCAGGGGAGAGAGGGAGAGGAGGGTGGGTTGGGGGAGAAGTGGTGGAAGGAGGAGACGCATCCCTAACAGAGAGAAGCAACAGGAACAGGAAGATAAACAGGAGCAGAAGCAGGAGCAGAAGCATCCACAGAGAGCAGCTGCAGAGAAAACAAGAGCAGAGGCAGAAGCCAAAGCCTAAAGGGAAGAGGCCAAAGTAGATGGAGCTGTACAGAGGCAGGAGCACATCCCCGGGCAGAGGCCGGGACCCTGAGGGTAAGGAAAAGAGGACGCAGGGCTGGTGGCCTGCCTGGGCCCTGTCTGCTCTCCCAACCCCAGTTTCCTCCTACAAAGAGCCAGGTGAACCACTGAGGGGTTACTGCAATTCTACTAACTTGTGCCAAAAAAACAAAAACAAAATAAGCAAAACAAACAAAAAACCCTGAGTTTGGGGGCCAAGCAGGAAAGCTTCCCAAGACAAATGAGGATGAAGGAATGAATTTTGACCAAGCGCCTCTGTGGTCCAGGCACAAAGGAAACTCTGTCTCTGCTCTCCGTGAGCTCTCTGGGGGCAGGGTGGTGCTAGTGGTCAGAAGACAGATGGACTTGGTAAGGCCCAGGACTTGGGAAATGAGACATTGGAGAGACAAGTATATCCAAACTAACCCTAGCTTGCAAACTGTTGAAATCTTTACTTAATATATACTAAACTGATCTTCTGTATATAAGAGAAATGAAAATGAATCTTGATGTGAATGGAAGGGGAGAGGGAGCAGGAAAGGGGAGGGTTGCAGGTGAGAGGGAAGTTATGGGGGGGGGGGGGGAGGAAGCCATTGTAATCCATAAGCTGTACTTTGGAAATTTATATTCATTAAATAAAAGTTAAAAAAAATTAACCCTAGCTACAAGAATTTGTTAATGTACAACATAAAAAGATATTCATTGTGACATCAAAACCATAAAATGGAAGATAATAAAAAGGGCATTCCATATGTGATAAAAATTAAATTATTATCCATTAAAATAGACTAGTGTAACTATCAGGTGTTTTATCTAAGCCTCGTAGTAATCACAATGCCAAAACCTAGAGTAAATCATGAAAGATAAAGAGATCGCCCTAAACAAAAATCAACTCAAAATGGATCAAGGATTTAGATGGAAGACCTGAAACTGTGAAATTACTAGAAGAAAATCTAGGGAATCACTTCAAGGCATCAGCAGAGGCCAGGATTTTTTGGACTACAAAGGCACAGATAACAGAAGCAAAAATAAACAAACAGGATGATCTCAAGCTAAAGAGCTTCTGTACAGCAAAAGAGCGATCAACAGAGTGATGAGACAACTAACAGAATGGAGAAAACATTTGCAAAGTGTGCTTCTGACAAAGAATTAAATCCAGTTTATATAAGGGATACAAAAAAAAAAAAAAACCCTCAAAATTGTCAGTTAAGAAATGGGCAAAAGACCTGAATAGGCATTTCTCAGAAGAAAAAAACACAACTGTCCAGCAAATACATTAAAAATGTTCACAATCACTAGCCACCTGGTAAATGCAAATCAAAACCATAATGGGGGCCTGCATTGTGATACAATAGGTTAAGCTACTGCTTGCAACACCCAGCAACCCATATGGGCATCAGTTTGAGCCCTGGCTACTCTTCCTCCCATCCAGCTCTCTCCCTGCTAATGCTCCTGGGAAAGCAGCGAAAGATGGCTCAAGTCCCTGGGCCCTTACCACCCACATGGGAGACCTGAAAGAAACTCCTGGCTCCTGACTTTGTCCTCACCAAAACTCTGTCTTTTAAATAAATAAATAAATCTTTTTTTAAAAAAATCATCCATTAACCAAAAATGGATTAATGATTTAAGCATCAGACCTGAAACACAAAACTACTACAAGAAAACATAACAGAAAAGTCCTTCACATTGACTTCAGCAATGATTTTTCTGATATAACAACAAAAACACAGATAACAAAACAAGTTGGGATCACATCAAACCAAAAAGCTCCTTCACTGCAAAGGAACCAATCAACAAAGTGGAAAAGTAACTACATAATGGGAGGAAATATTTGCAAGCAATATATATAAAGAAGGATTAATATCTAAAATGTAGGCCGGCGCCGCAGCTCACTAGGCTAATCCTCCGCCTAGCGGCGCTAACACACCAGGTTCTAGTCCCGGTTGGGGCACCGGATTCTGTCCCAGTTGCCCCTCTTCCAGGCCAGCTCTCTGCTGTGGCCCGGGAGTGCAGTGGAGGATGGCCCAAGTGCTTGGGCCCTGCACCCCATGGGAGACCAGGAGAAGCACCTGGCTCCTGGCTTCGGATCAGCACAGTACGCTGGCCGTAGCAGCCATTTGGAGGATGAACCAATGGAAGGAAGACCTTTCTCTCTGTCTCTCTCTCTCACTGTCTAACTCTGCCTGTCAAAAAAATAATAATAAAATAATAGAAAAATCCAAAATGTATAAGGAGCTCAATACTAGTAATAATCATAATAATCCAATAAAAACTGAGCAAAGGACCTGAGTAGCCTTCCTCAGAAGTCATACGAATGGCCACCAGGTACATGAAAGGGCGCTCAGATTCACCAATCATCTGGAAAATGCAAATCAAAACCACAATGAGATTGTGGCTCACCTATCTGGATGGCTATTATCAAAAAGTGGAAAGATCAGTGTTGGCAAGGATGAGAAGAAACAGGGACTCCTTGTACACTGTTGACAGGAATGTGAATTGGCACAATCCTTATGGAAAACAATATGGAACTGATTCCTCAAAAAATGAACACTATAACTACTGTATGATCTGGCATTTCCCTTCTGGGCATATATTCAAAGGAAATGAAATCAGTATGTTGAAGAGACATTCACACACCCATGTCTGTTGCAGCTGTATCCTCACTAGCAAAGATACAGAAATAACACAAGTGTCAGCTGATGGAAAAGGGGCAAAGAAAGTGGGATATGGACAGATGGACAGACAGATAGATGGATACACAATGAAATACGAGTTAGCTTTAAAAAAGGAAATCCTGCCATTGGCAGCAATGTGGATAAAACTGGAAGACATGAAGCAAAGTGAAATAGGCCAGCCCAGAAAGACAAATTCTGCATGATCTCACTGATAGGTGGAATCAAAAAAAGTCAAACTCAAAGAAGAGGGGGTGGACAGGTTCTCACTGGAGGCTGCGATTGGAGGAAATGTGGAGATGTTAGTGAAAGGGTACAAAGTCTCAGTTATAAGATGGGTAAGTTCTGGGGCTCTGATGTAGCATGGTAACTCTACTCAATGCATCCTGTACCAGAAGTTTACGGAGAGCAGATCTTAAAGGTACTCATCACATGTTTAAAAAGGAAACTATGGGAGGTGGAAGATGTGTTCGTTGGTTGGACTGTGGTCATCACTTGACGAGAAGTGGCAGACCCGGAAGAAGCTCTTGGCTTCAGATTGGCATAGCTCCGGCCATTGCAGGCATCTGGGGAGTGAATCAGTGGATGGAAGACCTCTCTCTGTCCCTCTCTGCCTTTCAAATAAATAAATAAATCTTAAAATAAATAAATAAATAAATAAATGGCAAACGTCCTGCTGTGGTGAGGCCAGCGGCTCCCTCCCTGGCCTCCTGCCGTGCCCTGCACTCCAGCCACACCAGGCTTTCCTGCAAGTTCTTCAGTTCACTCGGCCCCTCCCAGGCTCAGGGCCTTTGCTCAGTCAGTGCCTCTCTCTGCAACATTTCCCCTGCACCACTGCCCCGGTCCCCCTCTCCAGCCGTGCTGTCCTCCTCTCCCCACCACAGATCACAATCCCCTCTGCGGCAAGGTCTCCCCCAGCCTCCCGGACTAGGTCGGGTCTCCTGGTTCCAAGGGCTCATGCCAGCCTCTGTCTCCCTCTCTGTCACTTGGCACAGCTGAAGCGTATACGTTGGCTGGTATGATTCTCCATTTAGTATCTCTCTTGCCCCACGGGGCTGAAACGTCAGCAAGATAGGGGCTGCACCCATTGAGTCCACCACTGCACACCCCTACACCTCCCGGCTCCCTGCCGCCACAGGGGACTTCTGGCAGAAGCTTGGCAATAAGTAGCTATTGAATAAGGGCATGCATCTCTTTTTCTAGGGACCCAGAGGGTAAGAAAGCCCTGAGGCCTCATGAAGAGAGCCCGGGGTGGGTGTCCAGCCCCGCTCCTCTCCATGAGTACTGGGACTTGAAGTCCCTTCCCCTCTTGGGACTGCGATCCTGAGCCGAGTACCAGAGAGGGAGACATGTAGTCTCTCAGGGTCCCCGGTTTTCTGTCGCTGAGTGTACTCTGTCTTCCAAACAGATACTAGAACTAGCCATGAGATGCAGAATCGGAGGAGAGGATAACCATACCCACAGAAGCAAAGCCTCTTGCAGTCTTTGTTGTTGGAACATTTGTCCCTGATTGTCAGAACCATGGCCGAATGTACACTTTGCCTTCTGCAATTGAATTCTTAGTTTCATTACTGAAACCAGTGAGCCAAGCTTTCCCTTGCCTCTCAGACAGCAGGAAGTGCACATAAGCCACCACCGGGTGTCCCAAAGACAAGTTTAGAGTGCACATTAACAGTTTAACATAGACGAGGCTTTTAAAATAAATCTACAATTGCTGATGTTGCGTTGACAAATAAAGACAGACATGGTGGGCGCATAAACTGTTAGGATCTCCTTTTTGCCCTAGGATGCATTTCTTCCCCATTTGATTTTCTCTCCTCATTTCCATTCTTAGAGCTCTGGAATTAGAATGTCTAGCCTTCTTTTGCTCAGAATACACAGTAATAATTATCCCACTTTGCTTCCACAGTAGCAGCCTGTGTGTCTCCTATTTGCACACTTTATTTCCAAACAGCACTTAAATGCAACAGAGAGAAAAGAAAGTAACGCAGCAGCATCCGAGAGAAATCAGATTCCAGTTACCCCCTGAACAAGACCTCGCTCGACAGTTCAGAGGCTCTGGAAACTCGCTCTTTCCCAAGCTTCGTGTTTTACATGCTGGAGGAAGTCTCCTTATGGAATGGTAATTGAATGTGTGTCCACTCTTGTTGAAACTGATCTTCAAGAAGCCTGGAAGGCTGCCAGCAGCCCCAGGCTCCTGGGGACGACACTCAAGGGCAGGACTTCTTGGGAACTCAGAATCTGCCAGGCTGACATTTGCAGTCTGACAATTTCCTCCTGGAAAATTCTCTGTGCTGTGAGCACTCCATGGAGGTCACCAAGGGGCAGAGCAAAGTGTATGTGGATGTTCAAGGTCATCTTCTTTGCTTTTAACATACATTAAATAGAGGGGTGGCCATTTGGCACAGCTGTTAAGATGCCATGTGGGGCAGCGGCATCCCCTGTCGGAGAGCCTGGGTTCACGCCCTGGCTGCACTCCCGGTTACAACTCTTGCCAACCCAGACCCCGGGAGGCAGCAGGTGACTGCAGAGGTAGCTGAGTCCCTGCCCTCCATGTGGGAGACCTGGAATGAATCCAAGGTTCCTGGCTCAGCCCCAGCTGTTGTGGGCATTCGGGGATTGAACCAGCAGTTGGAAGATCTCTTTGTCTCTGTCTCTCTTGCTCCTTCTCTCTCTCTCTCTTATTCTGCCTTTCAAATAAATCTTTTAGAAAATTTCTGCAGGATCACTATGTGGATGACAATGAATCTCTGATCTTTGCAACACACACCAAACTCTTAACTATATCCATCCCTCACGTCTGAAGAGTTCCTGGTCCCCTACAAATATCTTTAGCATGTGTGGGTGCTGAGAGGCCGGAGCGATCCAGCACCACCTCCCGCACCACACCGTTCCTCTCCGCAGGGCCAGCGCTGCTGCTCCTGCGTGCCAGCTCTTAGCGGCCGCTCCGTGTTAGGAGGTAGCCACGTCCCTCCTGGCGAAGTGAGATTCGCAAAGGGAAAAGAAACACAAAACAAGGTTCTCAAAACGCTCAAGTGTCTGTTGCCAAGCTTGCTCTCTTTAAACGTGGCATTGGCACTAGTTCTCTGTTTTCCATTGTCATGGCCTCTACCATAGCATCTCAGGTGTTGGCAAGAATCAGAGGGAGTTGCATCAGGCTAGACCTTCTCAGCTGTGTGGGATAGCCCACCCTGAGACAAAAGGCGTCAGGTTCTCCGTCTCCTCCCCCACCCCCACCTCAAATGTTCTTCCCCTCTTCCTTCCCTCTGTCTGCCTGCACACACTTCTAAACATCAAGCCCTCCGTCCCAGAAGCTGCTGGGGAAAGCTTGAGGGGCAAGTGTTCATGACTTCTGTATCTGTGGAACAAAAACTAGTATCACCACGAAAGTCTCTTCTTTTTTTTTTTTTTTTTTTTTTTTTTTTTGGACAGGCAGATTTAGACAGTGAGAGAGAGAGAGAGAGAGACAGAAACGTCTTCCTTCCGTTGGTTCACCCCCCAAATGGCCACTACGCCCAGCACACTGCGCCGATCCGAAGCCAGGAGCCAGGTACATCCTCCTGGTCTCCCATGCAGGAGCAACCGGGACAGAATACAGCGCCCAAACCAGGACTAGAACCGAGGGTGCCGGCGCCACAGGCAGAGGATTAGCCAAGTGAGCCGCGGTGCCGGCCTCACGAAGGTCTCTTCCTACGAAAAGCAAATAAGACCAAACCTCTGCCCTCATGGAGCGTAAGGGCAGAGAATCCTGCAGGGTGTGGAGTGCATGCCAGGGTGAACTCCCCTTCTTTTCTGACATGGAAAACTGGGTCCCCTGAGTTTGGAAGGAGCCCTAGGGCTGGGGAGAGGGGCAAATGCTTACATGGTGCCAAGTAGGTGACCGATGGCTTCATAAGAAAGAGTTCACCCCTCCATCCCCTGTAGCTGCGCACAGAGTTCGGGTCCAAGCTCCGCCACTTCCTATGGAAACCACAAAACCTAAGGAAGTGTATTTGCTCCCTCTGAGTTTGTTTTTACACCTGAAAAAAGACCTAAAGTTTCTTGTCTTGAAGGGCTGCTGTCGGGATCGGAGACCACAGGTAATGTAAACAGATGACACATGTGGCGCAGTATGCCTGGCCAGGCTCATTGCAAGTACCTAATAAACAACAGTGTGGGTGCTCAGTCCTGGGTCGGAGAGCAGAGTTTCCTCATGAGAACTTTGGGAGGTGGTTGAGCAACGTTCTTCTGATCCATACAACCCAGAAATGAGGAGACTTGGAGAAGTCCCGGCTCCGCACCCACTGGCCACGTGACTTTGTGCAGGTCCCTATCTCAGCCTGAGTCTCAGAATCTCATCTGCAAAGGAAGGAACTGGACGAACAGCGCAGAGGCTCTTATCTGGATGATTTGGTGCCTAGGATTTTGCTCCCGGGCTTGTTGATGTACAACAACAAGGTCAAAATATATACAGCTCTTGAATCCATGAGTACAACCCAGCAGTTCCTCTCTCAGCTACATCCCCAGCAGAGAAGTGTAGACCTGTTCTACAGTGTAGGCAAGGGGGTACACTACATGCTGTCTGTGGAAGCCAGAAGCCAGAAATGACCCACAACCTCTGACCTGCAACAGAAGAGTGGGGAAGTGGGTGTGGGAGAGCCACGTGATGGAACCCGGCACGACAGTAAAAACACAGATAACTGGACGGCGGTCTTAGTCACACAAAGGACTACAACAAGGCAATGAGAAGGAACAAATGATGCCATCCCCTGCAGAATGGCTGAGTCACCAAAACATACTTTTGATGGAAAGAAGTCAGGTAGCAAAGAGTACACACTATTTGCTTCCGCATGTGTTGGGTCCAAAAGTCAGGATAGAAGCCACCTTTGAGTGATGACTGAAGGGAAGGCAAGGGGAACTTCTAGGATGTTTATGGATGTGGGAGTCAGCTACGCTCATGGATTTGCAAATACATGAAGCTGGGCCCAGCGCCATGGCTCACTTGGTTAATCCTCCGCCTGCGACGCCGGCATCCCATATGGGCACCGGGTTCTAGTCCCGGTTGCTCCTCTTCCAGTCCAGCTCTCTGCTGTGGCCTGGGAAGGCAGTGGAGGATGGCCCAAGTGCTTGGGCCCCTGCACCTGCATGGGAGACCAGGAGGAAGCACCTGGCTCCTGGCTTCAGATTGGTGCAGCATCGGACGTAGCAGCCATCTGGGGGTGAACCAACAGAAAAGGAAGACCTTTCTCTCTGTCTCTCTCTCACTGTCTATCTGTCAAATAATAAAAAAAAATTTTTTATTTGAAAGGCAAAGTGACACACAGGAGAGGGAGAGACAGAGACGTGATCAAGGAGACATGACCGGGGTGTGGTGTTTCTCTTTTGTGTCCCTGCATCCCAAGCTCAAGTTAGTGGTACACCAGAGCACCACGGGGAGCCACTGAAGGATCATTGCATGGCGGAGGTCTTCCAGAAGCACCTGCAGTCACAGCAGCCTACACACTCCCCTCCGCCCGCCAGCACCGGCTCCCCCAGGCCTCCCGGGCGCCATCCCTCCCCAGCTCACCCACAGGTCCCTCTCCCGCAGCAGCCTTCTCTCTCTCCAGCACCTTGTCTCCAGCATACAGACACACAATAGTCTCTCCTTTCTTCAAAAGAGAGCTCTCCGCTTCATTACCCACCCCCCGCCACCACTTCCGGTCTCTCTGTTAACAACAAAGCTCCTCAAAACATTATCAGCTCCTGTTGCTTCCAGTCTCCACCCTCCTGCTCTCTGTTAAGCCCACGACTGGGTTCCCAGAAGTCCGCGAGAACAACGACCTCCACGCCCTCCACGCGGCGCGACCCAGCGGTCGGTCCCCAGTCTTCACCTTGCTTGGCTAGGGAGCAGCACTTGGCCTGCTCCGTGGCTCTTCTCCTCCAAACACTTCAACTTGGTGACCAGGGCTCTCTGTGGCTTCCCCTTGCCATCCACCTGCTCTTTCCCAGGCTGTGCCAATCGCTCTGTCCCCAGACCTCCTTGTCTTGGAGTTACCCCAGAGCTCCGTCTTTGGGCTTCTCCGATGGCTAAGCTTGTCACCTCGGTGATCTCAGCTCCATGTACAAGCTATTGACTCCCAAACTTCGATGTCTAGCCCATATTTCCCCCCACCGAGTTCCACACCCATGCTTGTATATCCAACTGCCCACTTGACATCTGCCTTTGGTACCTAGTTTTGACATGGCCAAAAGTGAACTCATGAGCCCTCCCTAACACCTGCTCCTCCTGCCATCCAGCAACTCTACCCTTCCAGATTCTTTAGGCCAAGTGGTCACCCTTACTCATCTCTCCTGCTTCATGCAATTGAGCAACAAATCCTGCGAGCCCACCATCCAGTCATCAAGAACCTGACCACATGTTGACACCTCCCGGGCCATCACCCTGGTCCAACCCCCATCATCTCCCACCTGGGTTCCTGAGTGGCCTCTGAGAGGCCTCCGGGTTCCCACCTTGCCCCCTACTCCTGAGGCTGCAGCTAGAGTGACCTCAGGAAGAGGTAAGTCGGGCCAGAGCCACGCCACTCTCACAACCGCCAATAGGGTGGCCAGCTCAGCCTGCATGGCCTGGCCCTCACTGCCTCTCTGACCTCAGCTTCTCCTCTTCCGTCTTCTGGCCACACTAACTCCATGCTCTTCCTTAAGCCAACCAGAAATGTGCTGGCCTCAGGGGTACACAGTTGGGATCAATATTCCTCCCCTGCTAAAGCAGTAGGGGTCGCTCCCTTAGCTCCCCAGAGACTTCAATGAACTCTCTTCCCGACCTCCCTGCTTAAAGTTGCAGCCCCTCCCCGGAGCTTCCTAACCATCGTCCTGGCCGTATTCCCCTCCATAGCACCTTCCACCCTACGGACCTGCTCTGTATTCTACTGGCCCACCTCTTTTACTGTCTGTCTTCCTCTACCCCACAGCACGCAAGATCCCTCAGGCTGCTACCCTCAGGCCAAAACCATGGCTGGCACCGGGCACCTGGGGAGTGGACAGAAGTGGTGCAATGAGAACCGTCACACGGAAAAGCCATTGTGTGGCTATGGAGCTGGTGAGTTTGTGTGGGGAAGATTGGCAGCGGCTAGAAGACTGTTTCAGTGGTGCAGGTGAGTATAAGGGGGCTTGAACAAGAAGAGTGAGGGTGAGAGATGAGATTTAAGAAGTAGTCAGAGCCGGCGCCGTGGCTCAACAGGCTAATCCTCCACCTCGCGGCGCCGGCACACCGGGTTCTAGTCCCGGTCGGGGCACCGATCCTGTCCCGGTTGCCCCTCTTCCAGGCCAGCTCTCTGCTGTGGCCAGGGAGTGCAGTGGAGGATGGCCCAAGTGCTTGGGCTCTGCACCCCATGGGAGACCAGGATAAGCACCTGGTTCCTGCAATCGGAACAGCACGGTGCGCCGGCCGCAGCGCGCTACCGCGGCGGCCATTGGAGGGTGAACCAATGGCAAAAGGAAGACCTTTCTCTCTGTCTCTCTCTCTCTCACTGTCCACTCTGCCTGTCAAAAATTAAAAAAAATAAAATAAAAAAAAAAAAAAAGAAGTAGTCAGGAAGCAAGTGTTTCGGTTCTGACTCCCAACAGATGAAGTGAGAGAGGGGAAATATCTAGTGTTATTCCTGTCTGCCTTGGAGGACCGGGGAGCTAGGGGGCGGTTAACTGGGATCAGGGAGAGAGAAGGGAAGGCAGGTTAGCCTAGAGGGGATGCATGTAGGCTAGTTCTTCTCCTATGCCATCCGAGTCACACAAGCATGCATGTGCACACACACACACACACCCATAATAACACACGTTTTAAAAACGAGCAGTCTCAGAACTCCACCCCTACCAGCCCAAGGCTCCAAATTGTCCAAGCCATTCCCCAGATGTCTGCCTGCAGAACAGCCTCCTTCGAAACCTGCCTGTGCCCAGCGCAGCTTCATTTCACAGCAACTTCCACACTCTCCAGATGGCCAGATTCTCTGTCACTTTTCAATTAAGACAACAGCTCATCCAAACCTGACTCATTCAGTTCCCTTTTGCCAGGCCTTTGCATTCTGCATCGATAAAGGTTTACAATCTTTCCTTCCAATCCTCTGAATCACTCACTAGCCTGTCCAGCTCAGCAAACATTTGCTTCTGTTTCCATATGGACTTTGGGCCCGAAGACCATACGGGGTTCAGCCATGTCCCTGACGTACAATGAAAAGTTCATCTATTCGCCCTAACGATCTGAAGTCGGGGACTTGCACTCCTGGGTATTAATGTATTAAGTGGGTTATGATAACGAATGCATGTGATCGTGTTGCTTTGTAGAGATCCTTGAGAAAGCTATTGTCATGTATCTGGGGAGGATGATCGCTGTCCCGGATTGAGCCAGATCTCTGTGCACGAGGCCAGCTGGCTGATGTGGTTGTGCTGGTTGTGACATGTGCGCTGGCCCATGCTGTGGAGTGATTGGCCAGTGCAAGCCAAGGCTTTGCTCCCCAAGCTGTGTGCCCATGGGGCTATCAGCTCCCTTGTGGTCCTTACCAAGTGTTTGCATGGCCAGACATACATATGCAAAAACAAAAATGATACAATAGCAGTGATATTATATCACAAAAACAAGCCTCAAAACCTGCTCACCTCCTTCCTGGTGGGAGTGTTCCTGCCCACACTCTTTGCTCCCTGGATCTATGTCTACATGGTAACGGATAGCTCATGTGAGAATGGGTAATTCCCCACTTTCTTACCAATACTATCCACTGATTGCAACGTGGATAGTATTTTCTTATACTAACAACAGGATAACTGGAGATTTTGTTCCTTATTAGAAGAAACTGGACAGCAGGGGCTGACGCTGTGGCGTAGAGGGTACAGCCACCACCTATAGTGCCAGCATCCCATATGGGCGCCAGTTTGAGTCCCATTTGCTGCACTTCCGATCCTGCCCTCTGCTATGGCCTGGGAAAGCAGTGGAAGATGGCCCAAGTCCTTGGGCCCCTGTACCCGCGTGGACACCTGGAAGAAGCTCCTGGCTCCTGGCTTTGGATCAGCACAGCTCTGGCAGTTGCGGTCAACTGGGGAGTGAACCAGCAGATGGAAGACCACTCTCTCTCTCTCTCTCTCTCTCCCTGCCTCTCCTTCTCTCTGTGTATAACTCTGACTTTCAAATAAATAAATAATCTTAAAAAAAAAAAACAACTAGGCAGCAAAGAAATCACAGACTATCAACAACATGTCATGCAAGCAAAGTTATCAACTACAGCCTCCAATGATTAATTAAAGTGTGACACTTTAAAGTCCCTAAAATGGCCCTTAAGATGCTCTGTATATGGAGTCCTCAATGTTTATAAAGTGCTCACGGGGTAAAGCCACCTGCAGTGCCAGCATCCCCTGTGGGCGCAGATTGGAGTCCTGGCTGCTCCGTTTCCAATCCAACTCCCTGCTAATGCACCTGGGAAAGCAACAAAAAATGGCCCAAGTGCTTAGGCCCCTGCATCCATGTGGGAGACCCAGATGAATCTCCTGGCCCCTGGCTTCAGCTTGGCCCACCACTGGCCATTTTGGCCTTTGGAGGGATAAATCAGCAGATGGAAGATCTCCCTGTCTGTGTCTCTTCCCCCTCTCTCTGTAACTCTGCCTTTCAAATTAAAAAAAAAAAAAATTACTCATGGGCCACACAAGAGCACCCAACACTACTGAATCATCAGTATAAACCAATGAAACTAAGTGGAAACAGATACTTCAGTAAATGGCAATCAACTATTTCATTTAAAAGAGTTGGGTTTGCCTTCTTAGGAATGAAGGAGGCTTTGGGGGCTAATTTGGATGACCCAGACTTCTCTGGAGAAGAAAAGAAACTGCCAAGAAATAATTGAACCACCACTTTCCTGTTTCCTTAGAGAGCAGCATTAGGCAATATTTCTTGAAGCTGCTCCATACTGAGCAATGTGCTTCAGGCTCCAACAAATGAAAGCATCCAAACTCGTGGCATTGACCTCAGACCTGCACTTGTTGGTACCGCTCTTTCCAAAACAGACTTTTGTGTTTATCTTTTCCTCTGTCTCCAGCACATATGCATCAGTGTTTTCGGTTATTTGCCTGAGTTCGCTTTGATCACTGAAGTTTCAGCCCCAAGGCCAGGACTCTGCAGGTGCATCTCTCAGGACTTCTGTTCTGGGTCCCGACTGCACACCAGAGGCACCTGCAGGCACTAAGCAGCCCCGGTGCAGGCAGTGCAACTCATTGGTTAAATCTGAATCTCCAGGGTGGTACCCAGCCTTCAATACTTTTTAGAATTTTTTAAAGGTGTATTTATTTATTTATTTATTTATTTATTTGAAAGACACACAGAGGCAGAGGCAGAGAGATTTATTTAAAAGATTTATTTAGTTATTTGAAAGTCAGAGTTACACACAGAGAGGGAGAGGCAGAGAGAGAGAGAGGTCTTCCATTCACTGGTTCACTCCCCAACTGGTCGCAATGGCTAGAGCTGGGCCAATCCGAAGCCAGGAGCCAGGAGCTTCTTCTGGGTCTCCCACACGGGTGCAGGGGCCCAAGGACTTGGGCCATCTTCTACTGCTTTCCCAGGCCATAGCAGAGAGCTGGATCAGAAGTGGAGCAGCCGGGACTCAAACCAGCACCCATATGGAATGCCACCATGTAAGTTGCGGCTTTACCCACTAGGCCACAGCGCCAGCCCCGACGCAAGCACATTCAACCCAGTGTGCCTTATAAACTATGTGAATATCCTTGTTCCTTATCCCTGAGATGCAGTCCATGGAGATGAGATATCTGTCCTAGCCGATCAGCAAATCTATTTAGATAGCGAATCCCGTAGAGTATTAGAAAGCAAGTCATTTGCCTATGCTCAAAAGAAAACAACGTGGCTAATTAGATTGGCCTTTGAAATGTTCTTAAGACAGCGAGATGAAAAAGACAGACATTGTGTTCGTGTTTTATTAGATTTTATTCCACATTTTTAGCCATTAAGTCGGTTCCATGCCTGTTTATAAATAGCAAACGTGGAATATTTAACGTGTAATTAAATCATTTGTTCTCCTAATGAAGCCTGTCACACACATACACTCACGCACTCATGAACTGAACTGCAAGCTCCTTCTTTGATTTTTCCAATTGAAACTCGTAACTAGTCATGGAGATGGCCCCAGGAAACACAAGAGGGGGTCCAGGCGGAGGGCCACGTTCTGGAGAAGCTCCTAGGAGAGGATCACGTAACATCAGTCACTTCTGCTTCATCTGCAGCTCTCTTGTACAAAATACGAGGCAGCTTTTAGGCACATCTATTGTTTGTATTGCTCTTCAGCCCCAGGGCCCAGGTGCACTGGCAAAATTACGCCATGTTAGGCTTTGAGGGATGAGGAGAGGCAGTTCTAAAACCCCCGGAGTCCCCAGGGCGCCTGAGCTGACCTGGAGACATGGGTTTGGGAATTCTCTACTCCCACTTCCATTTCCTCCTGTCATTTGGGCTGTCACCTTGGAGATGTCACAGCCTGAATGCGCTTCCTTCTGTGAAATGAGGCCCTAGATCATTGGCTCTGGCCCATCAGGGGAGCTGGGGAGCACCCGGAGATGTTAACTTACCCTCACCCGCAAACCACACTGGCTCTGCACGCAGAAGAGCAGCGTGAGCGTGGGGCCGGGGGGGGGGGTGGAGGGGTGGACAGAAAACAAGGATGAAGCAAGGAAGCCGGCTCTGGAGTTGGATTGCCTGGGTTCAGATCTCAGGTCCACTTTTATGGGCCAAGATATTTGGCCCCGCTAAGGCTGCACGCTCGCTCACTAGAGGATAATGACAGCACTTGCTTTGTGGAGCTTTGCAGGAGGAAGAAGAGAGCGGTTGTAGCAAGTGCCTGGCACAGAGTGAATGCTAGCACCTGTGGTGGTGGGCACAGTGCATTAAGCTGCAACTTGGGACACCCACATCCCCTATAGGAGTGCCTAGGATCAAGTCCTGGCTCCTCTGCCTCCAGTTCAGCTTCCTCCTGCTGCTCCAGGGAGGCAGCAGGTGATGACCCCAGTGCTGTGGTCTTGCCACCCACCTGGAAGACCAAGATGGACTTCCTGGCTCCCGAGTTGGGCTCTGCCCAACTCAGACTGTGCAGGCACTGGGGGAGTGAACTAGTAGATGGAAGAACTCTTTCTGGCTCTCTGTACTGTTCAAAGAAGCCAGCGAGCAAATAAATGTTTAATAAAACGCTGTCCCTCATTACACTGAGTATAAGTTCTGCTCAATGCGTGTGACTGCGGGATCACCATCTTGAGAGGTGCTGTTCAGGCTGAAAGGAAAGAAATGGCCCGATTGAGTAGTGATGCCTCCCGTGGGTGTGCAAAGAGAGGGGCTCCACTGCAGCCCCATGGACCACTTGTCGTTCTCGAAGAAAGCATGCCAGATTCATCACTTTCTTCCTAAGGTCTATTTCCAACACCCTCCACGTGTGTTGCTAACTAATTCCCTGGTTAGTTCTTCTTGCTATAGTGACGTAAGGCAGGAGATGAGGGAATGGGAACTAAAAGCAGGTTCAAAGCCTGAGACAGGCCAGCGCCGAGGCTCAATAGGCTAATCCTCCGCCTGCAGCGCCGGCACCCCGGGTTCTAATCCCGGTCGGGGTGCCAGATTCTGTCTCGGTTGCTCCTCTTCCAGTCCAGCTCTCTGCTGTGGCCTGGGAAAGCAGTGGAGGATGGCCCAAGTCCTTGGGCTCTGCACCCGCATGGGAGACCAGGAGGAAGCACCTGGCTCCTGGCTTCCAATCGAGGTGCGTCTGCCGTAACAGCCATTTGGGGGGTGAACCAATGGAAGGAAGACCTTTCTCTCTGTCTCTCTCTCTCTCTCTCTCACTGTCTAACTCTGCCTGTAAAAAAAAAAAAAAAAAAAAAAAAAAAAAAAAAAAAAAAAAAAAAAAAAAAGCCTGAGACAAACTTTGTCTCCCAACACGGTTTGCTATTTCCCTTTTGCGAATCAGGCCGTGTTATTGGTCAGCTCTCCATCACTGTAACAAAACAGCTGAGACAAGCTACTCAGGAAGGAAGGCTGACACCAGTTCTCAGTCCAAGAATGAGAGGTCCTGTTGGTTGGGCATCTGGTGACAGAGTCCCAAGACGGCGCAGAGCAACCCATGATAAGAGGGAGTGCTAAGTGTGGGGGCAAAAGGACCACACAGCACCCCAGGAAGCAGAGAGAGAAAGGCGGGCCCAACTTGGGCCCTTATAACCTATCTTCTTATGAGAACGACCTCCCCGGGTCACAACCCAGGTGAACTAAAGACCCGCCTCCTAGACACCATCAGTTTCTACCCACGTAGCACCACCAGCTTACGATTTTGGAATTTAACCATCTGCATGAGGTCAGGAGCCATTTCCTTTTCAAATCACACCAGGCACAGGGTCCCCTCAGCAGGTTAATCCTGGCTTTGAAACCAGCTGGGCTGCTGTGCGGTAGTGACGCAAAACTTGGAAGTCTAGTGGGCCGCGGCTGAACAATCAGAGGAAAAATGCTATAGAGCAAAAAGCCCTGGCTATCCCAGCTTCACCAGCCACCAAGCTCGTGACGCCCAGCAGACCCCAGTCCCTCTCTGACCCTCTGTTCCCTTACCCTTAGAACAGAAGCGATCATCTCAACTATGGGCGTTGTGACCACAAATGGCAGAAAACAAAGCAAGGTACTAAACACAGCTGTTTTGCAGGAGTAGGGAAGCAAAGACTGAAACTCCGCCTCACCATCAGGAGTCTAACAAAACACCAAGAAGCATTTTGTAACTCAGTTATACTCAATTTGTAGGCATTTCCCCCAATGTTTAGCCAGCCCTCCTGGGTGCTTCTCTGTCTCTCCATCTGCATCCTGCCGTGAGTATTCAAGTGTAAACTAATCTCCACTTCACCTTTTGCAACCTGTTCTTAGCCAAGCCCTGTGGAAATTTCTAGAATGCCAACCCCTCAAGTAACCAAAAGTTAGATTTTAGCCATGCTGCCCACTGGAAGCTAAATGCTGCGGAGACAAGTGTACAGTTGCAGACCCAAGCCTCTCTGGACAAGTGGGAACCAAAGCCCAGAATTCCAAGTGCTGCTCCACCAACCACGCCATTTTCAGTTGCTGCGGCCACAGTTGCGTGACCTTGGGCAAGTCCCTTCCTCTCTCTGGGCTTCAGATCCCGGACTAGCCTGGAGCCTGCACTAACCTGGAGAAAACAGAGCCTCAGAGCACACTGAACTAGCAGCAGCCACAGAGGGACGGATGTGGGCTAATGTGGAAGATTCCAGAAGGATCCTCAAGCCCACATTGCCTGCAAGGGCAAAAACCAGTACTCAAAGTTTCAGTCACATCCCAGCATCGATGGCTTAGGAGCTGGTGAGCCCCAGATAAGTGGGAAATCTCCCTTAAATACGGATTCTTCACAGTCTAAGATGACAGCTTTGTGCAGCTGGGCTCGATGTGGGCAGTGTATTTCAGATCTGTAGCAAAGGAAATGCAGGCCCCAACGGCCAGAAGGTTGCTGGGTCCTGGGCAAGCAGAACAAAGTGCAGAGCAGCCTTGGCAGGAAAACCCAACGCGCCCTCTGGACTCCTGGAGTTTTTCTGATCTCCTTCCGAGTTGCCCAAGGCAGGCAGACATGGGAGAGGGACTTTGCGAAGCACTTGTAAATTACTAAGTGTTCTCCGAGCCACAGCTGGAGAGACACACACACAAATCAAAGGGAGACAGTTTCTCCCCATTGTTAGAGTGGCAGAGGAGCTCCCAAAAGGGAGGAGCCCAGGAGGAAGGGGTGGTGTTCGTCTCGGGGTGGACCTGAGTCTCACCTGCCCAGTGCGAGTGGGGAGGTCAGCGCCCTGCCTGGCAGTTAAGACGTCTGTCCAAACAGCTGGAGTCCCTGGCTTCAGAACCGGGCTCCACTCCTGGTCCCAGCTCCCAGCTACAGTGCACACCCTGGGAGGCAGCAGGTGACGGCTCAAATAATTGAGTCCCTGCCACCCACATGGGAGACCTGAATTGAAACTCTGGTCCCTGCTCCAATCCCAGTCCAGGGTTGTTGTGAACATTTAGGGGGTTGGCCAGCAGAACGGAGCTCTCTGTCTGTTTCTCTGAGTCTCACATAAATAAATAAGTAAGTAAAGAAATACAAACGCTGTGCGTGGAGCACCCCTTTGGGACTGAATCACACGCTCTTTGGGCTGGAAGGAGCAGTGCTGGCGGTGTTCGGGTATTTGGTTTCTTTAAGCCGCCCAGGAGATTCTTAGGTTCTGCAAGAGTGAGAGCCACCCTTGGAAAGTCTTAACCAGGGCTGGAGGCAGAGGCTCAGGCTGTTCTGTAGGGACCCTGAGAATCCGGAGTAGCCTGGGGGGAAGATGGGAGTGGAGAAACAAAGACAGGAGGTAACACGGTGAGAAGGAAGAATCCGAATGTAAACGACCTGCTAACCGACCCTAGGGAAAGGTAAATGAACAATGAACGTGGCTCGAGCTGTGGGGCAGACTGGGGGCTTGGCCCTTTGACAAACGATGTATTTGTGACGTCACAGCAACCTGGGGGCGGGGTGCCCTGCTGCTTAGAGGAAGGGAGGGAGGGAGCATGCCTTGCCTGAACTCACTGGCTGGGGTTCCAGAGCAGGTCCCCCGCTCGACTCTGAGCCACACGCAGAGCACTGTTGAGGAAACCTGGTTTGCATCTCATTGCAGTGTTACCATTGAATGCGATTTGGGCACATTTTGCTGAAGGAGAGAGAGAGAGAGAATTAATAAGGACATAAAACAAGGACAGTGGTGGTTCCCATAAACTGAGCCCTCGGGAACGCCCCGGAGAAAGATCCAATAAAAGCAGGATCTCAGGCCCGTTTCCCCTCTCCCACGGCAGGAGGTGGGCGTGAACTGGAGCTGTTCTTTAGCAAAGCCAGGAGCGCAAAGGCTGGAGCCACCCACAGCGGTGGACCTGGGGCCGGCAGCGCACCCGCACCAGGGAAACCCCAGCTCGAGCCTGGCCGGTGAGAACTTCCGATGCCAGTGGGCAGCAGGCCCAGAGAACAGGAAGAACCAGAGGCACCGGTGGCCTGGGTTGGCAGGGCTGGGCGTGTGCCCCACACAGGCCGCCCTGGGTTACCGCATCCAGCCCGCCCCTGCGTCGCCTCCGCCTGGCCCAGCACCCGGCTTCCTGAGCCGCTGCGTTGCTTTCCATTTTGTGCTTTGCTTAGTTTTTCTTATGAGCTTTTCTCAAGACACAGGAGAGTCCAGAGAAGAGCGTAACACTCACCCAGCACAGGCGTTACCAGACAGTCACCGTCTTGGCCAGATTGCCTTTGCATGCGAACATACAATTTTAAACAAAAACCTCACAAGACTGTAGAAGCCCCCCACCCCCGTTCCTCTCCTCTTCCTTTTCCGTCCTCACCCAAGGAAACCGCTCTCCAGAACGTGGTACTGTCACTCCCATCCTCCAGAACGTGGTACTGTCACTCCCATCACACCACGCGCCTGAGTATCTATGAATAGTCAGGAGTATTTAGCATATTTTAAGTTAATGGAATTACACTGTAAACAAGATGAACTATTATGTGAATAAATTATAAGATGTTCTATAATACAAATAGACAATATATCCAACATGATCATAAATAAATACGCCATTAACATCAATTGGATTAAACTGCTCCGTGCTTTGGTTTTGTTTTGTCCACCACTTTTAGCGTGGGATTCATCCGTGTGAATGCAGTTTGCTTGTGTATTTTGATACCATGACATACATGACTGTATGAAAATACTGGAATTTATGTATCCATTCTCTCTTTGATGGGCAGGTGATTTTTCCAATTTTTTCCCAATTTCTTAATGTTATAGACAGTTCCAGAAAGACTCTCCACACCCACGTGGGGGTTTGTCCGGATCTGTGTACACAGGGGTGGGGCATGCGCAGCCTCAGCCCTATGCCCCTACCCCAGTCAGCCCCTTTGTCCGTTCCTGGCTAGCACTGGCGTCTCCCCAGGTAGGACGTGGGATGTGGTCAGAAAACACTCTCCAGGGAAACAAGAACTGACAGCCTCAGGACTTCTGGCCCACGGCTCCTCAAGGAGCTGGGAAAACCCTGACTGCTGGGCCAGCACTGTGGCACCACCTCCCATGGCCTCATCCCACCTAGTCCAGCTGCTCTGTTCCTTATCCAGCTCTCTGCTATGGCCTGGGAAAGCAGCAGAAGATGGCCCAGGTGCTTGGGCCCCTGCACCCGCGTGGGAGACCTGGAGGAAGCTCCTGGCTCCTGGCTCTAGAGGGGCTCAGCTCCAGCCATTGCAGCCATCTGGGGAGTGAACCTTCGGATGGAAGACCTCTCTCTCTCTCTCTCTCGCTCTCGCTCTCTCTCACCCTTGCTCTCTCTCCCCCTGTATGTGTGTCTCTACCTCTATTTGTAACTCTTTCAAATAAATTTTTAAAAATCTTTTTTTTATCTTTAAAAAAAAAAGAATTTTTTTTTTAAATAGAAAAGAAAACCAAACTGCTGAACTTAGCACTAAGCCTGCTGACCACACCAGTTGCATTTTGGGGCTCAATGTGAAACAAGCGGCTACGCCCTATTTATTGTTTCTTAAATATTTGCCTTCAGAGCCTCCAACTGTCAAAGCAGTATGTGCTCTCAGTATAAATTTTGATGACCTTTCAGATGACTTAAGAGAGGATCTTAAAAATATCATTCTCAGAGCAGCAGAGAACATTTTGAGAGCTTGTGGTCCACATCCCACACCGCGCCCTAGCAAGAGGACCACGCTACAGGCCCTAATGGAGCAGCCGCTCACCTGCTGGCACCTCTCCGCCAGGGCGCAGCTGTGTGTGTGGAAAAGGAGAAGCTGGCGTGCGCAGCCGCAGAGCGTCGGGTTTGCTGGGGAGGAGCGCTTGGCACTCTCCCAAACAGTGCGCGCTGAGCTGCTGCCTTCCATGGGAACTAACACGACAGCAAAGTGGATGAATCACACCGTGGGAAAGTCAGTCTGCACAGCCAGGCCTCTTACAGTACAGACAGTACAGACAGGCCACTGGGGCAGTAGAACACGTGTCATTGAAGCTTCCTTAGGTCGAAAGCAACAACAAGAAGGGCTAGCTTAAGCGAAACCAAAAGCAATTCAGTGGAGGGATACTGGCGCTGAAGGGCTGTGTCCTGTTGGGCAGGTTGTACACTGCACAAGTCAGGCAGCAGGAGAATCACTCACTCCTTCTTCTACGTGACAGGCCCCTCCTAGACCTGGGCAGTGTACTGCCCACACAATCCTATCCAGTATCCTGCTGGAGTATGTCGGAGAAGCATGTGTCTCAAACTATCTGTTCTGAAAGACCAGGCTTTCAGGATAATTGGTACAATTCACCTCTGTCATAGATCAATACTTGGTAGATGAAATATGAATTTCCAGAAAAAGAAAATGTCACTTGATGACTCAGCCAGCTATAAAAGGTATGAAATGCCTCACTTTTTTTTAAGATTTTATTTATTTATTTGATAGGTAGAGTTACAGACAGTAAAAGGGAGAGACAGAGAAAGGTCTTCTATCCACTGGTTCATTCCCCAATTGGCTGCAACAGCTGGAGCTGTGCTGATCTGAAGCCAGGAGCCAGGAGCTTCTTCTGGGTCTCCCACGCAGGTGCAGGGGCCCAAGCACTTGGGCCATCTTCTGTTCTCCCAGGCCACAGCAGAGAGCTGGATCGGAAGTGAAGCAGCCGGGACTCAAACCGGCGCCCATATGGGATGCTGGCACTGCAGGTGGAGGATTAACCTACTCTGCCACATAGCCGTCCCAAAATGCCCCACTTCTGAATTTAGCTCACGGTGGATTAGCAACTTGTAGGTAAGCAACTCTGGTTCATGGACCACGCTCTGCACAGCCCGGCCACGCATCATCCAAGCGACACAGAAGTGGAATGGAATCAGGAGTCCAGGGCAGTCAAATACACGCCCACTCTATTCTTAACCCCCCTCCCCTTGCTGCATGGTGGTCTCTCAGGAGTAGGAAACAGGATGGCTTTGATCTCATGGCCTCAGCCACCGGAGAGACACAGATTGGTGCCCAATCTGAAAGCTCCTAAGAGGGGCCCTAGAGGCCCTGCCCAGGTCTGCCGCTCCTGTGGGGCGGGTCACTTCCGGCCGGGGGCGGGGGATGGGGGGATGCCTGCTCCCTCCGGTCCCCGGACGCTGGGTGCCCTGCCAAGGCCTGTCTCAGCTCTGCAACCCAGTGTTTCTCAAGCTCACTGGAGCACCACAACCTTTCTCCATTTAATACCCCACGGGTTTAGTGTTCCAAAAACACTTGTTGGAAAAGTCACTCGGATTCATGGATGCTCTCCAGAAAGACCAGAGCCAAAGCCTTGCGAAAAGAAAACAAAACAAAGCTTTTTGTTTAACAAATTGGAGACCCCTGGTGTTTACAGAAATTGGCGAATTACTTGCAAAGAGTCACTTGATAGCATCAAAGCTACTAGCCTCCAGGCCCAAGTTGTAATGCTCGCATTTAGGTATCTTATGGGGTGGGGGTGGGGGTCAGATATAAAACCTAGCAGTTAGGAGGCTGCTTAAGATACCCAGGTCCCACATCAGAGGCTGTGGATGGCGAGACTCTCTCCCTCTCTCTCTCTCTCTCTCTCTCTGTCTCCCCCCACCCCCCATGTGGCACATCTCTGCAGCCCACAGCTCCCCTGCCTGAAGCGTTCCTTCCCCTGGGCACTCTCACAGGTTGCCCAGAACCCTTTGCACTGATGTCTGCTACTCCGCTCCTGTCCCTTGGGGTAAGGTGTATCTTTGTGGCATTATGTAGCTTAGCCTCGGCAGTTTGCAAGACCAACTTAATAGCACAGAGACATCTGTTCTTCCCCGTGTGCCCGGGGAACAAAGGGCCCCAGTGGGGTGAGCCATGCACTTGACAGCGGCGTGAACAACGCCTGTTTTCTGGGGAAGTCGGGGGCTGGGCTGCCATGAATAAGCATAATGAAGGCTTCTCTGCGCTAATGAGAGATCAGAATTATCCCAGGTCAAGCAGCTCGGTTACCCATACGACTGAAGGCACAGAGAATTGCACGGGCTTTTGGGAACAGAGGAGGAACATCGGTTGGGAAATGCAGGCGAATCCATAACAAATGGCTGATCGGTGTTGTGTTGTAATGCGTGATCTATGCTGTCTGTGTCTCCAGCCTCTGGAGCGAAAGCCAGTGTCCATATCAAGCAGACACGAGGCATCAGGAGGTGGGACCCTAAATGCTTCCCCAGGCTTGGTGATTTCCTTCCTGAACAACCCGGAGAGGTGGCTCCTGTCTTCGTTCCCGTGGTAACGGGTCACAAACCTGAAGCACAGAAGGACTCAGTATCCGAGGTCTGCGCTTGGTAAGCGGCGGGCTGGGCTTTGGCCGGCCCGAAGTCTGCACTTGGTAAGCGGCGGGCTGGGCTTTGGCCGGCCCCAGGTCTGCACTTGGTAAGCGGCGGGCTGGGCTTTGGCAGAGAGCCTCTCTCTGGAGCCCACCCTCCCACCCACCACGTGCTGCCTCTTCCCTGTGCTTTGCTGAACAGCAACTCATGAGCAGGGATTTCGGGGCTCCCTCTCTTGCTATTTTCTTAAACCACAGGTGGCACAGGAGTCACCATTGTCACCAGCTTGGTCCTCATCACGATCCATTACAACAAGCCATCCGGGGACTGTGGTTCCCTTTTTCAGTCTTTAACAGAGCCCTTCCCTACCAAGTGCGAGAACCCTGACTTCAAGACTGTCGTGAATTTAGCTCACTACCTGTGTTGGGTTCTGTTGTGGCCAACATCCAAGATGGTACCCGGTGATTCCCGTCTCTTGTGTTGTTTGCTTCCACGCTGAATAGGACTCAGCGGCTCCACCAGTGTAACTGCTGTGCTGTTGTGGGAACGAGGGTGCGTGACCTCTGAAGCCAGGCCATCAAAGATGTTCCGGCGTCCGCCTCGACCCTCCCCCGCCCCCTGCCCCATCCCTCACTCCAGACGAAGCCAGCTGCCGTGTTGTAAGGACACCCAGCCCCACAGAGAGGCCCTCCTGATGAGGAATTCAACCTCCCGCCCATACCCTGATTTGCCAGTGAGCATGAGCCCCCGGAAGCTGATCCTCCACCCCTACCCAGTTGACCCCTTGATGGCAGTTTCATAAGTAACCCCAGGCCAAACCCATCTGAGTAAGTCACTCCTGAATTCCCGATCCACAGAAATTGTGAGATAATAATATTGTATTATCATAAGCCAGCTAAAACAGTCCGTGACTTCGTGCAGCAGTTAAAGCCACTGCTTAGGAGGTTCGCATCTCAGATCCAGTGCCCGGGTCTGGGTCCCAGCTCTACTCCTGACACCAGCTTCCTGCTAATGCACCCCCTGGAAGGCAGCAGGGGAGGCCTCAAGTACTTAGATCCCCACCATCCACCTGCGGTTCCCAGATAGGATTCCTAGCTCCTGGTTTCAACCTGGTCTAGCCCTGGCTGTTGTAGGCACTTGGAGAGGGAACCAGAGGATGGACGGTCTCTCCCTGTCTGAATCTCTGTCCCTCAGCCTTTCAAATAGATAAATAAATTAAAATTTATTTTTTCAAGAAGTGTGTAGAAAATTTGGTATGCGTGTCTACATCACCAGTACGAGGTCCCACTCCAAAAATTCTGGGCCTGATGAAGACCACTAATTGGCTGTGAACTTGAGAAGGCCCCTGATGCTCTCTCTGGGACTCACTTCCTCTCCTCCTAAGAGATGACCTGGGCCAATTTCCGAGTGTTCTTAAGGTGACTGTTGTATCACACCCAGGTCCAGGAATTCTTTCATAAGGATGAACTCCTGGTACACGCGGGCTAGCTCACGGCAGGCCTGCGCCATTTTGCACCTGCAAACATCCATGTATGCACCCAGTCCATCAACTCACAAAGGCCACATGTGACAGTGGCCCGCAGGTGATCCCTGCGCAGCACCCTGTCCCCTGCTCTGTGTCAAGATGCCCCCAAAGGAGTGAGTGCCGTGGCTTGGATGTTGTTTGGTCCCCAAAGGCTTGTGTGGTGGGAACTTGGTGCCATGTGGGAGCTGACGGGCCTTATAGGGCATTGGGCTCTTAGGTCACTGGGACCTTGTCCCTGAATGAGAATACTGCTGTCCTGGAGTGAGCTCTCACAAAAGAAACTTGTAATAGATGCCCCAGTCGGACCTCTGAGTCTCGGTCCAGCTCCCTCTTTTGAAACCTGGCTTCTCCACCTCACACCACGCACTCTCACACATGCCATCCACCACGAGCTTCTCACCAGAGACTGAACACGTGGCCCCGGCAATCTCGGACCCGAAGCCTCCACAGCACAACCGTGAGCTAAAGAAACCTCTTTTCTGGGGCCGGCGCCGTGGCTCACTTGGTTAATCCTCTGCCTGCGGCACCGGCATCCCATATGGGCACCGGGTTCTAGTCCCGGTTGCTCCTCTTCCAGTCCAGCTCTCTGCTGTGGCCTGGGAAGGCAGTGGAGGATGGCCCAAGTGCTTAGGCCCCTGCACCCACGTGGGAGACCAGGAAAAAGCACCTGGCTCCTGGCTTCAGATGGGCACAGTGCCGGCCGTAGCGGCCATTTGGGGGGGTGAACCAACGGAAGGAAGACCTTTCTCTCTGTCTCTCTCTCTCACTGTCTAACTCTGCCTGTCAAAACAAACAAACAAAAAACATAAAAAACCCTTTGTTCTTTGCAAAGGTAGCCTGCCTCCAGCGTTTTGTTATAGGAATGGGAAGCAGACTAACACAGCGAACTTTCCTTACACAGTTTGATTCACAAAAACGCCTTCCACTGCCTGCCACCTGCCACTCTACCCTCGCCCAAGGCCCATCTCACATGCCTTTGAAGCTTTCCCAGGAAGTTCATCTGGCTAGGCACCCTGTCCAGAGCAATGGGAAGAGCCTCAGGTGTAGGCGGAAGTGTGCTGTGAATGCTTAAGCATCTGCTCTGGCATGGGGGGTGGGGGGCTTCCTTAATTCCTTTCTTTTTTTCTTTTTTTTGGGGGGGATTTTTTTTAAATTTTTTTTAAACTTTTATTTAATGAATATAAATTTCCAGTGTACAGCTTATGGATTACAGTGGCTTCCCCCTCCCATAACTTCCCTCCCACCCGCAACCCTCCCCTCTCCCGCTCCCTCTCCCCTTCCATTTGCATCAAGATTCATTTTCAATTCTCTTTATATACAGAAGATCAATTTAGTATAAAGGTTTCAACAGTTTGCACTCACATAGACACACAAAGTGAAACATACTGTTTGAGTACTAGTTATAGCATCAAATCAAAATGTACAGCACATTAAGGACAGAGATCCCACATGAGGAGCAAGTGCACAGTGGCTCCTGTTGTTGACCCAACAAATTGACACTCTAGTTTATGGCGCCAGTAACCACCCTAGGCTGTCGTCATGAGTTGCCAAGGCTGTGGAAGCCTTCCAAGTTTGCCGACTCTGATGATATTTAGACAAGGTCATAAAAGACAGGGTGAGGATAGTAACCAATGATCCTAAGAGTGGCATTAACCAGGTTTGAACAATTATACAGCATTAAGTGGGGAAGAGGACCATCAGTACACACAGGTTGGGAGTAGAGCCATTGGTGGTAGAGTAGAGGTTATGATTACAAAGGAATGAGGCCCAAGTGCACTAGACAGGGCCTAGAACAAAGGACAGAGTCATTATTAGAGGAGCTAAGAAAGGTGCTGTCTAAGCTACAATTAAGTTTTCTGATTGAGAGGCAAATAGAACCTGATAGAAGGGGCTTGATAATAATCTGGTGGGCTTTAGGCCTTGTAAGTTAAGAGGCCCAGACCTATCTATCTCTTCACATGGGGTATATCCTAAGGGAGGTGTGAACCTCCTAGGGGAAGGCACTCTGTTGACTTTCATTACTTGGCTGGCCTGGGAGGAGAGCTGGCCAGGTAAAGGCAGGGGGCATCTCTAACAAGAAATTTACAGTTCTGCTTGTAATGTTGCTGACCCTACTTGACCATCCCCTCATCTGCAGTGGTCACTTTGGAAGTTGGGCTGAGTGAAGGGCTTTTCAGCTTGGAGCCAATAAGATCTGTGGCTCTGACCTGGGCATCCTTCGACTCCAGGGCAGGTCCATTTCCAGTGATCCAACTCTTGGCAGAGCTGCCAGGGCTCTTCACAAGCTGACTTCTGCTGAAGCCCAGGCTTACCACATTGAAAGCCACTGCAGTGGACTGGCCTGTTGGGTCTCCTTGAGGGCAGATCAATGTACAGATCAGCCATTAATAGGCCTGCCACCCATTGCTTCTGATGCCTAGCTTTCTTTTCCTCCTGGTTTGTGTTAAAGCAGACCAGAGGATACAAGTCAAGGGAGTGCCCGTGTCCCATCTCTAATCTTCGGTGGCCTGAACTACAAGTCTATAGTCACAGGCATGTTCTGTAGTAGTTTTTCTAAGGTAGACAATGCCCATGAGGAAAATTATATTCTCACTTTAAAACTTTCTTTCCCTTTGGTCTGAAAGGGAGGTTTTTTCTACTTACTGTATACTTTGCTGATGGCAAAGTGAATCTAGCTATGAGATTATTATTGAAGTTCTTATTTTGGCTATGCTATTACAGAAAAATGTTAGCCATCTCTTTTATAAGGTCTAAAGATTAAATTGTGCATCCTACAGATTCCTTCATAATAGAATTAGTTTCCTACCTTGAAGAGAATAGAGAAATGAAAGAACAAGTTGGGCTTAGAATAGAGAAATGAGGGAGCAAGTCCTAGATCGCTTGCTGACAATAGCAATATCACATGAATACTTAGCAAACAGTTTCAACCATTAGATAACAACTTAAGAAAACATTTACCAGAAGGTCCAATGCCTTCTATAAATTTTAAGAATCATGTATTTGAAAACACCTCTTAAATATCTAACATGGTGTGGTTTGTTTAACCAGTAAACTTAAGCACAACCATATAAAATGTTTTTAGTTTCTTTCTACCAACAAGTTTAAAACATATGATACACAGATTCAGGTCACACAAATTAAAATGTATCTTTGATTGATTTTAGCAGCTTAAATTTATGGACAATCTTATCTATAAGCCATTTAAAATAAAACTCTTAATAAAATTTCCCCATGTGGACATACAATATGTACACACATATAACATAGCATAATAGACCAATATAGCATTTTTAATAGTAGCTTTTAAAATCTTTAACTCTTTTTGTAGATTGCCAATTGATTTGAATTGCTTTTTTAGTAACCTCAGTTAACCATACTTTCTCTCAGTTGGTACTGTTAATACATTATTGGCTTCATCTGTTTACAGAGCCATCCCAAAGTACTGAATACAATGGAAGTGGCTGGAAAAAGTCCATAGGAACCTATAGGAGGACAGCTACACACAGAACCAACAACGCTTTAGTTTTATGAGCAGCAAATAATATATAACTGTGGATGACAAAAGACTTTAAGTCGCCATGTTTAAAATTATAAACTCATAGACCAAATTTGATCTTGTTACAAGGTGATTATTCAAATCTTTGAAAATAAGCACATATTTACATAACCCATAGCTCTTAATAAAAATTCAGCTGTTTTTGAACAATTAGAATTTAACAGACATCAAGAGAACATAATAGATTACTTTAACACATTGCTTTAACAGAGCATCAGAGTTTAATTATATGTCAAAGAGAAATTGAGCTTCCTGTGATCTTTTGCTGTGAGGTTTCCTTCCCTTACCTTCTTTCATATTGGTGACCATGTTTCTGTGTTTCTGTGTGTAACACATCTTTAAGCATCTTTTGCAGGGCAGGATGAGTGGCAACAAATTCCTTCTAATCCTTTCTCCCTCTCCATGCCTTCAGGAACTCCTAGAACCCGAATGTTGGGTTTTTTAATAGTATCCTGTAGATTCCCGACAATATTTTTTAGATTTCTAATTTCTTCTTCTTTTCTTTGGTTTGCCTGTTTCCTTTCCTGTTCTCTGTCTTCTAAGTCCGATATTCTCTCTTCTGCTTCGCCCATTCTGTTTTTAAGGCTCTCTAATGTATTTGTCATTTGATCTATTGAATTCTTCATTTCATTATGATTTCTCATCACTATCTCAGTTTCTTGTTCCACTAGTTGTTTCATTTCATTTTGATTCCTCCTTAATATTTCATTTTCACGGGAGAGATTTTCTATCTTGTCCATTAAGGATTTCTGTAGTTCAAGAATTTGTTTTTGAGAACTTCTTAATGTTCTTATCAATTTTTTGAGATCCACTTCTTGCATTTCTTCTATCTCATCATCTTCATAATCTTGCATTGGGGTGTCTTTTTCATTTGGGGGCATCAGAGTGTCTTCCTTGTTCTTGTTACCTCGATTTTTGCATTTGTTGTTTGGCATGTTGGAGATATTTGGTTTCTTCACTGTGGTGTTTTTTCTTGTTACACTATGGCTCTATATTAAGTGGACTGTCTGCTTTCGGTGGAGCCTTAGAGGCTTGAGATGAGTGTGGACTGAGAGCTGTGTTTGGTTCCTCAGGGCTTAGGGTGTGTCAAAGATGACACTCCCAGGTTAGGCGTGGTAAATCTCTCTTTCTGGTTTTTTTTTTTTTTTTTTTTTTTTTTTTGATTCAAAAGGGAAGTAATTCCACACAGCTGAACGTAATTGGAGGTAGTTAGCAGGCAAATGATATACCCACAGGAGCCAGAGATCGAAAGCTCTTTCCCAAGGACCACACAGGGAATCTGTGCTGCCCTCAGTGTGGGCTCCAATTCTCCTGCAGTCTCCCACTGGGTTGCCAAGTTAGATGCTAATCTCCTGTTATTTCACCCCTCCCCCCAGAGTCAGGTTTTTCTGCTAGGCTCAGGGCCGGTGCAGACCTGAGGTCGCCCTGCTTATGACGTATGTCCAAAATGGCGCCTGCTCTTTGTCTTGCTCGCCTTTGAGAGGTGAGCGGAGAGAGAGAAACTCGTGTCCGTATCGGTCACTTTTTTTTTTTCCTCTCTCTCTTCTAGTTAGCCTGGTGAACTTTTCCCCACGGAGTTTCAAGCCTTGTTCCCTCTAGTCTCCTCTTTCCACTTGCCCGCTGGTGTCTCGGGCTATGGAGGTTCGGCTCACCTCGCGTTCCAGCGCTGGTGCGTTGAGTCTGCCGCTGGTGTCCCGAACTTGGGCTCCCACGCTCTCCACGCAGGTCCACTGTGAATCACTAGTTCCGGAAGAGTTTCCTCTGCTGTTTCTTCCCCTACTCTTCCTTGACCCTGCAGTATCTCCACTTATATTAACGTGTGTCTTGACGAACTATCAATGTGCTCCCTTCCTATTCCGCCATCTTGCCACTCTCTCTATCTGGGGGGGAATTTTTAAAAATACATATTTGTTGACTTGAAAGGCAGAGCAACAGAGAGAATCGGCAACAGACAAGAGAGAGATCTTCCATCCACTGGTTCACTCTTCAAATGGCTATGCCACCTGGGGCTGGGTCAGGCAGAAGCCAGGAGTCATAAGCTCCATTTGAACCCCCAACATGGGTAGCAGGGGCCCAGGCACCTGAGCCGTCTTCTGCTACCTCCCAGGATGCATTAGCAGGGAGCTGGATGGGAAGCAAAGCAGCCAGGACTGGACTGACACTCCGATATGGGATGTGGGTGTCCCAAGCGGTGGCACAGCCTGCTGCGATGCACCACCAGGCCTGCCCCTTTCTTAATTTCTGTGCTGTTACTGTTTCAACCATTGCCCATTGAAAGCCACCAACGTCACATTCCTGAACGCAGAACTGGGAAGAGACGTGCCCAGTCAGCCTCCCCAGCCGGTAGCAGCTGCTCCAGCCCACCTCTGCTTCTCTGACCCCGCCCCTTCCTGACTGTCCTATGCATTCGTGTTAAACGACTCTGGGACCTGCCCCCATGCTGGCACCTCTCCCCCAGCCCAGGCCGTCACCACTCTTGCCTGGGCTGCTGCCGGAGACACTTCCTTGTTCTCTCTTCCTGCACAGCCTCCTCACCCCCTCTTCTGCAAGTCTCCACAGGATGAGCGCTCCTGCACCATGCCATCCATGCCTAGAAATCCTTCAGACCCATGGCTTTCAGAGGAAGGGTCAGAGGTGATGGGTACACGCGCTGTTAATGACCTGACCCCTGTCTACATGTCATCTTCACATGCACACACTCACACACGTGTGCACACATCTCACACACTTACACCCATGCACCCACTCACACACACGCACACACACTTAACCCCAAGAGACTTCTCCAGGGAAGCGTAGTGCTATTTTTGACCTCCTGAGAGTCCTACAGCCTAAAACCCCTTCTCCCAGTCGCCAGTCTGGCTCACTGGGGACATCCCGGAGTGCCAGCACCCCCCAGCCTTGTGTCTCTGTACTCCCACAGCGTTTCACGCAGAGCTCGGTTTTACTGAGTGCTCATTTACCCCGGGGAGCCAGGGCTGCTTCCCTGCACCTCGCTAGCCTGCTCTTCCCTCCCAAGGACACAGGCTCCTGGCAGACAGGGTCCTGTGATGAGCCTCCCATCATCTGTGCGGGTACTATGCCAGGCCATGTGGAAGCCGCTTTGTGTTTGGAGAAGGGAGTGGGGGTGAGGCGGCAGGAACAGCATAGCACCAGGCACCCCTCCTGCCTCAGAAGCTCCCAGAAGGGAGGGCTTCAGTTTGCTGAGGTGGGGGCAGGTGTGAATGGAGGAGGGTAAGGAACAGGAGCTCTTCTGGAAACTTCTGCAGTGGCTGAGGCCCCCGGGGCCGTCACTACCCCTCCATCGATTGTCTCTATCCCTCTCCCAGGACTGAATGTCCCACTCTCAATAGTTAAACCCCAGTTTGTAGGTTCTGTGTCTTTGACATGGCTTTTTTTTTTTTTAAATTTATTTGACAGATAGTTAGACAGTGAGAGAGGAAGAGAGAGAGAAAGTTCTTCCCTCTGTTGGTTCACCCCCCAAATGGCCGCTACGGCCGGCGCACTGCGCCCATCCGAAGCCAGGAGCCAGGTGCTTCCTCCTGGTCTCCCATGCGGGTGCAGGGCCCAAGCACTTGGGCCACCCTCCACTGCCTTCCCGGGCCACAGCAGAGAGCTGGACTGGAAGAGGAGCAACCGGGACTAGAACCCGGTGCCCATATGGGATGCCAGCGCCGCAGGCGGAGGATTAGCCAAGTGAGCCACAGCGCCGGTCCCTGACATGGCTTTAAGTTGGATAATTATGGATTCAAAACAACCCCTGGATCAGATGGTACAGATTCTGGGTCAGGGCCTAACCAAGGGCAGAGGGCAGTTGATCCTTTACCCAAGGAACAGATAAACTTAACTCACTGATCAAATGACCAGTGTCCTGAATTGCAGGTAACTTCCGTAAAATAACTCAAGAAAATGCCCTTGGCCTTGGCATGTTAGCTCTGCCCCAATTACTAAGAGACCTGGGCAATATATATATATATATATATATTTTTTTTTAACTTGTCTCAAAGGGAGAGCAGGGGAGAGAGAGATCTTCCATCTGCTGGTTCACTCTCCAAATGCCCACAACAGCCAAAGCTGGGACTGGCCCACGTCGGAAGCCAGGAACTCGATGTGGATCTCCCCTGTGGGTGGCAGGGACCCAAGTCCTTGAGTCATTTCCTGCTGCCTCCCAGGTGTGCATTAGCAGGAAGCTGGAATTGGAAAGGGAGCCAGGACTCAAACCCAGTTCTCCGAGTGAGATGTAGGTGCCCCAAATCACATCTTAACCACTGTACCAAACAAATGCCCCTGGACAAATGTCTTCATTTCATCTGGTTTTTCCATCTGAAAAAGAGATGTTGCAACCAGCTAATCAATCCTATCTCTGATGCTGTGATTCTAAGCCGATCCCCCTCTGTGCGCCTTCGTTTCCTCATTTATAGGAATAACAATCTCTACCTATCTCAGAGGACTCTTTAAGGTCAAATGAGATAATGGATATAAAAGTACCTTCAAAAGTTAACTCAGGGCAGTCACTGTGGCATAGCTGGTGAAGCCACCACCCGCAGTGCCAGCATCCCATATGGGCGCCAGTTCAAGTCCTGGCTGCTCCACTTCCAATTCAGCTCTCTGCTATGGCCTGGGAAAGCAGTAGAAGATGGCCCAAGTCCTTGGGCCCCTGCACCCGTGTAGGAGACCTGGAGGGAGCTCCTGGCTCCTGGCCTCAGATCAGCTGCGGCCATCTGGGGAGCGAACGAGCAAATGCAAGACATCTCTCTCTCTCGCTCTCGCTCTCGCTCTCGCTCTCTCTCTCGCTCTCACTGTCACTCTCACTCTCCCTCTGCCTCTCTGTAGCTCTGCCTTTCAAATAAATCTTAAAGAAAAAAAAGTAAACTGGGTTATTATTTGTGAAATCTAATTGGCGTGTTAAAAAAAAAAGACTAAACATTCCTGACTGGAGTGGACTTCACCATGATTTTGGACATCACAGGGAAGGTTAATTTAGGAGAAAAGCAAGAATACATAAAAGGCAGATCCCAAGGGAGGACCCTCCCCATGGCTGAGCAAACTCAGAAATCAGACAATCTCTACGGGGACAGCTGGAGACAGACCCTGCCAACCTGGCCCGTATCAACAGCTCCAGGGTCGCTCCTTCTGTTCCCAAGATCTACACAAAGGACTGGCCATTTAAATCCAGGCCTGTCTGTTTATCCTAAGGCTTGTCCTAAATGTCCCGTCAGCCTTTTAACAAATGTGCTAGAGAGAATCAGGGTAACTCATGCCTGCTCGCCTTTCCCAGGTAGAGCATAACTAGGCCACTACAGTATTTCAAAGCCTCTTCTTTCCATCTTTTTTATTATTATTATTCAGCTCTTCAAAAACAAGGTCAAGATTCAGAAGCAGGCCTGCTCTCACTTTGATCTTCAAGATCATGGCCACACTCTGCCCAGCAGCCTTCGTCCCTGTGTCTCCACGCACAATAAAGTCTAATGAGGAAATCTCTGCAGCGGCCTTGAGAGGCAGTGTACCTGGCGTGGCTGAAGTCAGGGCCAGCACACGGAGTCCGAGCCGGCTCTCAGCGTTCACCTGGAAAGGAGTGCGGACACTGCCCTGAGCTGCCAGCCCAAGCATGGCGCCTCCCTGAGCTCAGCTTCTCACATAGGCAGCGACAGAGGGAGGCCAGTTAGCAGAGACGCTTTTGCTATGGTATTGGAACTGCAGTTTCTGTTCTGGTTGTTCGATTTGTGGCTTAGAATTAAAGGTTTCTTCCTAAGCAACTTGCTTCTTAGCTAATTTACAGTTACGTGATCTACACGAGCAGACAGAAGCAGACGGCCTGTGCACAGGTGACTGTACTGCAGCACGGTGGCCGCCCCTGCTGGTGGGAGACACTGAGGAAGACAGAGCCACCTGCTCTCCCCACCTGCCCAGATGCAGGAGTTAGCCGAGGCTCCCGGTCCACAGACGAGCAACACAGAGACAGCCTCTTTGCATCTGGAAGGCAGCCCGTCAGGAGCCGGGCACGGAACCAGGCGTGGGGTGCAGTGGTTAAGACACCTCCTGGGATGCCCACCTCCCACATCAGAGTGCCTGGTTCGAGTCCCATCCCCGCTTCCAATTCCAGCTTCCTGCTAATGTACACCCTGGGAGCAGCAGGTGATGGCTCAAGTCACCTGAGTCCCTGCCACTCACGTGGGAGACCTGGATGGAGTTCCCAGCTCATGGGCTCATCCTGTTGCAGGTATTTGGGGAATGAAGCAGCAGATGGCCAATCTCTCTCTCTCTCTCTCTCTCTCTCTCTCTCTCTCTCGTATGTAAACATTCTCTCTGTTTCAAATAAATAAAAATATCAATTTAAAAAAAGACATAGGCATGAAGCCACAGCTCTTAGGTGCTTTCATGAAGAAACTAAATAGCTTTAACAGTAGTATTAATAATAATACGCTATGATATTATCATTCCAAAATCCATGACATTTCTACATTGACTTCACAGGTGAAAAGCACTTTTCTCCTAATGATATTCTTCTAGTACAGCCACACTAATTGGCAAAGCATCAAATTACTTCCCAGTCTGTTGGTCAGCAGCCCCTGACCCAAGCCTTCCTCCAGCACCCAATCACCATCACATATCTCCTCTGGGACCCTCCCACCCACACACCTGTCCCAGATCCAGCAGTCAGAGCTAGTGCCTGGCCGCCTGGCTAAGCAGGGGCCCCAGACCTGTGCCTGCCCCCACGCTGTGGCCAGTGCTGCTCCTTAGGTATTTTGCCACATGCCCCTCTGCACTGAGCTGCTCCAGGTAGCTCAGCTTGCAGGGTTTGTGCACCCTGCACCCCACACTCTGCTGACTCTGTGCTGGCCCCCATGTGGGAACACAAGGCAGGCGGCTCTGGACAGCCGCAGGGTGAGCGTCCAGTGCCCGGCCAGGCCCTTCTTTTAAGAGCAAGGGAGGAGTGGGAAATGTCCCCAGTGAGTAGCACTTAAACGTGGCCTCCTGCCCCTCGGCTGTGCCCCGAAGCCCCAGGTTAGGTGGCTCTTAAACCCCAGGAATAATAACACACAATAGCCATATGGCGAGTCCGTGACCTGTCGTCGGCATCAATTTCCCTCTGTTCAATCCAATGGAGAGAGATAATGACCGATCTCAGGTTTAATTAACATCTGGGCCCTGCTGCTGGGAGATTCCCAAACCCACGTCTCCCTGTAATTGCAAACCTTTATTTATTTGGGCACTTTGATGACAGCCACATAATGGGAGCTGTGGCCCCAACCCCGCCCACTGCCTCATACTCACAGGCTGCCAACTCCCCTCCCGCTCCACCAGCCCTCCCTGTTCCACTCCTGCCCGTCTGCCTGCGAGCACCAGTGTCCCTTTCCCATAATGCCCCTGCCCGGTGCCAATCTGTGCTTATGGAACGCTCAGGCCTGGGAGACCTGGACTCCAGCCCCAGCTCTGACTTCTTCCACCACCCCAGTGAGGCCTCAGCACTCTGCTTGCATACAGCAGGTGCTAATCACTTCCCAAGGACCTTCCTTGGCATTCCATTCCACTCCTTAGCACCCCCAGGGCTGTCTCCTGAAAGCAGCTCTGCCGCTCTAAGGCTGGTGATGAGCACCAGGACAGAACGTGTGTGACAGGGGTTGAAAGGCACCCTGTCCATGGAGGGGCAACTTGCTCATGAGAGAGGCTCTGAGGGCCAGGACCACCAGCCAGACACGGCCACCCTGGCCCAGGGTTCGTACTGAGTCTTCAAGATGGCTCCGGGGAAGCAGCAGGCTCAGCTGTGGCTCAGCTGTGGCTCGGTTGGGACACGACCTGAGTCTCTCGCTGACACGCCCCAACCCAAGCCTGACCTCCAGCCGCCTCCAGGAGGACGGCAAGGAGATGCCTCACGTCAGCCCCATACCTTTCCATAAAGAGTGGCTGGAGTGCAGGCTTCCTTGGAACTGCGCAAGGCCACAGGCAGCATCACAGACCTCAGGGAACTGCAGGTCCTCGCACGATGTCACCTGGGAGCCTGTGGACGGCTGCAAGGCCAGGCGTCTGCTCGGAGCCCCGTGCCTCTGCCCCAGCTGGAGCTGCCGCCGCAAAGGGTACCATTGGCTTTCTGAGCTTTCTCCACTCTCCCCTGCGTGGTTTCTTCTCCTTCCTCTCCTCCTCCTTCGCCTTCCTCTTCTCCCTTTTCCTCCTCCTTTTCTTCCTCTTCACCTTCATCTTCCTCATGACACCTTTGTCTCAACTCTCTGCAGCCGTACCACTACAGTCATCAAAGGATAATAACAACAAAGGGATGCATTCTCTACACCAGTACATTTCCCAGAAACCCCGGTGAGGTGCCACCTGCCATTCTGAGCGGTCGGCGCTGCGGTATAGCAGGTGAAGCCATCACTTGCAGCACTAGTATCCCTTGTGGTCCCTGGTTCCAGACCCAGCTGTTCCACTTCCGATCGAGCTCCCTAGTAGTGTACCTGGGAAAACAGTAGAAGATGGTCCAAGTCCTTGGGCCCCTGCACCCATGTAGGAGACCTGAATAAAGTTCCTGACTCTTGACTTTGGCTTGGCCCAGCCCTATTGCAGCCATGTGGGGAGTGAACCAGCAAATGGAAGATCTCTCTCTCTCTCTCTCTCTCCTCTCTCTCTGCCTCTCCTTCTCTGTAACTCTGATTTTAAATTTAAAATTTAAATATAAATTTAAAAATAAATAAAATTATTTAAAATAAATTAATAAATCTTTTTTAAAAATACCATTTCAAATCAAAATATTTCTAAGCTGCATTACATAGTTCTTCATTTTTAATTAGATTACTTGTAAATGTAACATGCTAATTAACTAAATAAAAATCCAACTAGCACAGGGTAGTATGTGCTAAAAATCCACCCCCACTCCCAGTCCAGCCTGGAGATTTCTTACTGGGGACAGTGACACTTGGGTCAAGCGTCCCAGTTGGGCTGTGGCAAGGGTGGAGTTCTCTTGAGATCTTACACACACACACACACACACACACAAACACACCCGTCTATCCAGGTCCTCCTGGCATCTGGGAAGCAGAGCCTCCCTTCCGCCAGGGGCCTGGGCTCTGTCCTGGAAGGTAGCTCAGGTCTCAGGGAAAGGGGAGGCCGCAGCACCTCCCTCAGTGGCTGCAGCTGCCCAAGGACGTAGAGCAGTCAGCAAGGCTCCGTGTGCCCTGTGCTCCGCAGCCTCCCGCAGTGCAGGGGGACCCTGTGACAGGTCCCAGAACCACAAATCTCAGCACTCTAAGAACCAGAGCTGGGGCCTGTGCTGTGGTGTAGCAGGTTAAGCATCCACCTGCGGCTCCGGAATCCCATATGGGTGCTAGTTTGAGTTCCGGCTGCTCCTCTTCTGATCCGGGTCTCTGCTATGGCCTGAGAAAGCAGTGGGAAATGGTCCAAGTGCTTGGGCCCCTGCACCCGCATGGGAGACCTGGTTGAAACTCCTGGCTCCTGCCTTCAGCCTGACCCAGCCCTAGATGTTGCAGTCATTCTGGGAGTGAACCAGTAGATGGAAGATCTCTCTCTCTCTCTCTCTCTCTCTCTCTAGCTCTGCCTTTCAAAGAAATAAAATAAGTCTTCAAAAACAAATAACACACCAGCCCTTCGCCACCTCGGCTGCAGCCAGGAGCGTGCTCAGGCTCCGGGAGAGGCTAGCCTCCAGTGTCCTCTGCTGTGGCGAGAAGGTCATGGCCAGTGCCAATTCCCCTGAGATGGGCTGACCATCTGCAAGCCTGTGGCTGTCCATCCCGGGCTCATTGCAGGAAAATCAGCTCAGCACACGGGAAGTGCAGGCACGTGGGCACAGCCCGTGTGAAAATGCGAGAAGGCAACCTGGAGGAGGAGAGTACGGACTCTGCGCCAGCTGCTCCACAGACACTGTGACTCCAGGAAGACTCACTGCCACATGGGTCACATGCTCACGGAACACATCCACAAGCTGGAGGCTGACCAGGCTGGGCCCGCAGGTGGAAGAGCAAAGAGACACACATGCGCCGTAAGGAGCGCCTTCAGGCCAAGGAGGAGGAGACCAAGAAATAAAGCTCCTCCCTCTCTTGTCTGTACATGGTGGCTCCGATTACCGAGGATCCATCATTAAAACAAAACAAGTCTTTATCTGAAAAAAGCAAAAAACCACAGCTGGCACAACCCATCTGGCCCATGATTCTTGCCCTAGGAGGTGGTGGCGCCACAACACAGAAACAACCTGGGTCCCTCAATGACAACCTGGTAACCAGGACTATTAGTGCATACTGCATGGGTAATAAAGCTTTATCAGGCCAAGCCTGTAGGGGAATGGGATTGGTTAAGGCAGCTAGCATTCTTTACCTTATTTAATTATACCTGCCACCTTGCATTCCTTCTTCTTCTTCTTCTTCCTCCTCCTCCTTCTTTTCTCCTTCTTCTTCTCCTTCTTCTTCTTCTTTTTAAAATTTATTTGAAAGAGAGAGTTGCAGCCAGGGAGGGAGGGAGGAGGGTCTTCCATCCACTGGTTCACTCCCCAAATGGCAGCAACAGCCAGAGCTGAGCCAGTCTGAAGCCAGGAGCCAGGAGTTTCTTCCAGGTCTCCCACATGAGTGGCAGAGGCCCAAGCCACTTGGGCCATCTTCTACTGCTTTCCTAGGACATTAGCAGGGAGCTGGATTGGAAGTAGAATAGCTGGGAATCAAACCAGCGCCCATATGAGATGATGGTACTGCAGATGGTGGTGTAACCCGGTACACCACAATGCAGAGCCATCTCTTTCTCTCTCTCTCTCTTTTTTAGATGTATTTATTTATATGAAAGGCAGAGTTACAGAGAGAGAGAGAAAGAGAGAGAGAGAGATTTTCCATCCACTAGTTCACTCCCCAAGATGGCCACTACAGCCGGAGCTGGGCCAGATCAAAGCCCTAGGCCCGGAACTTCTTGCAGGTTTCCCACTTGGGCCATCTTCTGCTGCTCTCCCAGGTACATTCTCAGAGAGCTGGATTAGAAATAGAGCAGCTGGGACTAAAACTGGTGCCCATATGCATGTGGAAAGGACTGGCCCCCTTGCATTCCTTCTGATGACCAAATCCATAAATCAAAAAAATGGGTCACAGGGCTGGTGCTGTGGCGCAGCGGGTAAAGCCACTGCCTGTATTGCTGGCATCCCGTATGGACACCGGTTTGAGTCCTGGCTGCTCCACTTCCCATCCAGCTCTCTGCTGTGGCCTGGGAAAGCAGTAGAAGATGGCCCAAGACCTTGGGCCCTGCACCCATGTGGGAGACCCGAAGAAGCTCCTGGTTTCAGATCGGCACAGCTCCGGCCGTTTCAGCCAATTGGGGAGTGAACCAGCGGATGGAAGACCCCCCCCCCCCTGCCTCTCCTTCTCTCTCTATGTAACTCTGATTTTCAAATAAATAAATAATCTCTTTTTTTAAAAAACGGGTCACTGAGGAAGAAAACTGGAATGTTCTTTTAAAATGGTTTTTTAAAGTACAGGACTGGAGAGAAGTGGCAGATAGGTTATTTTTAAAAACAGCGTAACCCCTAAAAATCTTGAGGAGTTAGATGGCCTATTAGGCAGTTAGGTCCAGCACCTGTTGGCGTGGGAAAAGGGGGAATTCCCTTGAGAGTGGACAAAATGTTTGCTTCTCCCCAGAAGTTCCCTTTAGCAAGACAAAAGTGTCAATCTCACCCCCTCTGCGTTTCTAGGTTTGCATGAGAATAGCAAGAGCGGTAGCAGGGACCAACCCTACTTCTGATGGCTTTTCAGTGTTTCATCTAGAGCAGGCTAGACAGGATTCCAGTTCCGGCCCTTGATGGGTGTAGTCCCCGCCCTCTGATTGATTGTTAGCTGTCACTCTGTTCCTCTCCAAGCTGTGCTTACAGGACCCCACCTTGACAAGCTTCCCAGGTCTCCCTCCCTGGCAGCCCCTGTCCTGACGCCACCACAGGAGGTTTCTGACTTAAATAAACCTTGCTTTGCTCACTGCCCTGGCCGTGTGGAAATTCTTCTACGTGAGACAAGAAACGAGGTCGCCTTGGCACATGTAGGTGTGTTGTAAGTACACCTTCAGTGAAAGAAAGAACAGAATGGATGAAGACATGGCACAAAGTCAAAACCGCCTGGGTTACAGGTAGGACAGCCAAGTCATTAGCATCTGAACCAGGGCACTTGTGTGCACGAAGGGTGGCACCAGGATCAGGATGCGAGGCCAACGCCAGGACTGTGCTGAGCAGACTGGAGTCTCTGGGCCTCCTAGTCACAGGGCTCTTTGGATCATGGGCTCTGGCGACACAGACCATTCCCCACGGGAATTGGTGGTTTCCATTCGTTCAAAGGCCTTTTAAGATCAAAAACAAATGAAGAGAAAGAGCACAATGGAAAAGAGAGGGTTGTGCGCTTGGGAGTTTTGCTTGGCAGAAGTCTGGGAGGATCAGCAGAGCTCTCTCACCACTCTGTAACTTAGCTCTGATCATTCCACGCGGGCGCCAACCATAACAGCCGGGGTGCACAGCCCTCCTACCGCTGCCCCCAGCAGTGTCCCAGCCGTACCCACAGGGACACACACAGCACTGTTCTGTCAGGCCAAGAGGGGCCAAAGTGTTCCTGTGTGTATTCTGTCTACCTACAAGTCTCCAGGGAAATCCTCAGAAACCCCACGTTTCCAGAAAACAGTCAGTCTGAAGGATTATGTTCAGAGGGCCTGTGTCCTTCCAGGGACATTGATTTGAAATGTAAATGAAATCACAAGTGCCAATATTTGTGGAGAGTTTCAGATGGGGGTGTGTGTGTGTGTGTGTGCGTGCACACACGTATAGAACATGAACGCACAGGCAATGCTGATCTGGGCTGACAAACAGCTGATGACATAATGAATCCCATTACGTGCAGCAGATAAAAGCCCAGCCAGGGAGCAAAGGGCAGCGCCATGCTCTTCTGTCACAGCTGATGGAAGAGATTGGACTGGAGCTGGCCACAGAGCACATGTGGCTGTGGGGGCCTCGGACAGGAAGTGAGCCCGGAATCTTTCCACATAAAGCATGCCATTTGAATACCCGCTGGCTGTTTCCTGCTCTTAACAGATCACTTCCTTGTTTTTGCATATTTTCTCTCCTTGGACCCTGGGATATGTTTCAGGGAAAATGTCCCTGCCCACAGACACGTTCGCCCTGTGGGGGAGCCCCGTGCAGGCTCACTCAGCCCGAGCCTTGCAGTCTGAATATTCCAGTAGCAACCACTCCTTTCCTGTTCCACACTTTGCAAAGCTGTTACTCACCCAATATGTAGATTTTGGGTCTCAAAACAAGCGAGGGGTTCCATTAGGTACCAGTACCTCTATTTCACAGAAGGAACTGGTCTCCCAGAGGACACTCACCCAAGACCAAAGAGCTACCAGGTGGGGAAACCAGGGCTAGAACCAAGTCTCAAGTCCACTTCTTCCTTTTTTTTTAAAGATTTATTTATTTGAAAGGCAGAATTAGAGAGAGAGAGATCTTTCATTCACTGGTTCACTCCCAAATGGCCACATCAGCCAGAACTGGGACGATCTGAAGCCAAGAGCCAGGAGCTTCTTCTGGGTCTCTCCCATGGGTGCAAGGGCCCAAGGACCTGGGCCATCTTCCTCTGCTTTCCCAGGTGCATTAGCAGAGAGCTGGATCGGAAGTGGAGTAGCCGGGACTTGAACCGGCACCCATTATGGGATGCTGGCACCGTAGGCAGAGGCTTAACCCACTATGCCACAGCACCGGCCCCCATTTCTTCTGCTGCTGCGCCGTACGACCTTCCCCAGGTGTACTGCCCCTTGCTCCAGTTCCCAACCTCACTCAGGTTGGTTAGTTAACATTGGACACCTGCTAGGTCCTGACCAGAAGAACAGAGCGGCAGATTTATAACACATCGCAGCACCGCCTTATGAGGCGATCACTGTCAATACCTGCCAAAGGTATTGATCAGTCAGGGAGTCTGAAAGCTCCCTTCGCTGCAACGCCTGTGACCTGAGAGAGGATGGCCCCACACACCTGCTGTGTCTGCACACCTCTTTCAGACCTGATTGCAAGTTGCTCTTTTAAACAGGTCCGGTGGTGAGCACCAGCGAACGATTCACCCTGGATGTCAGGGCCGCTGGTGTAGCCTGGCAGAGGAAGGCCAGGACAGGTCTCCCTGCAGGGGAGGCTTGGCGGGGGTGGGGGTAGCGGTGGAGGGTCCGGCAGCAGGGTAGGAGAGGAACTTCTGCAGACTTTGTGGGTCTGGGCAGGGTGGGGAGGAGGGAGTGGGAATCACTCCCAAGCCCCGATCCGGAGCACAGAACTGACAACGTGATGGGGCGGAAGCCCCAGCCCCACCCATGCTCTCTCTTGGAGCTCCTGTGGCCTGGGCACAGCTGTCAGAGTGGAACCCTCAGGAACGTGCCTGATGGTGCTAGGGCAGCATCCATGACATTTTGAGAAGTCTTTCCCACCCAGAAACATTCCTCCCTGCCTACTCCAGCCTCCTGCCTCCCTGGGCCGGAGACATCCTTCTTATCTGGCCCTTTGCGTTGCACAAGGCTTTCAATATCCATCAGTCCTCTATTAAAATGTCAATTCCCTGGAAAGGTCACTTAGGTAAGAGTCTGAGATATCTGCTGTTGGCGGGGAACAAACCGCAGAGGAGGCAAAAATGGGACTTGACCTGCTGCACACACTTTCCAGGGTCCTTCAGAAAGGCCATGGGATGGAAACTTATTTTCTTGCAAAAATTTTTTGAAACCCATGCATTGTTTTTTCACAATGCATGTTTTCCATGAGCACCAAAATAAACTTTTAATTCCATTTTCCACAAACTTTCAAAGTATCCTCATAAATTAGTCTATATTCCCAAGGCAGTGAGACTTGCTGGGAGTTTCTTATTTTTTTAAAAGATTTATTTTATTTTATTTGAAAGAGAGAGAGAGAGAGAGAAATATCTTCCATCTGCTGGTTCATTCTCTAAATGATTGCAATGGCCAGGGCCAGGCCAAAGGCAGGAACCCAGAACCCCATCCAGGTCTCCCACATGGGTGGCAGGGGTGCAAGTACTTGGGCCATCTTCTGTTTTCCCAGTCACATTAGCAGGGAGCTGGATCAGAAGCGAAGCAGCCAGGACTCCAACCGGCATTCCGACGTGGGATACCAGCTATACAAGCAGCAATTTAACCCCAGCCGCGGGTTACTCCATTGCGCCATGGGGCCAGCCCCTGCTGGGGGTTTCCGACAGAGGGCAGTGGGGCACCCTGAAGAGACTGGGGGAAATTCACATCTGAGTTCTAAGGCTGGCTCTGCCATAAGCTCCGGACCCACGTACAAGGACAAGGGCAAGGGTGGGGGCGCCTCACTTGCTCCATCTGCAAATGGAAGGAAGAGGACCGGAGCAGCACTACTGTTCTGGCTCTTGGATGCGAAGGGTCCAAGACCCTGGAGCGAGCAGTGACCCCTGACCCATGACGGCTAAGCTGGGAACAGAGGCGAGGGAGCAGCTAAGAACCAGTTCTCTTAGAGGAAGAGCCAGGATTTGAAGTGGGGGTGGGGGTCCTGGAGCTGCCAGTGCAGGGGGAGTGGGGAGACACTTCTCAGTTATAAGCTGCCTCTCATTCTCAGACCTGCTGCAGGTGGCCAAGGTTCCTTGCAGAGTATCTGGGTTGCCTCCAAACGAACGCATCCCTGGTCTGAAGGATGCTGAAGGGAAGAGAGCGCGCACTTGGGGCCAGGAGACTGGAGCTCTGAGTGGCCTCAGGCAAGTCATTTCACTTCTCCGGACCCTGAAGTGGCCCTCAGATCCAGTGACCGTCCCCATGCCAGGAGCCACCGTGGCCTCCGAGTTTTTGAGGTGCTGACAGCTCACTTAACAGGGGTATCCCCTGCTCTGGATTGGCCAAGGGGATGTCACCTCCAAACCAGACCTTGGTGAGGGTTCAGGCACAACAGAGCCTCAAGATGAGCTCTGTCTCCGAAGCTCTCATCAGTTTCTAGCCCCGGGCCATGGGGCTCTTCTGTTCTGACCCCCTGAAGGAGGAAGGCAGGCTCACAAGTGGCCTTCACCTTGACTTGTTTGAAGATCTTGCTATTATCTACACCGGCCCACACATTTTATCTCTGAGGATCTGAAGCCAGAGAGAGGAAGTGGCTTGACTGAGCCAGGTCACTCCAGGGCCTGGACCCACATCTCTCCTTTGCAGGCCTCCTACCACACTGCATTGTTTGGGTCTTCATTTGGTACAAATCCAAGGAGTTGGGAGTAACAAGCAGGATTCCAATTCTGTTCAAGCCAATTCCAAATGAACCAAGCTTCTCCAGACCAGAACCCCCCTTCCCAAGAAAGTCAGGCAAGCTCCAAGGAAAATCTTGGAAATGGAGTCTCCTTTGCGGCGAGTTGGGGAGATGAATGTCTCCCAAGCTCCCCTCCTCAGCAAACACAAGTACAGCTTCTACCCTTAGCTCCTCCACCTGGGCAGCGGCCTCAGGCTTTATCAGACCTGTTCTCCTGGCCTGGAATGGAATCACACCTCTCCTGCCTCTTTGGCATTGCTTGAGTGCCTGCTACGTGTGGTGAATCAGAGATGCTGAAAACATGGAAGCTAATCAAGAAGATGATTAATAATATGCAAGGGGAAGAGCTCTCCCACCCTTAGTCTACACCTGCTCTCCCAGAGCCGGGTCTCAGCAGACCAGCTCTCAAGGGTGGGTGCAAAAGGAAGACCATGTTTCTCAGAGGGCTCACCCTGCCCACCAGCAGTGTTGTCCCCAGGGAGACAGACTCTGCCCTCTCTCCCTCTTCCATTACACATTCACACTGGGTGGGGGATCGGGTCTTGGTGAAGAACATCACAAATATTTATCACTAAGCATCTACCGTGTGTGAAATCTATGGGCATAAATGGGAAAGCAAACAAAAATGCAAGTGCCAGTTCCTGCCAAAGCAAACCTAAAAACCAGGTTATAAGCCATAAAAGCCAGGGCATTGATTTAAGAGTTTGTACTCCTGGGTCTTTGTTCTTGTTGAACTTGGCAGGGCATCACCGCCCTGTGCCTCAATTTGCTCATTTCTAAGTAGGAGGCGGGGCCAGAGCATGGTTTAGGGTTGCAGGATTGGTGCTAGTTGATAGCTACATGTTTGATTTATCTTTTTTTTTAAGGATTTATTTATTTATTTGAAAGGCAGAGTTATACAGAGAGATCTTTCATCTGCTGGTTCACTCCCCAAATGGCCACAATGGCTGGGGCTGGGCCAGGCTGAAGCCAGGAGCTTCATCTGGGTCTCCCATGCGGATGCAGGGGCCCAAGCACTTGGGCCATCTTCCACCACCCTCCCAGGAACATTAGTGGAGAGCTGGATAGAGGTGGAGCAGCCAGGACTTGAACTGGTGCCCATATGAGATTCCGGTCTGTAGGCAACAACTTGACTCACAGTGCCACAGCTCTAGCCCCTATCTTTCTCTTAAAATATGGGCTTTCTTTGCTTTTAGATTTCAGGACCAACCTACATTTGTGGAGAGAAAAAGACATAAAGCCAAGGCCAGGTGCAGAGCTGGGCAATAGAAGGCAGAGGGGAGAACTTGTTACGGGGAAGGAGTAGGGTGGGAGAGGGGTCGGGGGCGGGCAGGAAAGGAGGCTGTCAGGACATTGTCCGTGGAGGGCTAGAAATCGGGACCTTGGCGGTGCCAGTGGACACGGAGAGAGAGGGAGCAGGACAGGAATGGTGCGGTGTTCCAGTGCCCACTAAATACTCAAACCAACAAAATGATGCTTGATCAAGGTGAGTGACTTCCCAGGCGGCAGCGGGAGTTGGGTCCAGGAACACTTGAGTGTTAAGACCAGGGTGAATCCACAAGAACAGAAAAAGCCCCGGCTAACAGGGAGCCAGGTCCACATGTGGCCACATGCAGGAGGCCGGGTGCAGAGCGAGACTGGCCTGGAGCCCAGGACTCCAAGTGTGGGGCGGGGCTCCGGCCCGCAGGCCACGCCCATTTCTGGCTTTGTCGGGCATCACTTAGGGGCAGACGCCAGGGCTGGGCTACGGGTGCCCACCGCACGGAGGAAAGGGGTCTGCTTGCTCGATGAGCGGATCCCATTAGAAAAGCGGGCAGCCAGCTTCTAAAGGAATTTTTCTGTTTCTCATGATCCTTGGTGACCGCCAGGAGATCCCCAGCGCGGGGCCGGGGGTTGAGTCCAGCAGCCAGTTCTCTCCTTGGCCCGGCAGAACTCGCAGAGGCAGCTCTGTCCCCTGGGAGGAAACTGTGCCGCTTTCTCTGTGTGACCCACTCTTGCCGGGGGGCCTGCCGGGCCGGGAGGGGGAGCTTCTCCGCAGGGGCCAGGTGTGTGTGCAGGGGGTGCGGTTGAGAGGGTCTGTAACCCCACTGTTGTTTCGCCATCCTGCTCCTCTCCCGGCCCCCTCAACCTACACGACCGGCTGTGGGCTGGAACGTGGGATGTCTGTGCAGAGGGCGGCGAACCCCGGCTCGGTGCTCTCCTGCCGCCGGAAGCGGCTCCGCCTGCCTGCAGCGAAGCCTGCACGGTCAGACGGCGGCGGCGGCGGCGGCGGCGGCGGATTGCTCAGGCAGGAATGTGGCAGGTGTCTCGCTGCATTTCAAGTCCGGTGACGAAAAGGAGAAACACGAGCCTCGCCTGGCAGAAGGCGAAGTTCCGTGGGACTTCTCGCGCGGAAGCTTTCTCAACGTGTGCTTCAGCTAATTAGTGAGCTGGCTTTTCTCACACCCCTCTGGTCCCTCTGCGAGCTAGGAGCAAATTGATTTTGAGGGAACTCTTGTTTCCATTCACAACATCTCTTCTTACGCGGGTGATATCACCCCTGGAAGACTGGGCTGTGAGAAGAGGTGAGTCACGGATCACCTTTGCATCTCCTAGAGTTACATCAGTCAGAGCCTCAGGTGCTGTGGGGACGGAAGCCAGAAAGAGGGGGGAGGGCCCGCTGGGAGGGAAGAAGGAAGGGAGCCTGGTTGCTCTCTAGTCTGCCTATTTTCTTCTTCCTCCTCCTCCTCAACCCCCAAGCCTCTCCTATTTATAAACTGGATGAGAGACAAGTGCCACGTATTTATTGGTGGCGTCAGTTTAAATGCCATTTGTCTGCACTCTCTGACTAACCGCCATCCCTCCTGGGCCACAGATGAAGACCAACCTTGGCGTTCTCACCAGCCACATAAACTGGGTAAGATACTGAAGACACGCAGAGCCTGCTCCGCCCCCGCATCTTAGCTCTATTATCTTCCTTCGGTTTTATGTCCTCATCAGTTGTGGACAACAGAAGCCCTTGGCATTGTGTGGGAACCCCTGGAAACGTGAGACCGAGTCACCCAGGAGAGCACCTGCCTGCCAATGGGTGTGGAAGGTGGCCCCAGGCAGCAGGCTGGGATCAGTCCCTGACCTCTCTCCACCTGGGAGCCTTCAAATCTCACTCCATCATGTGCATCTGAAGGATGTGGAGAGGGATGGGGCCTCTTATTCCAACAAGAACATAATAGGTCCAAAGCTTGGACATGGGCCCTTGGAACAGACTGAATGTTTTTAAACTATTTCCCACCTACCCCCTCGGCCTTACGCCTGTCCGCGCCACTCCCATTAATTAGAAGGACAACCTCTCCCCCTCCCATCTCCTCTGGTCCCAGTGAATTCCAGACTCTGCAGGATCTCTGGGCCTGGCTGCTGCAGGTTGTTTATGAAGAAAACAAAGCGGCCTCAGAACACCAGCAAAGGCCAAAGGCCGCGAGGGAGATCCATTTCAGCAACACAGGAAAAGAGGCCCGAGGGGGCAAAAGGAAAAAAGGCTTTGCAGAAGGCACAGTTCTGGTAGCCTCTCATTACAACTTGCAGCTGATCGGGTGTAGCCCAACCAGAGACATCTGTTTGGAGTTTACAACAGAAACAAACACGAAGAATGCAGGAAAACTCCAAAATACACACACCCAGCCCAAGCTCCACCAGCTCCCTCCGTCCTGACCTCCACACCGTTCCCCAGCAGCCCAGCCTGGGCTGCGGAGGGGACCCGCTCTGCAACCTGCCCAGCTGCCTGCCCACCCCACCGGCACCTGCCTCATGTACAGGCACCTGCCTCATGTACACTAAGGCTTTGCATTCTGGGGGGCTTTCTTTAGGTCTCTAGTTCATCCTTAAAGCTCCTTGGGCTGTTTGGAAAGGAAACGACTGTGTCTTCGCATCCTCGGATTTGATCAGTGGGACCCACAGAAGGAGGTGGGAAAACCTCAGTGACTTCAAAAGTCACTCCTGCATAAACAACCTCACAGGCCAAGATGGAAAATGGTATTCACCCCAGCCCCTCCAAAGGTTAACTCAGAACAACAACAGAAGTCCACACTCATGTAGCCCTGGAGAAGACTGGCCCCCATACACAGGCCCCAGGCCCAGTCTGACCCCAGAAAGAAGGGTCCCTTCTCAAATCCTCTCCCAACACACACACACACACACACACACAGCCCCTCCCACGCCCACACCAGGCACCTGCAGCAGCACTTCGGACGCTTACCTGTTCTGTCCAATTTTCCTCTTTATTCTCTCCCCACTGGCAGGCAAACAGAACCAGAACAGTGCCACTCTTAAAAAATAACAAATTGCTTTATCCACATTTCTGTATATACAACCGCACAACATGTTATATGTTTCTTTTGCACAGCAAAAGGTATAAAACATCCAGCTCTGAGAACACGGTTACGTACAAAAAAAAGTCAAAAATACTTCACAACAGTGCAAAAATATTTTACACAGCGGCACGGAGTGAGATCTTCTGAACAGGAGGAAGGTGCGTGTGTTTCTAAAGGAGAGCTCCTTTTTTTTAGATATTAGATGTCTTTAACTGTAAACAACTTGCAGCTTGCTTTCACTCCCCCCCCCCCCAAATAAAACAGTTATTTGAGGAATTTGGCAGGTTTTCAAGGGTCTCAGTCTGAGGTAAACAGCACAAGCTCTGGAACCAAACAGAACGGGAGGTGCGGAGGCCTCCCGAAAGGCTCGAACGTTTTTAATGACACGGCAATGACAGCGCAAGGCCCTCCCCTCAGGGGGGTCGGGGAGGAAGTTAACCCCTCCTCGTCCGGCCCAGCTGTCCGCAAACAGGAAGCCGGGGCCAGGCACCTCGCGCCCCTGCAGCCCCGGGGGCCCCCTCACCCCCATCTCTCCGTTGTGGGATTTCCCGGGGTCACACAGCACCCCCCACTAACCCTTGCGCAACCCGAGCCGCCTCCAACAGAGCCAAGTACTGGGGCGTCGCGGACGGGTGGAGGGTGGCGGCCGGAGAGAACTCAGGAGTGCCCCATTTCCCTGTCCCGGGACGAGGGGCCAGGGACGGGGACCAGGTCGGAACCGCGGTTAGGGAGCCCCCGTGGGCGCGGCTCTCAGCCCGAGCGCGGCTCCTCGGGGCTGGCGCTGCCGGTGTTGCCGGACGGGTCCCCGGCGGGGACGGAGGCGGCGTCCGGGCCCCCGCCCTCGATGGAGCTCTCGCTGCCGGTGCTCTCGCCCGACAGCAGGCGCGTCACCCGCAAGTCGGCCTGCAGGGTGCGCACGTCGTTGCCGAAGCTGAGCTCGCCCAGGTCGCTAATAAGCTGCGACAGCTCGGCCTTCATGTCCGAGGCGCTGCCCAACAGCAGGGGCGGCGGCCCGGCGCCGGGGCCCACCGAGACCCCGCCGCCCCCCGGAGCCTCCTCGCGGTCGTTCTCCAGCGTGTCCAGCAAGTCCCCGCATTCCAAGTGCATGGCCACCACCAGCGCCCCTTGCGTCTCGGCCTCCCCCGCCTCCTCCTCCTCTTCCAAGCAGGCCTCGGGCTGCTCCTCCTCCCCCTCCTCCTGCAGCTCCTGCTCCTGCTGCTCGCCGAGCAGGTCCTCGGTGATGGAGCCGAGCTTGGGCGCGCTGCGGCTGCGCTCCACCGGCGGCTTGTAGCAGCAGGGCCCGTGCAGGAGCAGCTTGCGCAGCGGCACTAGCGGGATGGTGTGCGCGCCCACCAGCTCCTGCTGCTGGTGGCGCGCGTCGTCCCGCCGTTTGAGGCGTTTAAATTCCGCCAGAGCGTTGGCCGACGTCTGGTAGAGCAGCAGGGCCATGGCTTGCGCCTTCTCGGGCTTGGACACCAGCACGGCGTGGCAGCGCAACATGACTGCCTTGTGCTTCAGCTCGTGCCGGTACACCCAGGCGAAGACCTTGGGGAGTCGCGCGTCCGCCACGCAGTAGGTGACGCGGTGCAGCAGGTAGAGGTGGCCCGGGCGGCGCAGCGCGCGCTCTTCGGCGTGCACCATGCGGATCCCCTGCGCACTCACGGTCAGCTTCATCTTGGTGCCCTGACGGCCCGCCTCGCTTTTGCTCCAGATCTTGCCCACAGCTAAGTCGGTGCAGCCGTCGCCGCGCGCCTGGATGGTGGTGGCATTGCCCAGGTAGAGCACGGTGTAGGTGGGGTCCTCGCTGGTGATGTGCAGCTTCTTGCGCTTGGAGCGGAACATGCTGCCCACCCGGCTGAGCGCGCCTTCGGGGCACGCCCGCGCGAGCGAGCTGAGCGCCGAGTAGTGCAGGCTCACGGCGTAGCCCTTGGGCTTGGACGCCTGCCGCGGCGGCGCCTCGGCCAGCAGCTCGAACTTGTGCTTCTTCCACGGCAGCATCTCCGGAGGGCGCCCCGGCGCTGCTGGGCGGCGGCGGCGGAGCGCCGGGTGCGGGCCCCGCTGAGCCACCAGCTCCGGCCGGGCTCGGCCCGGGCAAGACCGAAAAATAAAACTCTGCGAGTAGGGAGTTGGAGGGGGGAGGGGACGAGAGGACAAATAGTGCTAGGGAACCCCGCGGGGGGCAGGGGAGGGAATATTGTTTCGAGTGTGGAAAAATAAAGGGGGAACGGGGGCGCGCGCGCACCGAATTAGCCCAGCCTGGGCAAAGGAGGACCGCGGAGTCTCAGGCAGGCAACAAAAAGAGAAAGAGGATAGGAGCGGAGCGGAAAATGTCTGAGAAACAAGCTAGATGCGCGCGAGCAAATACAACGGAGGGTGCCCCCGGCCAAAGCGCCCGGGATGGTGCGAGGCTGTCCGCGCACTCCTCCGCAAACGTAAAAAGGCACCCCCTGCCCCCAGCCCCGGGGACTGGGGCCAGAAGCCGCCGAAACTCTCCCGTGAGAGTGCCAGGGGCCAGTGCTCCCCACCCCCACGGGGCGCCCCCGGCGGGGCTGGTCCCAGGTCCGCGGCGTGCCCGGAGAGCGGTCGGGCGGTGGGTCCGGTGGCGGCGGGGGCCCAGCGCAGCAGTCCTGCTGGGGCTCACCGCATCCTCGCTCCGGCCGCTCACTGTCCGGGCTGGCCCGGCCGGGGCAGCGCTGGGCTCCGAGGGCGGGGCGCGCGCATGGCCGGCTCCGGGGCCCGCCGCTACCTCATTCCTTCCCTCCCCGGCTGTCCTCGGTCGGCTGCTCGCCTCTGCAGCTCGCCCTCTCCGGTGCCGCGAGCCGTAGCTGGCTCGCCCGCCTCACATCCTTGCCGTCCGGGAGGAAGATCTCGGGTAAATATAGGCCGGCGCGAACCATTCGCCGCGCGGGGACAGGGGAGGAGCAGGCCAGAGGAGAGGATCCGTTTCGGACTCCGACGCCCGACGGATTCCTGGTCTCTTAAAGGGACCCGGTTGCGCCATTGGCCAAGGGAGGGGGGAGACCGGTCCAATCCCGCGATTACATTCCAAATTAACCAGCCTCTCTTTTAAGTATGGAAAGCACCGAGACCTGGCTGGACCCAACTGCAAAGGGAACTGGAACTCTAGCACTCCACCCCCAGGCTGAATTGCAACTCACGGAATAAATGTAGGACTAGATCGAAACTTCTGGGGGAGGTAGTGGAGGATGAGGTTGTACGGTCTAATTTCCGGTGCGAAAAGGTTGGGGAAATAGTGTCTTTTCCTCCTTGTATGACAGCTCTCTGAGAATCGCTGGGTACTGTTTAGTATTACTGTTTTCAGAATTTCATTCTATTACAAGGGAAAGGGACAAAGACACTCACTTCCCACTATCTTGAAGCTTGGAATCCATAGGGAGACAGCAAAAAGCCACGGTGAATGCCAAGGTGTCTGCAGTGAACTGGATGGGGATAACATACACTCAATAGATGCTTCCAGCTCCTGACCCCAGCCTGTTGACAGGCCTCAGTGGAGAGCAGTTTTCTGAGAGGCACACAACATCTTAGTAATACTTGTGTGTGGTTGGAGTCCAGTTTACTTGGGCAGGCCAGTCATTCAGTTTTATTATGTCATTGACACATTTTGGATGCGAATTCCTAATAAAACTTCAAATGACAGTGTTTTATTTGGGTGTCATATACTGCCTGACCCCCTCCGCGGGGAGTCACAATGGCGTTAATCATGCTTTTTTTGTTTTGTTTTTTCCTGTGCCAAGTGGACAATGTTTTAATCATCTGGCTTGACCCTTGGCCAGGAACTCACTGCTGAGCCCTTGAAATCACCTGCTTGCCTCTCCAGTCTGTGCGGCGAGAGCAGAAAGACTGGGAGCTGGACTATGTGAGCCACGGTGGGACCACGCCGCAGCAGATCCCCGGGCTGGTCCTTCCCACCGGCCCCGTCCACTGAGGGTTTTGAATGTATTGTGCTTCCATTCCAGATCCTCATTTCGGAGCCATGGCGGCTACTCCTGGCCACTTTTAACCTTCCTTTGAACTCTAAAGCAATTTTTCTTGGGGTCATAGGTGCTGAGTTTCAATTTAACTAATTTTTCTGAGTACCTTTTGGCGCTAGTAACAGACCCCACCCCTGGCTCCAAGAAGCTCCCAGTCCAGTGAAGGATGTAAACTCCACCCGACTCTGGGCTTCGTCGGGAATGTTGGATTCCGGGTCCCCAGTGTGGGGTACAAATAAGCACCCAACAAATGCTGAATTGACGAATGAGAGATGTGTGTGAAAAGAAGACAGGGTGAGCTAAGTGCTGTGAGAAAGACACAAATACCAGAAGCTGGAAGAAGAAAAGGTTCATTGAAAATCAGAACAGCCTTCATGGAGGTGGCGATGTTGTAGGGGAAAACAAGATTTTTCCAAACAGGAAAGGACTGAAGGCTTTCCAGGTAGAGAGGACAGCAAAATGACAGAAGCATGAGAATGCATTCCCACGTACAGATTACGATGGAACTGAATGATTGTAACAATGAGAGGAGAAAGTTTCCTGATCTTGCTTTTAGGGCCTCTGCAGCTCCATTTTCAGTTGCTATAACAAAATATCTGAGGTCAGGTAACGTATAAAAATGGAGTTTGTCTTCAGCCTGTATTTGGGGGAGGCTGGAAATCCAAGATCGGGTGGCTCCACCTTTTCAGGGTCTGGTGCAGGCTTCTTGGGGGATGGCATCACAGTGCTGGGACTGTGTGTGGCAAGGATGACTCGGGGAGACAGGAAACCAAGGGATCCAGGGGTCAGACTCACCTTTTATAGCCACCCATTCTTGTGGGAGGAACTACATCAATCCCTGTGGGGGCAGAGTGCCCATGACCTAATTACCTTGCACTAGGCCCCGCCTCTTCAAGGTTCTGCCCCACTGTGAACCTTTGGGCAGCTCTCAGATCATAGCCAGACCACAGCAGGGCCCTCCTGGTCTGCCTTTTCACCACAGACCGGTCCTCTGGGTCCTTCAAGTAGAGCCCTAACGCCCTCCTCTCCTGCTTCATGGAAGGGTGTCAGACACCCTATGACAAGAGCTGGTTAGGACTTCAATAAGCCTTGGAAGCCAGCGTGAATTCTCTTCTGCTCACATTTCTGAAACAGCTTGCAGTGGCAATGAAGTAGACCCAATGTGCTCCAAAGGCTGAAAATGCTGATGAAAACTACCGAATTCACCTGTGCTAACTGGCTTTTACCGGTCCATGATCTCAAAGTCTAAACCCTACAGAAGAAAACATCGTGCTCAAGGAGTTAACCGTTTCTGAGTGGCTCAGAGGTGCAAGGGTCAAAAGGCTTGGAAAGGAGGAAGAGGGAGCGATGGTGGGAACAGAGTGAGGCCTGCTCTCAGCCTCTGCAGGAGGCACCACCTCGCACCTCACACATGGCGGAGCAACCAGGGCACCAGGGTGGTGGGAAGGAGTCCACTGGCCACCCCGTCTCTGACGCACATGTCCTCAGAGCTGCTCATGCTACCTGGTCCCTGTCATGTCTTGACTGCCTTCTTAGCAAGCTTGTTTTCAACTTCAGGACAGCAGAGATTCTGGGCAAATTGGACCCTCTGGTGTGCGAGTCCTGCTCGGCAACCCAGGAGGAAAACCCGCAGTCTCCCAGCGGCCTGCACCAGCCTCTGGGCCCACTTCACCTTGTGGGGAGAAATCGGCCACCCCCGCTGAGAGCACACACGTCACAACTGAAACTGCCTGGTCCAGCTGGGAAAGCTGGCCTCGCCCTTCATGAGCCCACAGCACAGGCCCGGGACCCAGGACAGAACATCCGCGGAGTGGGGCTCAGAAATGTCTGTACTTTTAAGGACACTGCCCCATCTACTGGTAGCCAGCAGAAGTGCCACTTGGTGGGATGGTTCCCACCAAGCTAAGCCTGTGGTTAAATCAATATGCTGCCAATCACATCTGGAAGAAAATGCTGTGGCCAAGGGTTCTGGCCCCCGGCATGATGTCTCAGAATCAGCTTTTCTTCCTCACTCAAGGTCCTTGGGCTCACTTTCTCCCTCTTTATGTCTTGTATAATTCCCTCCCCACCCCCTCCTCCAACAACCCATTGAGTGGACATTGACTTCAGAGATGACAAATGATGAATCTGGAATCTTCTAAGCCATTCAACAAATATTTGTTGAGCGTCTATGTGATGTGGTTGCTGGGGGTAGAGCATAAAGAAGACAGATAGGTGTTTGCCTTCATGGGATTTAGAGCTAATGGGGAGGCAGATAATTACAAGTAATTAATACAATATCAGGCAGTGGGGCCGGCAACGTGGCTCACTTGGCTAATCCTCCGCCTTCGGCGCCAGCACCCCGGTTTCTAGTCCTGGTCAGGGCTCCAGGTTCTAGTCCCGGTTGCTCCTCTTCCAGTCCAGCTCTCTGCTGTGGCCCGGGAAGGCAGTGGAGGATGGCCCAAGTGCTTGGGCACCTGCACCCGCGTGGGAGACCAGGAGGAAGCACCTGGCTCCTGGCTTTGGATCAGCACAGCACCGGCCGTAGTGGCCATTTGGGGGGTGAACCAATGGAAGGAAGACCTTTCTCTCTGTCTCTCCCTCTCACTGTCTACCTGTCAAATAAATAATAAAAAATCTTTAAAAACAAACAAACAAAGAAAACAATATCAGGCAGTGATAAGTCTCTGAAGAAAAGGAAGCAGTGTTAGTAGTAGAGGATGCTGGCTGGTTTAGACAGCACGGTCAAGAAATGTGTTGCCCTGGGCCGAGGCCTGAATGAGATGGAGGCAGCCGTGCAAAGATAAGGGGAGCAGTCTAGCCCGTGCTGGCCAGTATGGCAGTCCCTGGCCACATGTGGGTACTGAGCATCTGAAATACAGCTGACCGGATGGAGACGTGCTACAATGTGAAAAACACTCTGGATTCTGAAAACAAAGAAAGAATATATGATGTTTCAATAATTTTACATGAACTGGAAAATGATAATATTTTAACTATGCTGAATTCAATAAAATATAGTATTAAAAGTAGGGGCCAGGGCTGGCGCTGTGGCAAAGCAGGTAAAGCTGCTGGCTGCAGTGCTGGCATGCTGTATGGGTGCCAGTTCAAGTCCCAGCTGCTCTATTTCCCATCCAGCTCTCTGCTATGGCCTGGGAAAGCAGTAGAAGATGGCTCAAGTCCTTGGGGCCCTGCACCCACATGGGAGACCAGGAGAAAGCTCCTAGCTCCTGGCTTCAGATTGGCCTAGCTCTGGCCATTGCAGCCATTTGGAGAGTGAACGAGTAGATGGAAGACTTCTCTCTCTCTCTCTCTCTTTCTCTGCCTCTGCCTCTCTGTAACTATGCCTTTCAAATAAATAAATATTTAAAGGAGAAAAAAAAAAGTAGGGGCCAGCATTCGGCCTAGCAGCTAAGATGCCTGTGTCCTATACCAGGACATCTAGATCTGACCCCTGGCCTTGGCTCCTGATTCCAGCTTCCTGCTAATGCAGACCCTGGGAGGCAGCAGTGGTGGCTCAAGTGATCGAGCTCCTGCCACCCACATGGAGACCTGCATTGAGTTCTGGGCTCCTGGCTCCAGCTCCAGCCAAGGTACGTTGTAGGCAGTTGGGGAGTGAACCTGTAGAAGGGGGTGCTTTCTTGGTCTCTGTCTCTGTGCCTGTCAAATAAATAAATCAATACTTTAAAAGAATAAAATTAATTTTGCCTGCTTCTTTCATGTGGCTACTAGAAATTTTTTAAATCACATATATGAACAACATTGTCCTAGGCAAAGGGCACAGCTGAAGAGGAGAGCTCAAAAGGTTCAAGAGAATGAGTTCAAAAGGTTCAAGGACTCTCAAGGTTCAAAATCCCGCTCCATGATCCCAGCCGTTGTCATTCCTGACCCCATCACACCAGCTTCTTAACCTGGGTAAGCCCTCTGGGAGCCGCACGGCACTGCTCGCGGAGTGGACTCACTTGCATCACAATTCCCTGGACTGATGCCTGATCCCCCTCTATATCCACATCTCTGGAGCGGGGCCCGGGAGTGTGCATGCCCAGGCTCCCCTGGGGTCACACACTAATGTTCGCAGAGCTCCAGCCTAGCCTCTTCTGGTTCTTCCACTACCAGCTCCTTGAGCTGTTTTCATTCCTCCTCCCACCCGAAACATACATGAGCCACTCCCCATAGCCTGTGTGCTCTGCCTGGAGCTGGCCTGATGGGTGGAATCCCTCAGTCAGTGACGCATTGCACACTGTGACCTCGTCTATAAAGGCAGAATGATGTGCCCCTCCCCCCAAAACATGTCAAGCTCCCAATCCCTGAAACCTGGGAATCTGTTCCAGGGCCCAGGGGAACTGAGACTGCAGATGGAATTGAGGCTGCCAACCAGCTGCACTTAAAATAGGGAGATTAGCCCGGATTATCCAGTCGGGGCCAGTGTCATCACACAGGTCCCTAAACATGGAAGAGGGAGCCTGAAAAGTGGTATGTGCAGTCAAAGAAGCCAGACACAAAGGCTCACAGATTGCAGGGCTCCATTTGTATGAAATATCCAGGATAGGTGACTCCACAGATCGCAGGCTGATGGCTGCCAGCCGTGGGAGGAGGAGGACGCGGGGAGCAAGTGCGCAGTATATACAGGTTTCTTACTGGGCTGATGAAAATGTTTGGAACTAGACAGAGGTGGTGATTGTACAACATTGGGAGTGTACTAAATGCCATGTATTTATTTATGTAAGGCAGACAGAGAGAGAACGAGAGCTTCCATCTACTGGTTTCACTCACCAAATGCCCACAACAGCCACAGCTGAAATTGCAAACCAGGAATTCCATCTGGGTCTCCCACGTGAACCCAATTACTTGAGTCATCACTGCTGCTTCCCAGGGCGTGCAATAGCAGAAAGCACCAATCAGGAGCCAGAGCCAGGACTTGAACCCAGGTACTCCAATGTGGCATATAGATATGCTAACACATTGCTTAACTGCTAGGCCAAACTTGTGCCCCTCAAATGCCATTTTATTTTTCACCTTAAAATGGTTAATTTTGCAGCTGGCAGTGTGGTGTAATAGGTAAAGCAGCTGCCTGCCACACTTCTATCCCATATGCGCGTCAGTTCAAGTCCAGGCTGCTCCACTTCCAATCTAGCTCCCTGCTAATGGCCTGAGAAAAGCAGCGGAATATGGCGCAGGTGTTTGGGCCCTTGTCACCCAAAGTGGGAGACTGGATGAAGCTCCTGGCTCCTGGCTTCAGCCTGGCCCAGCCCTGGCCATTGGGACTATCTAGAGAATGACTCAGCAGATAGAAGATATTTCTCTCTCCCTTTCAAATAAATAAATCTTTTTTAAAAAAAAAATGGTTAATTTGGGGGCCAGCACTGTGGCGTAGCGGGTACATTCGCCACCTGCAGTGCTGGTATTCCATATGGGTGCCAGTTTGAGTCCTGGCTGCTCCACTTCCAATTCAGCTCTCTGCCATGGCTTGGAAAAGCAGTAGAAGATGGCCCAAGTCCTTGGGGCCCTGAACCCGTGTGGGTGACCCTAAAGAAGCTTCTGGCTCCTGGCTTTAGATCGGCTCAGCTCTGGCCATTGCAGCCAATTAGGGAGTGAACCAGTGGTTGGAAGACCTCTCTCTCTCTCTCTCTCTCTCTCTTTTCTCTCTCTGTAACTCTGACTTTCAAATAAATAAATATTTTTAAAATGGTTAATGTTATAAGAATCTCAATCTTTAAAAAAGATTTATTTATTTATTTGAAAGTCAGAGTTGGGGCTGGAGCTGTGGTGTAGTAGGATAAGCCTCTGCCTTATACAGTACCAGTATCCCACATGGGTGCCAGTTCATGTCCCAGGTGCTCATCTTCCAATCCAGCTCTCTGCTGTGGCCTGGGAAAGCAGTGGAGGATGTACTTGGGCCACTGCACCAACATGGGAGACCTGGAAGAAGCTCCTGGCTCCCAGCTTCAGATGAGCTCAGCTCCGGCCCTTGAAGCAGATGGAAAATCTTTGTCTCTCCTTCTCTACATCTGAAACTCTACTTCTCAAACAAATTTTTGAAAATATTTTTTAAAAAGTGAAAAGAAAAGAAAGAGTTATATATATATATATATAGAGAGAGAGAGAGAGAGAGAGATCTTCCATCTACTGGTTCACTTCTCAAATGACTGCAATGAAGCCGGGAGCCTGCAGCTTCATTCCAGTAGCCTACATGAGTAGCAGGGGCCCATATACTTGGGCCACCTTCTGCTTCTTTTCCCAGGCCATTAGCTAGGAGCTGGATCAGAAGTGGAGCAGCCAGGACACAAACCTGTGTCCATACAAGATGCCAGCATCACAGGTGGTGGCTTTACCTGCTATGCCACAATGCCAACCCTTTAGCTCATTTTTTAAAAGATTTTATTTATTTTAAAGGCAGAATGACACACAGAGAGAAGGAGAAACAGAAATCTTCCATCTGCTGGTTCACTCCCCAAATGGTCACAATTGCCAGGCTAAAGCCAGCAGCCTGGAACGCTATCAGGATCTCCCAAGTGGATGGTGGCATCTTTTGCTGCTTTCCCAGGCATGTTATCCAGGAGCTGGATTGGAAACAGAGCAGCCAGGACTTGAACTGGTGCTATGACCATGGTGCTGCAGGGAGTGATTTAACCTGCTATGCCACAATGCTGGCCCCTCATCTCAAGTTTTTTAAAAAAAAAATAGGAGCCACAGGGGAAGGTCAGAATGAAGCAATATGAGAACTCAACCCACCCTTGCTGGCTTTGAAGACAGAGTAGGAGCTGAGGTTAAAGGATGCAGGCATCCTGTAGGAGCTAGCAAAGATAAGGCCTGAATCTTCCCCCCGGAGCTTCCAGAAAGGAACACAGCCCTCCTCACACCTTGATATTGGCCCAGTAAGATGCACCCCAAATTCTAACCTGCAAAATGTAAGTATGTGTTGATTTCAGCCAAGTCTGGAGCTATCTGTGACACATCTCCATCCATTCGTCTTGTCCCTGACTCCCCCCTCTCTCCCATCGAGTACTCTTGTCATTGAATACTCAACTCCCCTCCAGTTTCCTGAGGGTGCTGCTTCCCTCAGAGCTAGGCAGAGCTGACCTGGTGCTGCCCCAGCAAAAGCGAGACAGCTAGAGGAATCGTCACTTGTGGCCTGGTTCCCCCTGAGCTGCTCACACAGCACATGGCCCTCTCCTCCAGGCCCAGAGTCTCTCTCCTGAGCCTGTTTCCTCAAAGCCATCCTCCACGCTGTTGCCAAACACAAAGCTGACATTGTACCTCTTTCATCCGACCCACGATGGCTTCCCACCAACCACAGGGTACAAACCCAGTTCCTCACTATAGCACACAAGAATTCTCAGGTAGCCACCTGCCTACCTCTCACCTCTCATT